>NC_087181.1:14628999-14728999 GCF_035594125.1 Scylla paramamosain
CCATGACAAGACCACAGCCAAATCCAACTAATTAGTTTTAACCTGTCGGCCGGGCAGGTGATGGTACGGAGATAGAGACAGAGATTACACTCCGCTCGCCCCCCTACCTCACCCCTCAGGCCTTTTAAAACCTCCTCCTGGTCACCGCTGGGCCTCCTCCACCGCACTCCACCACAGCCGCACCACAGCCTGCCTCCCCAGCACCAGGGAATACCAGAGTCCTCCGCCAGACGACCAGTGCGCTACAGCAGGGGGAGGAAAAGTAATTGTGATTCACCAACCATTGTGTTTCTCTTTTAATTGGGTATCTAGAAGCATGCTAACTAGCTGTACCCCCTGCATAGCTCGTTCCCCTTCCCCTCGCCCCCTCCCAGCATCCCCTCCTGCCTTACTGCTTCTATTTGTGTTCGCCTCCTTCCATCCTCCCCCTCCCTATCTCCCTCTTCCTCTTCCTATCTTCGTGGTGACCTAAGGGTTTCGGTAGTGAGAGGAAGGTGAGTGTTGATCATAGGTGAGATGTGCTACTTGGGAGAGCCTGAGAGAGGGAGAGGTAGGGGGTTAAAAGGGCATGTGATGTGTGGGAAAAGGGAGGGTGGGAGGGAAGTGCAGGGAAGAATGGAGGGAATAGAGATGATGATGAGAGGAGAGTAAGAGTGTGAGAGAGAGAGAGAACGACAGAAAGAAAATGATGACTGGGAAAGGGATGGAGATAAAGAAAAGAAGTGCTCAGTTAAAAAGAAACCTTGTTAGTGAAAGATCATTAGCTTTCTTAATTAAATCATGGCATTCACTTCCACCTTCATTCTATTCACCATCATCACCATCACCACTACTATTTCGACCTCCACTATCATCATTACTATTACCATTACCATCATCACCAATATCACCATCACCATCATCATCATCAGTTAACCTGTTCCCGCCACACAGACCAGATGTATGACGAGGCAGCGCGTACCTGTGTACCTGCAGTGCACATACTTACCTGGCCACCTCAAGGAGAACAACCAGGTAACAGAGTGGGATGATTAAGACCTTACCTGCCTCACCTGATAACGAAACCTTATCCTGTTATCAGTTTAAGGTGTATATGTGAATGAAAGCGTGGGAAAGGCTGATGAGAGGAAATCATTAGCTCTACAAGTGGCTATCCCTGTATAATATTTATCTTTGCGTATCATTCCTATTTATAAATCATTCTAATCTTTTAAGGCCCCCCATTACCTCAGCACTCACTACATGATACTGAGTCTATTCAAGTCATTCAATTATCCTATAAGTAAACTCTCGAACTCCTTGCCTGCTTCTGTATTTCCGCTTGCCTTTGATTCGACCTGTTTCAAGAGGCAGGTTGCAAGACGCTTCTCTAATTTAGTTGGTCTTTTATCACCCTTTTTTTGTTGCCTTTAGTTGTTCTTGCATAAAAAGAAATGTATGCCTACCCCTCTCATTTCTATCTATGAATTTGCCTAATTTTGTAAAGCTCCCTGCCACACAAGCAGTCACAACCTGGCACATGAATTTGTTCCAGCCATTCAATCCTATATGAGAATAACTTTTCTCCCTGCCTCCTTTTTAAATCTAATTTTATCAAGCTTAAACTCTTTACTTCCCTTCCTATCCTGATGACTCTAAGGATCTCACCCACGTCATTAAATCACATAATAACTCAGACTAACCAATCCTAGTTATCAGACTGTTTGTCTACACCAAGAAACATTGTTTGGAAGCAAAGTTTGCAAACTTGCCAAACTGTCTGGAAACTTCCCAGAATGTTTCCAAACCTTCAGACAGTTTGCAAACTTTGTTTCCAAGCAATTTTTTTTTTTTTTTTTTTCCTGGTGTAAACAGGCCTTAAGATTAAATAAATTTACGGAAGGATTATATCAGACGTAAGTTTGCATGTTTGATAGACAGCCCGCACAAGGTAAATTCTATAATACTTTATAAGCCCCAATAGCCTTATTAGTCCCTTGAACTGAATCCGAACCAGTGACCTATGGATTCGGTTTAGTACAGAGCAGTAAATAAACAAGTAAATAGATAAATATGATATAAATATAGTTTAATTTTGTTTCCCCTTTCAATTTCTATTTTCTACAAAGAATAAAGACATATTTTTCTATGATTAAGGTTAAAGGGGTAACTTTTTAAGATTGAGTACCTCAAAGTTAACTGTTTTCTTTACTCTCTTCACCTTGAGAATAAATCTAAATATATTCATTGCATTTCATTAAAAAGTTATTTGCATTTTCATAGTTTGTACTACACATATATCACATATTTCTGCTTCGTTCCAAAATGTGCTCTCTCTCTCTCTCTCTCTCTCTCTCTCTCTCTCTCTCTCTCTCTCTCTCTCTCTCTCTCTCTCTCTCTCTCTCTGCCTGGTAGAATTTCTGAGGCTTGGTCATTGGTGTATATTTCCTCTTCCATTGTTTAGAAATTCTTACGCTCTTTTCATTATCCTTTCATCTTATCTATTCCCTTGGGCTTTCATTTTCTGCTCCACACTTTTTGTCCCGCTTCCCTTAACATTTTCTAAACCCTTTCAAAAGGTCTCATGTATCATTTTATTTCTTTGTTTTTTTTTTTCCCCCATTGTCTTGTGTCTAAGTTTTTTTTTTTTTTTCCTGTTTTGCACGTTTCGTCTCCTTCCTTATCTTCACAAGTAGAGTCATGTGAAGAAAAAAAAAATCCGGACCTTACCTGATTAAAAGGTATCGTGTCATATTCTAATTTATTATTTAGTTCATTATTCTTCTCATGTGATACGTAAAATAGGCTTTAACTAAGTGGAGTCTGTTATTAATGAACTTTTATGTTAAAAGCCAAGATCATTATAAATTATGCCCTTACAATATCGATCAAGTTCATGCATTCCCTTGTGCCTGGTCTCAATTTCTGTCATATATTCTTCCTTTTTCTCGCTCCTTCACTCCTTATCATCTCTGGCCCTGTTATGTTTTGAATCACTTCTTAGGTCACTCTCCCGTGTCTTCCTTTACTTTTTTTTTTTTTTAATGTTTCAGTTTCTTATTTTCCAGCACTCGACCAGAAATGTTTTCATGAGGCTCACTATTGTGTTGTCATTTGTTTCTTTCTATTCAATCTCAGAAGTGTTTTCATTTATTTGTTGTCTTTTCTATTCTTTTCTCACCTCTCAATCCTCTACCCCATTCCTGCTTCTTTTCCACCTAACCTGTGCCTTTGTGCTCTATAATAGTCACATTGTGTTATGAAATGTTCCACTGCTTAATTTTCCGTGATAATTCCTCTCTCCCTACTCTGTTCATCTCGATCCCTAGTGTAAGTGTTGACAATATTCACAATCTTTAATTCCTTTTACTGATAAACTCTGGTACCCTCTGCCTATTTCGATCACTCTCCCTGTTATTTGAACTGTTTCAAGAGGAATGTTTCAAGACGATAATTTTGGTTAATCCTTTTGACCCTATACTTGAAGGACTGGCATTTCAGAGAGACATATCCTTTTCTACGCCTTTCTTACCTCTTGGCCAGTGCCCCTCTTACATAAAAAAAAATTTAAAAAAAATCATCTTTTTCCTTCATAATGATTTCTGTGTGTGTGTTTTTTTTTTTTTTTTTTATTCATTCCACTTATGTAACTCGTGCTCTTGTAATTCATTCACTTGACAGATCTGCTGGTGCTGTTTTAAAGGTCTCACGTCTCACGCCTGCGCGCCGCCACCAAATTCTCATAACAGGGGCTTTGTGTAACACCTTATATATACGCCTCTACTCATCCACGCACCAGCTTTGGGGTTCAGGTGAGTACTGATTCATCTATACCAAGTCCCCTAGTCTCTAAATAAGTGATATGCAGGTACCATACATTCCCTTGGGGCGTAAAATTAGGGTATGATTGTTTTGAAGACTGGGAGTGGTGGTGGTGGTGCGTCTTGCCTTATCTTGTGTGTTTTGGTGCTTTTCGTTGCTTTATTGGCGTGGTAAGTTGTAAATGTTCAGTGAAGTGACGTGAATCAGTTGATGTCAGTGCTGTAGCGGAGGTGCTGTCAGTAAATCACGGTTATGTAATGTTCATTAATATCAACCATATCTTATCAGAGCCCTGCTGATACTGGTGTTATTGCTGTTCTCGTGTTTTCCTTTTACTCTTCTCTTTATTTTTTATTTTTTTGTATTTTTAGCTACCATGAAGGTTTATGCATTGCAGTTGCTGTTCAGAGAGACTAAGATGTCTGTGTTAGTATTGATTAATTGTGGTTAGGTTTGACTTCACTTTAAATCTTCAGATTATGACTGGCACTTCTTGCCTATTGATGATAAATTTGCAGTTTCATACAGTATTTCCATATTTCTTGATCTTTCTTTCTCTGTGGGGACTGATAGGAAAGAGGGGTTTTAGAATGAGGTAAAGAAATACTCAAAACCTCATATTAACAACAATTTTGCTCCCTCTGGACTTCCTAAACTACTACTACTTGTGTTGTTTCCCAAGAGTGAGAGATTGGCACCATGTACAAGTCTCCTCCTGTTGTTTCCATTCCTCACATCTTCCTCTGATCCTCTGTGCCTCCCATCCTTTGCAGTTCTACCTCTGTCTCATCATCACCTATTTACACACTAACTAATTCTTTCCCCCAAGACAACCCCCCAAACTAACACTAACTTCAGTATGTCTGTCTCTTGGCTGTGTGACAGTAAGCAGCATTTTAAGACTAAGATATGTTCTTTAATTCTTGTCATTCTCTTAAGGATTGCTCTTAAAGGCCCCAGAGATGATTTGTCTGATTCTTGCAAGTGTTTTTCCCACTGACAATGCTGAATCCTTGTTACATTATCTCTAGAATCATGAAAATACCCTTGAAAAATTGCAAAAGAGGAGCTCAGTGCAGAAAGGGTACAACACACCATTTCCAAAATTTGCCAGAAAACACATTCAAACTTCATGGAACTTCAGATGACTACATCTCAACAAGTTTTCAAATAATACTTTAGATCTTATAGACACCGTGATTACCCACTCCAACTAAAAATTACAGGATTGTGGCTAATGTTTATTAAGAAAGAAAACTCCCAGTGTGGCTGAATATTCTACCATTGCTGCATTGAGCTTGCAAGATATAGGATGGCCATGTCTACCAATACAGTTTTAAGTCAAACCAAATAATTGAGCATGAGACCCCAACATACAAACTTGCGAGAGTGTTGGCTGGTTCAGTACATTGCTTGGCTTGCAGATTGAAGGTTAGGAGTCTTGTCATGAGGAAGAGTTAGTGTTTTCTTGTAACTCCAATTGACAGGATCTGATGAAAGTAATTAGGTGGTGTAATGGAGATAATAAAGGTGATGTAGACAAGAGTTAGTAATGAGAGGGTCTGATGAAAGTAATTAGGTGGTGTAATGGAGATAATAAAGGTGATGTAGACAAGAGTTAGTAATGAGAAGATCTGACAGAAGTGTTTAGGTGGTATGAAGGATTTCACAAGAGTGCTTTAGACAAGGTCCTTAGGGATAGCAATGTTCTCTTATAACCATAGCTGATAAGGGGATCTGATAGTGTCCAAGCAGCATACAGGATTTAACAACAGTGGTGTAGAAAAGATCCTCAGGGTTGGTAATCAGGAGGGGACAAGAAATAATGGGTTCGGGCTTGATTATGTCAGTTAGGGAAAGAGATGGGAGGAAATTGGTTCTTAAATTGAGTGTTAGATTAGTGCTGAGTCAGTAGGAAGCTTTTTAACCCTTTCACTGCAACATAAAAGAATTAGTAGCACCAGAACCAATGTGTGAAATCTTTGTAAGCATCTACAAGAAAGTTAGTGATGAGAAAGAATACTTTTTGCAATTTCTTCCCAGTTCAAAGATTGGATGTGGCTGTAGAACAAGTAAAGATGTCTCAGGGTGATTGGTAATTATGGAGATATACCAGGTGGTAGTCAAAGGGTTAAAAGATTAGATGATTGGTAGATAAAGATATGTATGTTTTATACCAGGAGTGTTGTGTGTGGACTGGCTGGCTTCTTGCAGCTTTCCATATGTTCTTGCTATGTTCTTGTATGATGCTGTTGATTATTGTTGTTGTTCAATAACTTATTAATTACAGTCCTTGAAATGTGTAATGCTTTCTTGTGGATGAGACATTAAGGCATATTTAAAAGAACAAAAAATATATGCTTTTGAATCAGTAAAAAAAAAATTTATGTATCTATTCTGAATTTTAGTGCATTAATAATTCTTGGTGGAAGGGATGAGCAGAGAGATTTAATAAGATGTAATGCTGTGCGGTGTTTTAAATTTTATCACCAGCACTTCTCAACCCACCAAGCTTCACCCTTGCTATGCCCACACATCACTCATCCAGAACACCTAAAAGTGCTGAGTATCTTACAGTTTGCTAGACAGAAACATTTTAGCAAAACAGGGAAGACAACATACTAACCTGATGTATATTCTTCATCATCCCAAAATGAAGTATATCAAAGATCTCATTAGGTCCAAATGTTAATGAAAATATGATATCTTGTTGTATTTGAGTGAACATGGATTATTTTATGAAACAAATGTAAAAAAACTACACATACTAAAAAGTTGCGACTACTCATTCTCTCTTCTTGCCATCATGTGTCTTCTGAAATGTACGCAAAACTTTCACCAAACTTTATTATCGAGCCTGACACTCTATGCCAAAGACTTAAGAAATAAAACTTGCTGGAAAAATTATGATACTCTATGCAGGATCTATAGATGTCTTGTAAAGTTATTCTCTTTGAAACAACACCCACTGACAGTCTCTAAGTTGTTGGGTGCTGTTGGGAGACAGGCAGCGTATATGAGGACTTGCAGTTGAGGAAAAAGGCAAGTTAGTGGAAGAGAGTATGAAAGTGCAGCATATTAACTGACTTGCGGCATATATATTCAAAATGTCCTCAACAGAAAACATTTCAGTATGGTAATAGTGTGTTCGGAAGAGCTTGGTGAAAGAAAATGCTAAACAGTGGATGAAAGTACAGCAGGTTAACTGACTTGTGACCATGACTATAATAAAAAAAAGATAATACATATGCATTTTCAAAAGACCTCAACTGATAACATTTCAGTATGGTAGTGTGTAAGGGAGAGTTTGGTGGAAGGAAATGCTAAATGTTGAATGCAAGTGTACTACATTAAGTAACATACAACCATAACAGTACATATAAGAAAGAGAATACAAATACATTTTCAAAACACCTTCAATACATGACCTTTCAGTATGGTAGTATGTAAAGGAGAGTCTGGTGAAAAGAAATGCTAAACGTTGGATAAAAAATACAAAAGAATGAGTGACTTTCAACCATGGCAGTACATTAGAAAGACAGTATATGTACGTTTTCAAAAGACCCTCAATAGGTAGAAGTGTAGAAGTATAGAAATGTGCAAGGGAGAGTCTGGTGAAAATAAGATGTTAAACTGGATGAAAGTATAGAAGATTAAGTGATCTTTAACCATGACTGTACATGAGAAAGAGAACATATGTACATTTTCAGAAGACCCTCAATAGATAGAAGTGTAAAAGTATAGAAGTATAGAAGTGTGCAAGGGAGAATCTGGTGAAAATAAGATGTTAAACTGGATGAAAGTACAGAAAATTAAGTGATTTCTAACCATGATTGTACGTAAGAAAGAGAATATATCTACATTTTCAAAAGAGTCTGGTGAAAAAATGTCAAACAGAATGAAAGTAAAGAAGGTTAATTGACCTCTCACCATTATAATAGATAAAGTATATATACATTTTAAAAAGGAGATCCAAAACACATAACATTCAAATATTGCTATGTCTAAGTTATGAATCTGGTGGCATAATGGTGACCGCACTTAATTCACATCCGAAAGTTCCTGGATTGGAATCTCATCCGAGTGGAGGCAGTTTGGGCTGGTTTCTTGTGGTTTCCCTTGACATCAGGAGAAAATCAGTAGAGGGAATAAATTGGGACATACCTGAGGTTTTGTGATCTTATGACTTCCTAACTTAAGGGCCTGAGGCTGCATAATATTGTATGGGCTATTAATGATTATGATAAGAAAAAAGTGCTAGTATAGAATGAACACAAAAATAATGGAGTGTATCATATAGTAATGTTTTTAGCTCTCTGTGGTGTGGCATTGAAAGGCAAAATAGAACAGAACAAAAAAATTGAGTCCAACTGAAGGAAATTGAAAGAAAAAAGAAATTGAGTAACTGAGAGAAAATTGAGAAAAGAATGAAATTAAGACTGAAGAACAATGAAAAAAAAACCTACCTTGAACCTTGATCAGTCTTATGTAACTGAGAGGCTGATATATGACTGTGATAAAAGTGCTAATACTTAGTACAGATTTTTGATATATATATATATATATATATATATATATATATATATATATATATATATATATATATATATATATATATATATATATATATATATATATATATAAGGAAGCATAGAAGAAAATAAAAGAAAGTAAATATATAATAATGATAAAAATAATAACCTAACATTGTTGAGTGGCACGACTTTTTAAATCATGAGATGGTGTTCCTTTGCCTAAAAAAAAAAATAGATAAATGAAAAAATACATAAATAAAAATAAACAAATCCAGATATTCCTCTTTCCAGGTATTCGTCTTACTTCAACCTAACGACTTTTTAAATCATGAGATGGTGTTCCTTTGCCTAAAAAAAAAAAACAGATAAATAAAAAAATATATAAATAAAAATAAACAGAAATCCAGATATTCCTCTTTCCAGGTATTCGTCTTACTTCATTGTCTGACCTTGGCTGCGAGTTTTATTTTTTGGCAATGTGGAAGTGAAAGAAAATATTGTCCATGTTTTAGTTTGCATATTTTTCCATGCCGTGAATTCTCGTATATGTATTCTGAGTCAGGAAGAGAATATGATAAATTATTTATTTATTTATTTATTCATTCATTCATTTATGATATTTATGTACAAATTTGTTTACTTATGAATGTATGTATTTTTCCTCATGCTTGAATCTATAAATCAAAGCAAGTAGCAAATTTTGAGTTTATTAGAAAGAAATGCATTGACGTTTATTAGCACAGTAATTCTTGCGTAATATTCACCATTGTGTGTGTGTGTGTGTGTGTGTGTGTGTGTGTGAGAAGCATGAAGGGCGTGAGGGAAGGAAGGAAGGGCATGAAGAAAAATAGGAAGGAATAAGAAAACGAAAATGAAGCTGAGAGAGAGAGAGAGAGAGAGAGAGAGAGAGAGAGAGAGAGAGAGAGAGAGAGAGAGAGAGAGAGAGAAGCATAAAGGGCGTGAAGGGAGGAAGGAAGGAGTAAGCAAAACAAAACCTCGTAGCGGAGATAATGGCAGTGTCCTTGTACCGGTCACGCCGCTGCTTCAAGGCCTGCATTCCCTAACACTGCATCGCCTCACATCCATTGTCGGTGACTCGGCTGGCCCTTGACTGCTCCGGGGGTCTGGGTGCTCGTGAAACTTAAAGAAATAGTCTGGTACAAGTAAAGAGTGATAATTTTGAAAGATACCTCTGCCAGAAAAAGAAAAATGTGTCTAATGATATTTCTGACCATTCAGTTTGTCTTTGGTTTCTGAGAGAAAGTATTGTTAGTTGTGACATAGTCTGGTGCAAGTATAGAGTAATAATTATGGAAGGTATGTCACTGGCCGCAAATGACAGAAGAGTAGTTAGAAGTTTTAAGTGACGCGATATTTCTGCGCATTAAATTTGTCCGGTTATTCAAATAAAGTGTCGTCAGCTGTCAAATAGTCTGGTACAAGTATAGAGTAGTAATTTTGAAAGATGTCACTGCCAGCAATGCAAGAAGTGAAGTTAGAAATTAATAAGCGACTGGTAATACTTCGACTCGTTAAAATTGTCTTTGGTTACACAGATAAAATGACTACTGGTGTTATTAGCAGTTAAATAGCCTGGGGAATGGATAAAGTAATAATTATGAAAGATGCCACTGTCAGCAAAGTTGAAAAGAATAGTTAAAATTTCTAAATGTTTGCAATTATATATGTTCGCGTTAAAATTGTCTATAGTTACCCGAATCAAGTAAGTGTCAAGTAAGTGTCAATTTAACCGACATGAAAAATATAAAACATGTTGTTTTCATTTCAGCACGATCCGGTCCAGCCACTCACTCATTCGCGCTGCACATACATAAATATTATTCTTTGTCTTATCTTTTTTCTACATTCCCATTGTTTTAACTTTTTATATTTAGAGTTAGGATTCATAAATAAGGATATACAGCAGGGATTAGTATTATTCACTTACCATAGATGTCAGTAGATTGAAGGACAAAACTAGTGCAGTTTAACAAGACAAATCCCTTAAATCCCCCCTTTTCCCATTAGATTTTGCCTTTTTTTTCACGATTTCTGTTCACACGAGGCCTAGAAGACCTTATAATCGTGTAAATTGAGAATCACTTATACTGACAGTCTTCGTTGTAAGCAATTATGTCCTCAAGGATGTTCTTTTAATCCTTTCACTGCGACACAAAATTAACTGCTCCGAAAGTAATACATGAATTATCTATAAGCATCTGTAAGGGATAAAGGGATTACGAATATATTTTCCAATTTCTACCCAGTTTAAAGATTGGAGGTGGCTGTAGAACAAGTAAAGATGCCCCAGAGTGATTAGTAATTGAGGAAATATGTACCAATTAGCGGTAAAAGCAGTTTAGCTAAGGTTCTTTATTGGCAATAGGAAAAAAACACCCATGATATTTCACGCCCTCGAAAACTGACAGTGTGGTGTAAATATTTGTCTTCTCAAGGGTGTTCTCGTGATTCGGATGGTCCAGTAAGGGTTCTGTATTGTCATTGGAGAAATACACCCGATGAAAAACCTGTCTAGTCATCTCTGTGGCCTTCGAAAATATTAGTCCTGTCGGGGGAACAAAGAGCTTCAGAACACAGACTCAGGGATGCGATGGAGATGTGATGCGTCTTTGTCTAGTTATATTTCTTCGTATCTTATTTATTTATTTATGTATTTATTTATTTATTTATTTATTGATTTTCTTGTTTTATCGTTCGTTTTATCGTTCGTTTTTGTTTTTCATTCGTTTTCTTTCCATCTTCATGTTTCTTTTCCATCTATTTCTTCTCCATTTTTTGTTTACTTCTTATTTGTTTATTTATTTATAGTTATGTGGTCTTGTTTCCTCCTTTTCTTTTTTCTTTTTTTTTATCTTTGTATCTTCATTAATTTTCTTTACTTCTTTTTTTTCTTCCGTGGTTTCCTTATTAGCATTTACTTATCGTCCATTACTTGCTGTGCGGCTCACGAAATGAACGATATAACGAATGAAATGATTACTAAGATATGATTCTCTCTCTCTCTCTCTCTCTCTCTCTCTCTCTCTCTCTCTCTCTCTCTCTCTCTCTCTCTCTCTCTCTCTCTCTCTCTCTCTCTCGGGAATCCATAGAATATACCTCTCAATCCGCGTACGCTGATAGTAGTGGTAGTAGTAGTAGTAGTAGTGGTGGTGATGGGTGGTGGTGGTGGTGGTGGTGGTAGCAACAGGAATAAGTTTAATTGAGTTACGTAAACATGACTCTCGCCTGTGTAGTTATATGGATGGCTGGTAGATGGCGTGCATGTGACTTATAAATATAATGGACCAATGAGTAAGATGTCTTTACTTCACCCTCACATCTCCTCCTCCTCTACCATCATATTTTCTTTTCTGTCCCTTATCTATATATGTATCAGTCTATCAATCATTTATTTGTCTGTCTTCCTATCTACTTCTCAATATATCACTTATTCACTCACTCCTGGGTCCTTATCTATCTGTCTGTCCTTATCTCAGTCAGTCTGTCTTTATCTATATATCTATCTCAATCAGTCAATCTATCTTTCTATCTACCTATACAAATCTATCTCAGTCAATCTATATGTGTATCTATTTATCTGTCTCTGCCAGCTATCTATTTATCTGTTATTTTTGCTCACTCACTTTCTCATGGACCTTTCATTATGAGCAACCCACGTGAGTCATAGAGAAGTGAGAGTGTATAAGTTCGTAGTGAAGAAAGAACAGTGACGGTTTACACTGCACTACCTTACGTCAGGCAGCATCATGTGACAGGATGTGACGCGCGCCAATGCCAAATCCCCCACAGCTCTTCCGTCCCGTCCACCTCTCCCACGTTACGTCTCGTCTGCAAGTACTGAGTAGGGTAGGTCAAGACGGACCCCAGGATCTTGTGCAGTTGCCAAATGTACCCTAGTGTGTGTGTGTGTGTGTGTGTGTGTGTGTGTGTGTGTGTGTTACATATAGCCGTATTCAGAAACGCTTTGCTCTCTCAACACTATTTTAAAAGGCCTCAGAGATGACTAGCCGGGTTCTCAAAAGTGTTTCTACTGTTAATATTGTATAAATCTTGTTAATCTGTCATTGAAAACCGTGTGACTTCAACTTGAGATTACTGAATGTAGTCGAGACGCGGGCAGAAGTGTCTCAGAATTTGGTCCTTAAGCTTACGATATAAGGCAGAGTTAATAATTGGTAAAGGGTAATGATAAAGTTTATTGTCCGGTTACCACAACGTTTTCAGAGGATAGTATTAAAATAACAGCGTTTTCATCTGAGGTTAGGTTAAGTTCAAATTAATTTATTCATCACACCCCTGAACCCTTCATTGTGTAGATCATGACTTGAAAAAAATATCATAACTGCCTGCCCAGAAAGAACTAGTCACTCCCTTCAAGTTTGTAGGCTAAGGTTATTTTCATAATACCTGTTTTCTCTATTGCATGAAAGAGTTTACTTCACTGTAGACTCAACCACTTATCTCTGAATCCATACAATTTACTAGACTGACTCAACAAGACTTTAATCTCTGGCAGTAGTAGTGGTAGCAGTAACAGTAATAGCGGGACACTCAATACCAATCTACTAGAGTGACTCACCAAGACTCATTCTCTAGCGTAGTAGAAGTAGTATTAGCAGTAATAGTGACACTCAAGACCGATCTACCAGAGTATGACTTAGCAAGACTGAATCCTGGCAGTAGTGGTAGCGATAGTAGCAATAGCAAGACACTCAAGGCCAAACAAACTACTTAAGCTAGTGGAGTTTCGTGACCTTGACTCCCGCCACTTGTAGTTGCACGGGTGGGAGATAGATGGCGTGTGTGGCTCAAAATGCACATCGTCACAGACCGCCCGTAAACCTCAACAATGATTTATAACTTAGTGCTTTCTTAGAATGTATTTTGATGGATTTGTGTGTGTGTGTGTGTTTAATGTTCTGAATGTTTTTGGGGTGTTTAAGAACTGCTTTCACTGGCTACTCAAACAATAAGCCTGGTTCTCATGTTTTATCCTTTTTTTTTCAGATTGATGATGCAGAATTCTCGTTTTATTATCACAACAATCATGAAGACACCTTTGAAAAAACCGTATCTTTTATTTGTATTTAAAAAAAATAATCAGGATAGACGCTGAAATTGATGAGAATACAGGTGCTTGTCTCTTGGTGATGTAAAATTCTTGTTACCTTTCCTCTTCAGTCACGAAAACATCTTTGAAAAACAGTATCTTCTATCAGTATATGGAAATTAATCACAATAGACGCTGAAATAAAAGAAAATGCAGTGTTTTGTCACTTGGTGGTATATTTTTTTTGTTATATTACCTCTGGAATCAAGAAAAACCTTTGCAAAAAATGTAACTTCCATTAGTATATGAAAATTGGTCGGTGCTGGTGCTGAAACTAATGCAAATCCAGGCTCTTGTCACCAGCCCGTGCTTCCTACAGACAAACGGACGCCTTGTAGTGTCATACGTGTGGGGCAGAATCATAAAGGCATTGCTACTGTCAGTACCTTCTTTTGACGCGTTTCCTGCCAACTGGGCCAGGTACTCTCCCCTCTCCCCCTCTCCCCCTTCTCATTGCCCCTCTCCGGCCACCCCTCCCCATCCTCCCGTCTCGTCTACACGCTACAGCTGTTCCATAGATAACTGTGTAGGGTAGGTCAGGGTGGACCTACTGCAGTTGCCAAATCTACACTACAGTGTAGATTTGGCAGTTTTTTTTTATGTGTGTTTGTGTTGCCCAGAAATATTCACGAGTACTGTGCAGAGTAGCCGTGAAATAAGTAACATGATAAGTTTTTGGTGTGGTAAGGCTAGAGTAACATGTGCGCAAGTGTCTGGCAGTTGGCGAAGTAGAGGACAGTCGCCACTTGGTCACATGGTCGTCCCTATGACCCCGCTTCCCTCGTATCGCGTGCTATCTGTCCTCTGCTCACATCATCGCGTCAATTAAGAAAGCTATCAGTAGTGTGATAAAGTCCAGTTCTGTGTAGATTACTTGTACATGTCAAGATTACGTAATAAAAAAATTAAAAGCGAGTATTATTGCAGCGTTTTGGTGTCAATGATACGAAGCATGTAAAAAAGTGGATAAATAATTTTTCCTTGCAAGATTACTGTTATTTAAAAAGCATCACGTATAAACATTTGGAGTTTCACATATATTAATCATTTTTATATTATTATTACTTTCCTGCAGCCATAAGGGATGGATTTTAAAGTCTATAATTAATATCAAATAATAACCGTATGAGCTAAAGTGGTTTGGCTTTCATAATACACGACAAAGACCTATTAATAAAGAAACGTTGACACTTGAGCGTGAGTGACACACTGACGAGAGAGAGAGAGAGAGAGAGAGAGAGAGAGAGAGAGAGAGAGAGAGAGAGAGAGAGAGAGAGACTAGGTGTGTTGCTTGGCGATCGTTAATCTTGCCTCAGTCATTGCACAAGAGAGAGAGAGAGAGAGAGAGAGAGAGAGAGAGAAAGTGTGACTGCTTCCTCTCTCAATTTCAGTGAATCCTTACAATGCAGTACTCCTATGACAGTAAATGCTTCGTGTGTGTGTGTGTGTGTGTGTGTGTGTGTGTGTGTGTGTGTGTGTGTGTCGGGTGGTGAGGGGAGGGGAAGGGGCAGGGGGATTATAGTACAATCATGTGACTCCCTCTACTGCCAACCAGGCCAAACCCCCCATTGCCATCCCCCTTCCATCATCCCCCCCCCCCACTCTCTCTCTCTCTCTCTCTCTCTCTCTCTCTCTCTCTCTCTCTCTCTCTCTCTCTCTCTCTCTCTCTCTCTCCTCTCTCTCTCTCTCTCCCCCCTCTCCTCTCCTGTCCTCTCCACTCCTCCTCTCTTCACTTCTCTTCACTTCTCTTCTCTTCTCTTCTCTTCTCTTCTCCACTACCCTTCCTTCTTCTCTTGTCTCTCCTTTCCTTCCCATCTCTCCTCTCCTCTCTTCTCTCCTCTTCTCATTTCTTTTCTCCACTACCCTTCCTCCTCTCTTGCCGCTCCTTCCGTTCCCTTTCCTCCTCCTCTCTCGTCTCCTACCCCCTTTCCTCTTCTTAACTACCGTTTCATTCCTTCTGGTTTCTCCTTCCCCCATTTTTTTCTCTTCCTATTCACTCCCCTACCTTCCTCTTCTCTCCTCATTCCCTTCTCTTCCTTATCTTCATCTCTCTCTCCCATTCTCGTCATATTTACTCGTTCCCTTCATTTCTCGTGTTATTTTGTCACATCCTTTCTTCTTCCCTCCTCCTCCCGTCACCTCATCTCTCCTTTTATCGTTTCAGTCTCTCCTCCTCCTCTTCTAATCTCATTTTCTCAGTTTCTCATCTCGCTCTCCTCCTCCCCTTCCCTCCCTCTTCGTTTCTCTCTCGTCTAATCGTCTCAGCTCCCTCCTCCCTCATAACTTCTTCCCTTCTCGTCTTCAGTGCGGGTGTGAGCGAAGATTAAGGGGGAAGACAGTGCTAAGTGGGGAAGACTATGCACTTTTTGTTCTTCTTACACGTGTTGTTGTTGTTGTTGTTCTTGTTCTTGTTGCTGATTTTGTTGCTGCGTATTTTTTTTTTTTTAAGGAATGATTTAAAACTGGTGCTTGAATAGCTGATAAAAATGATAAATAAATAAATAAATTGATAAAATAACGAATGGCATATCATAGTATAATAATGTTTTGCTCGTATTTTTTTTTTTTTATAGAATTGTAACTTATTTTAAAATTTTACAAGCTTAAATTTAATATTATTTTATTATTACATTCTGTCACTGTGTGTGTGGGGTGGGGAGGAGGGTGTGTGTGTGTGTGTGTGTGTGTGTGTGTGTGTGTGTGTGTGTGATGAAGCAAGTATATAACACCTGCATTTCTTTTTCTTTGTGGCTGTGAATTAATGTTTATATGTATTTTGATGTCTACCGTATATAGTCACACCTGCTTCTTTGTATGTGTGTGTGTGTGTGTGTGTGTGTGTGTGTGTGTGTGTGTGTGTGTGTGTCTCTCCATATCTATAACACCTGCACCTGTACGTTATATTCCGGAAATAATGTTCCCACACCTGTGAACTCATTCCTCTTAGTAACATGTTCACCCCCCCTCCCCCCTCCCCCTCACCTCCCTGACCTGACCTCACGCCTTCATGTACTAGTTCGCACCAGTTCCTTACTGCAACACTTCAGTGAGAGAGAGAGAGAGAGAGAGAGAGAGAGAGAGAGAGAGAGAGAGAGAGAGAGAGAGAGAGAGAGAGAGAGAGCATGGGAAACTGCAAGAAGCTATCAGTTTTATACACACGTGGCGTATTTCCATCTATCATTCCCAAGAGAGAGAGGAGAGAGAGAGAGAGAGAGAGAGAGAGAGAGAGAGAGAGAGAGAGAGAGAGAGAGAGAGAGAGAGCATAAGAAAACAAGGAAAGCTGCAAGAAGCCATCCGGTCTACACGTGGCATTCTCTGCGTAAAAAATTGCGAGAGAGAGAGAGAGAGAGAGAGAGAGAGAGAGAGAGAGAGAGAGAGAGGAGAGAGAGAGAGAGAGAGAGAGAGAGAGAGAGAATCACACGCACATAGAATATTAATGTACTTACTCTCTATGCAGTTAATGGTGCCTTTCACAATTAAACCATTGTAATGTAAACTTAACATCTAAACATCACAATATTTACTTTTACTAGCTTGAGGAGAGACCAGAGCAGAGAGAGAGAGAGAGAGAGAGAGAGATGAGGAGAGAGAGAGAGAGAGAGAGAGAGAGAGAGATGCATAAATAAGCTGCGTTCTGTAAGACTCGTAAACCTCGCCACTGTCACACTAATCCCTGCAACCTTGAATGGTGTCTCTTAGAGCATTCAACTTTCTTCCCCTGTAATTTTTGTTTCCTTCCAGTTTTCCTTATATTTTTTTTCCTCTTTTCTTACTTTAATTGTTGTTTTTAGCTAATATATTGTTTACTGTCAGCTTTTTCTTTTGCTGAGAGAGAGAGAGAGAGAGAGAGAGAGAGAGAGAGAGAGAGAGAGAGAGAGAGAAGAGAGAGAGAGAGAGAGAGAGAATATAAACAAGTAGACAAATAAGACTAGAAATTAAAGACGAAGGCATGTGATGACGGGTTTGCTTAATGTGTGTGTGTGTGTGTGTGTGTGTGTGTGTGTGTGTGTGTGTGTGTGTGTGTGTAGGTCCTTGACAGGGGGAAGGGAGAAGGTGACTTTTCATCGTTCCTTCCCTTACAATCTTTACAATCTTACCTTTCCGCCATGACCCTCTCACTGTCCTTCCATCACGCCCTCCTCCTCCTCCTCCTCCTCCTCCTCCTCCTCCTCCTCCTCCTCCTCCTCCTCCTCCTCCTCCTCCTGCCGCTATGCTGACGTCATGTGCTGCACGTGTCCACATTGTATGCTGTGTGTGTGTGTGTGTGTGTGTGTGTGTGTGTGTGTGTGTGTGTGTGTGTGTGTGTGTGTGTGTGTTGAAAAATACGTATTATTCTATTGTATGTTTCCTGTATCATGGAATTGCTGATAGACAGACAGATAGATAGATAGATAGATAGTAGCAGTAGTAGTAGTAGTAGTAGTAGTAGTAGTAGTAGTAGTGGGTGGTGGTGGTAGAAGCAGCAAGCAACAGTAGTAGTAATAGTAATGTATTGATGAAACTTTATTGGTTTTAGGATTTACGAGGTCTACAAGTGTGTGTGTGTGTGTGTGTGTGTGTGTGTGTGTGTGTGTGTGTGTGTGTGTGCGAGCAAGCCAAGGGAACAGAAGGGAGGGAAGCAAGCAACGAAGCATAAATAAGAGGCCAGTTGTTTACTCTTAAAAATGGTCGTCCTTCTGACAACATCTTAACCCAATCATCTCTCTCTCTTCTACGCCGCACCTGCACTACTTTCAAGAGGCTCTCGTCGAAGTCAGTGATTTTTAAGAGTGTTTTGTACGTTTCTAGTGACAGATACTCTAGATTTCTACATATTTAGAGGTAAAACACACTTGAGAACACGGCTTATCATCTCTATGGCGTTAGTCGTGCTGAGACACCAGTGTTTTTTAATATAGGTGTAAAATACATTGCATATCTTATCCTTTTCTCTTGTATCGATTTATCTATCTTTCATTTACTGAATTAGCTCCACGTGTTACCGGATTTTATAATTGTTTGTATATTTAGAACATGGTAAGTCCGGCTCTTGAATACCCCAGTAAATGCCCAGATAATCAAAGGGCTGATAAATTAAGGTCAGGAAAAGAGGAAAGGTTAAGGGGAAAGGAAGATAAGGAAAAGAGGACAAGGAAAAGAAGGAAGGTAAAGAAAAAATGAAAGCAAGGAAAAATAAAGATGAGGAAAAGAGGTAAGGGAAAAATATAGGAAAAGAAACATAATGACAAGAAAAAAATAAAGGAAAATGAAGTTGAGGAAAAGACGGAAGTAAAGAAAAATGAAGATGAAAAAAAAAGTATAGGAAGCCCAGGAAAAGAACCATTTATACCTCCGCTGGAAAAAGGAATGAAAAGAGGAAAAGAGAAGTTGAAAGTTAAGGAAATGGTAATTAGAAAGAAGAATATAAAGAAAAAAAAGGGAAAAGGAAAATAATAAAAGAAAAGAATTCATTTGTGCCTCCCCTGAAGAAATCGAAGACTTAAAAAGAAACAAGAGGAAAGAGAGGGTAAAGAAAATATAAATGCTAAGAAAACACCTTGAAAATCTAAAAGGAAGAAGGAAACTGGCAAGTCACATTTTACCTTGACTATAATTTGTATGTAACTGTATACACACTCTACTGTTACTGTTTGTGTGACTTTTTTCTTTTTTTTTTATTTGATTGAATGTTTATTTTTTTTATTATTGTTCCCTAAATTGTGTATGATTTTCTTTAAACATCCTTTTATTGTGTCTTTTTTTTTAATATATTTTCATCATTTTTCTTTATTGACGTAATCGTTTTAGTTTGTGGTGTGTGTTTTCTTTATTTTCTTCCATATTTTCAAGTTGGCCTTATTGTTTATTCGTTATTTTCTTTTTTTTTCTTTTTTTTATTATTTGTTTCTGTTCAGCTATTTTATTTTTTTTTTAAGTTTGCATTATTTATTTCTGTTCTGTAATCTTCCTTTTATTCTCTTAATTTCTTTTCCTTTTTTTTTTTAGTTGGCATTGTTTACTTATATTTTTCTTGTTTTTTTTTTTTAAGCTGGCATTCTCTCTCTCTCTCTCTCTCTCTCTCTCTCTCTCTCTCTCTCTCTCTCTCTCTCTCTCTCTCTCTCTCTCTCTCTCTCTCTCTCTCTCTCTCTCTCTCTCTCTCTCTCTCTCTCTCTCTCTCTCTCTCTCTCTCTCTCACTCTCACACCTGTACCTGTATTTGACACCCAGACCACAGGTGTCAATATTACTCTAGATGAAGGTTCATGATTCCGTACATTGCCTTGTATTGTCTGGAGGCGTGACGGTATGCAGTGCTCGGGGTGGCTCGATGTTGCGTGTGGGTGTGGTTGGCTGGCGGTCTGCTGCTGCTAAACTGTATAAGAACATACAATAAAGGAAGATGCGTGATACCAACTAGCCTACACATGACAGTCCCTGTTTAAAACGTACTTACCTATATTCACCTGTCATTTTTATATATAAATGTATGAGTCCTATTTTGGAAGCCCTTGTTGTCTTTGCATTAACAACCTGATTACTGGGTGTGTTCCAGTCATCTACCACTTCATTTGATGGCCAGTTTCTCCCTGTGTCTTTTTGAATTATAACGTTATCATACTTGCACCCGTTACTTCTGCTCCTATCCTGATTACTGAGTCTGTTTCAGTCTTCTACCACTCTCAGAACCAGTTTCTTCCTATCTCTTTGAAATCCAACTTATCTGATTTCAACTCGTTATTTCTGGCCTTGATCAGTAACTCTAAGGGTCTTGTCTACATCAACAGTCTGAGTACTGAGTCAGTTTCAGTAATCTGCCACACTATTTGAGAACCAGTTTTATCTCTTTGAAACTTAACTCTATAAAACTTAAAATATTCCTGGCTATATTGTGATTACCGAGTTTGTTTCAGTTATCTACCACTCTATTTGGGAACCAGTTTCTTCATATTTTCGTTTTAAAATCTAACTTTATCCAACATGAACCCTTTAAATCTGCTGCTATTCTGATTACTGAGTCAATTCCAGTCATCTACCGCTATTTAAGAACCAGACTTCCTATCTTCCTAGAATCTCACTTTACACAAATCTCTAACTTCAACCTAAAACTTCTGGTCCCATCCTGATTACCAACCCCTAGGGACCCTGTCAATATCACCCTTGTATCTCGTGTGTTAGTGGCAGTGGCGGGGCTCTGTGGTGAAGGGTGGGGCTGCCTGCTGGCGTCTCCTTGCTATCTCTGCGCCGCTTTGTTCATCATGACGCTGCACTGTTGCCTTTCACCCGCCACATCCTGCTCTGCTCCACATGCACGGCTGCGTCTAAAAATATGCGCAAAAATGATGTGTAGGTCGTAGCGCAAAAGATTGTGATGGAGAAGCGAGAGAAGGACGGAAAGGTTGTGATAGAGAGACAGGAAAGAAAAGAGAGTGATGGAGAAACAAGAGAGAGAAAGAAGTAATGTAATAGAGAGACAGAAGAGGAAGAGAAAGGTGTGACAGAGAGACACGAGAGGAAAGGAAAGGTGTGATGGATAAACGAGAGGGAAAGAAAGGGTGTGACTTAACTTAATCTGACCGGAGAAGAAAAGAAAGTGTTTACTATTGCGGTGTTTTATGAGTGAGTGTTTGGACGCTGTTCAGTCAACTCAGTCGGGTAATCTGTCCTGTATGTTGTTGATCTGTTTGGAGAATGTGTATGTGTGTGTGTGGGGGGGGGAAGGGGGACTGTATAAAAAGCAATATTTGTGTACAGCGGTGAAATGATACGCACTGGTTAATACACACACACACACACACACACACACACACACACACACACACACACACACACACACACACACACACACATGCACGCACGCACGCACGCACGCACGCACGCACGCACTTGTGCCTATGTGTTGAACGGCACACCAGCTTACGTTGCCTCACTTTTCACGTCACATTACGTCACGAGATACAGGATTCCATTGTGTGTGTGTGTGTGTGTGTGTGTGTGTGTGTGTGTGTAAACATCCTTTTCTTTTTTTCAGTAATATGAAAGCGATGCTTCCTCTCTCTCTCTCTCTCTCTCTCTCTCTCTCTCTCTCTCTCTCTCTCTCTCTCTCTCTCTCTCTCTCTCTCTCTCTCTCTCTCTCTCTCTCTCTCTCTCTCTCTCTCTTAAGCACATTTGTTGTAGATACGTCGATGATACGTTCCTTTTTTTGGGGGGATGTCAATATATATATATATATATATATATATATATATATATATATATATTATATATATATATATATATATATATATATATATATATATATATATATATATAATATATATATATATATATATATATATATATAGTATATATATAAGAAACACAAAAAACAAAATTCAGTATGGAAAATTAATGATAAAATTGTCTTTTTTGGACATTCTGGTGGAAAACGCAGTAGTAAAATTGATTGTAATATTTTACGTACACATTCCTTCTCTGGCTTTGGCACAATTTTTTTCAGCTATTGCAGCTTTCAATTTAAGGTTACCTTCACTAAAACTCTCTCACACCAAACATATCGTCTGACTTCTACATACGACAGGTTTCATCCTCAAAATATTACTCGTATTATTATTTTTTTTAATCCTGTTTGTTCTACGAATGGTTTCCCAACACACATCTTTGAAAATTTGGTTTACAAGTTTTTAAACAAAAATATCAGCCTGAACTGTGTGAATTGTGATTCACTCTGCTAAGAAAACATACTGTGTATTTTAAGCTGCCTTGTTTGGGCGATGTCTCTTCAGATCTAAAACACCGCCTATGCAATAAATTAATTATTTTGCACCCTCAGATAGATTTTGGGACTCGTCTTTGTGAGTAATTTATTCATTTATTTATTTTCTATTTATTTATTTATTTATTTATTTATTTTCTTTTTTTAAGGACCGCTTGCCGACCGACTTGAGATCATCTGTCATTTACAAATTCACTTTCCTCAGTTGCCAGACAGGGTATATAGGCAGCATGGTGCTGTTCTATAAAAGCAGGACAGATGAGCACTTACGCCAGTGGAGCGGGGGCGGGCCGCCCTCTACTTTAGTCTCCACACTCTGCAGTAAGGGAACACCTGGTGCAGTGTAACTTACCATCTAGGAAAGATTGCTTCAAAATTTTAGACTCCTCAGACAGTGCTGACATTAGAATATTAGAAGCAATGTACATAAGAAATTTTGCCCCTGAACTTAACAACACCCAGTCAGCCTGCCCTCTTTACATCTTTTGAATTATATATATATATATATATATATATATATATATATATATATATATATATATATATATATATATATATAATATATATATTATATATATATATATATATATATATATATATATATATATATATATATATATATATATATATATATATATATATCGCTGTCATTTGTCCACAGCTCCTTGATAATGGCATAGTCTTTGTGCCGAAACGTTGAAATTAAAGATGTTTTTACGTAGCTATACTGGTGCTATTAATGATTATTTTTTAGTAGGATATTCAGACAAAATAAGTTGTTCAAAATATACATCGATTAAGAGTTAAATACTATATTCTATTATTAAATCTTAAGGCATTTCACGATCATAGAATAACTCTTACCCGAAACATAATTTGCCAGCAGTGTGAACTCAGAATAACTAACATTTGTAATGGCAACACTAGCACTTGTCGTGCTGTACAGGGATTTCAGTTTAAGACTCGAGTAATGGACTGATCAGTGATTTCTCAGGTGAATCTAAATGAAGGTGACAATGAGTTCTGAATGCAGTGACAACTTTTTTTTCCCCCTTATTTTACGCTTGATCGAGCCTGGCAAAGCGTACAAAAATTATGGAAAAAAAAAACCCGCTAAAGTGCTAAAATAATATGAAAAAGTGAAGTTGACAATTCAAAAGAAGAAAGAAAAATGTTAGAGGAAGAAAATTTGCAAGAGAAGTCAAGATAGTTTGCCATGCATTGAGAAAAGAGAGGGGAAAGAAAACGAACTGCCTAGTTACAAAGTGGAAGCAGACGTGACCGCACCCTAATGGCGGGAAATCGTACGCCAAAAGTGCCTCGTATATTCAGATGATTTAAATTTTTGATGTCCATAGTGGTCCTGCTGATATCTGCGACCAGTTTAGCATCAGGCAAGATTTATTGATAAAGTAGCTGAAAATATCTGAAATATAACAGTACAGCGGATTGGCAAAAGCTAGTAGTAGTAAGTAGTAGTAGTAGTAGTAGTAGTAGTAGTAGTAATAGTAGTAGTAGTAATAGCTAAAAAACTTCAGTTCTTACCAATACTACTACTCATACGCAAACATGCAATTGGATTTAACACACACACACACACACACACACACACACACACACACACACACACACACACACACACACACACACACACACACCAACGCACACTCAAACAAGCAATCCGACGCACCACCAAGTAACAGCGGTATCTTATCTCAGGGCCAGTCACCGGTAGTCCTCCAGCTTTTCGATAGCCACTTTGCCACCCTCCACCACCTCCCTCCTGCCTTACGACCCTCTCACTCTTGTTGCACACTCACAGTGATGGCGCAGATTTCCCAGGCTATGTAGGTTTTGTATTCCCGACTTTTCTATTGCTTCGTGTTGGTGATGGTGCAGTAATTGTAATATTTTTTTAGTTAAGTGTAAAAATGTATGTATTTTTGGGGTTTTAGTGATCTTGACTTGTATGGGAAGTTAATTTATAGATGTGTGTTGTCGTGAGGGTGGTGGTAGTTAGTAGTAGTAGTAGTAGTAGTAGTAGCTGTTGTTGTTGTTGTAATAGTACTGCTTATATAGATTTTGTTATTCACGCATTCAATCCATTTCTAATTCCCGCTTTTATTTATTTATTTATTTATTTTGTCACTTATTTACTTATCAAAGAGATTAATCCAACAGAGAAAAAAAATGAAAATTACCTCCTCTTTACCCCTACAAAAAAAAAAAATAAAATAAAAAACGTAAAAAAAAACTTAGCCTACAGGAAAAGGAAAAAAATATGAAAGTTAAAAGACAAAAAATTAACCCAATTTCATCCAATAAGCTCGATCAATTCTCAGGAAGGTTGCGTGAGTGTGGCGGTATTGGAAGGTTGCGTGGAAGGTCTTGGAATCGCGCGTGTCCATCCATTAGGTAGCAAAACGATTCCCGATTCCTGGGAGTGTAATGCTGAGTGGCTGAGTGGTGGATGGTCACGATACTGGCTTCTTTATGGGCCAGTTGTGTAATGGTAGTCATCATTGTTGCTATTATCATTATCGTTATCGTCTTTTCTTTTCTTTTCTTTTCTTTCTTATCGTCGTTTTTTTTTTCATTTGTTGTTGTTGTTGTTGTTGTTCTGGTTGTTCTTCTTTTCTGTCTGTGTGTGTGGGGGAGAAGAAGGTATGTTGTGTTTCTCTCTCTCTCTCTCTCTCTCTCTCTCTCTCTCTCTCTCTCTCTCTCTCTCTCTCTCTCTCTCTCTCTCTCTCTCTCTCTCTCTCTCTCTCTCTCTCTCTCTCTCTCTCTCTCTCTCGTGACCTTTCCGTGACATTAACCTGAAACAGAAAAAAATAATAGGTACACAAATACTGTATATCTCTGATCTTCCTTTAGTCAACCTAGATGAAAAGAAAAGAAAGAAAGAAAAAGAAAGAGAAACTTAGTAAACACACACACACACACACACACACACACACAATGGTCTCCTGATCCTGCGTGCGATATTAGCCGTTTGTGTGTCTGTCTCACGAGGAACACACAGGTAAAGGAAGCAGACACGAGGCAGGACAGTGGAGAGCGGTACTTCGGTGTGAAGGAAAGGGGTAGCTGAAGGTGGGAAGGAAGAAAAAGGTGCTGGTTGCTGGGGGGAAGTGGTGATGGTGGTGGTAGTGGTGGTGGTAGCGTTGTGGTTGAAATTGTTGTGTGGGATGGTATTGTGGTGGTGGTGGTGGTTGTAGTAGTAGTAGTAGTAGTAATAGTAGTATTAGTAGTAGTAGTAGTAGTAGGGGTGGTTGTAGTTGTAGTAGTGGTAGTAGTAGTAGTAGTAGTAGTAGTTGTTGTTGTTGTTGTTCGTATTTTTTTCTTGTCCTTATTCTCGATCTTGTCCTCCTCCTCCTCCTCCTCCTCCACCTCCTCCTCCTCCTCCTCCTCCTCCTCCTCCTCCTCCTTCTTCTCCTTCCCCACCACCACCAGCACCACCACCTTCCAGGAAATCATTTAACCCAATCAATGATAATAAAACATTAGCATACTTAAAGAATAATAAACGTAAGTGATCTGTTTATTCGTGAATCACCAAATCCGTGGTAGTTATCCCCTCTCTCTCTCTCTCTCTCTCTCTCTCTCTCTCTCTCTCTCTCTCTCTCTCCATTAAGAAACAACGAAACTTGGCTCAGATCCGAGTGCCGCGCATATTTCACGCCCTTGAAAGTTGTGAAACACGTGACGAGCAGTTGACAGCCCACGTGTGTGTGTGTGTGTGTGTGTGTGTGTGTGTGTGTGTGTGTGTGTTTTGTAATTATCGAAAAAAAAGCATATTCATCGTGTTTTTATCTTTCTATGCTGGTCTGTTATCTCTCTCTCTCTCTCTCTCTCTCTCTCTCTCTCTCTCTCTCTCTCTCTCTCTCTCTCTCTCTCTCTCTCTCTCTCTCTCTCTCTCTCAATCGATCGCCGTCAAATTGCTATATTATTGAACAGTCTCGCGGAGAAATTCATGGTTCGTGGCATTGATTTTAAACTTCCCTGTAATGCGCGTGTGTGTGTGTGTGTGTGTGTGTGTGTGTGTGTGTGTGTGTGTGTGTGTGTGTGTGTGTGATTTACCTTCATTACTGATTGGTGTATTTATACTTACTAGCACGACGACTACTACTATTACTGCTGTTATTATTCCCCTGGTGCTCTTACTACTACTACTACTACCACTACTACTACTACTACTAGTTGTTTTGCTGCTGCTTTTCTTCTTCTTTTCTTCTTTTTCCTCCTGTTTCGTATCCTTTATCTTCTTTTATTTTGTTATGTAAGCAACTCTCTTCTTTTCTTGACAATTTTCTTTCTTCGTATGTTATTTCGTATATATTTTTTTCTTTTTTTTTTTCTTATTTGTATCAACGTTGCTTGAGTTTATTTTTGTCTTGTCCCCGAATCCTTCTCCTCCTCCTCCCCCTCCCCCCGAAGTTTACCTTGAACAAACCGGTTCCGTTCTCTTCTCACAGGATGCAGACTTAAAGTAGTGGTGGTGGTGATGGTAGTGGTGGTAGTGGTGGTGGTGGTGGTGCTTGGAGTGGGTAGGGGATAGGCAGAGAGAGAGAGAGAGAGAGAGAGAGAGAGAGAGAGAGAGAGAGAGAGAGAGAGAGAGAGGTGCTATTGTATTCCTATTAACTCCAAATTAGTGTAGCAAAACAAAAAAAATAATAATAATAAAAATTGATTGAAAAAAGTGAGAGGATGAGAGCGCAAGAGGTAAATAGGGAGTGGGAGAAGGAAAAGTGAGGATGAGAGGAGCCATGATTTAGAGAGGTGATTAGTGAGTGCTTGTTAGGTAGGTTAGTGTTATTAACTGCCCAGTGATGGAATAGCCATGTTGTCCAATTATCTCGTTGTTAGGAAGGTTGTATTGGTGGTGTTAAGCGGCTGAGTACCCTTATCCAGTTTTCTCTTTGGTTAGATTATATTAGCTTAGTGTATTAGATTACGTGACGTTTGGCTGGTTACATTAGTGAAGTAATTAAAAAAAAGTTAGGTGTGTTTAGGTTACGTTAGCTTTTAAATGCGTTACATTACCTCATCTAACCTAACCTAACAACTGACCTAAACTAATATTTTTATCTAATTTTTTTTTTTCATAACTAACGTGTACTTATAAAACTAACATAAACTGAGCTAACGTAACCTAATGTGCTTTTTTATTTAATCTAACCTGACGCGCCCTTATCAAAATTAAACTGAGCTAACCGAATACTTAACCTAACCTAACCTAACCTAACCGAATACTTAACCTAACCTAACCTAACCTAACCTAACCTAACCTAACCTAATCTAATCGAACGAGTACTTACAAAAACCAAACATCCATTCACCTTAACCTAACCTGACAACCTAACGTGTCTTTACCAAACCTAACCCAACCTCACCTAACATTAACTCACCTTGTTTAACCTAACCTAACGTGTCTACCAAAACTATCCCAGCCTTACCTAACATCCATTCATGCACCCCAACACACTCATACCTCACACATTCCACTCACACACGGCAAGTCACAGTAATAGGATGCGACCTAAATATAGCAGGTGACGGGAAACTTACGCTCAGACACATGCCAAGGTTTTCTCCCTCAAGTCTCAGTCAGCCAGCAGGAGTTGCAGAGTGTTGCGCGCGGCGATGCATTGCTGAAGTGAAGCTTGTTTTTTTGTCTCGGATCACTTGATTGGTTGATTCATGAGCAGCTACGTTAGTTTGTAAGAGCTTCACCATTCCCTCCCCTCTCTCTCTCTCTCTCTCTCTCTCTCTCTCTCTCTCTCTGGTAATGCTAATGATTGTGTGTTCACTTAAGGAAAGATTTTATTTCTGTGAACGTTCGTGTGTGTGTGTGTGTGTGTGTGTGTGTGTGTGTGTGTGTGTGTGTGTGTGTGTGTGTGTAGCTAGCCGTGCAACATCCCGTCTCAAGGAGCCGTCACGGAACCCTGCCCAGCGACCTCTAGGAAAACCTGGATGGTATTCCCCATCCTACATCCTTGGAAGGCCTTTAGTCCCCACGCTCTCCTTTCCATCCACCTCCACCCACGATCCCATCCTTCCCCGCCCCCTAGATACTCTCCATTCACCCCCTCTATCCACGCCCTCTATACATCACCCTCCCACATGCACGGCTGGATTGCGAAACTTACCTCTTTCCTTCCTCTTCCTAGCTCCTGTGATAGTCGCTTTTTGTGTTTGTGAATAGTCGCCTTTTATGTGTTCCCCTTCACCCTCAGTTGACTGGGTTGTGAAACTTGCGCCTTTCCTTCAAGATTTGTATTTGTTTTCCCTTCACTCTCAGTTGACTAGGTTGTGAAACTTCTGTCTTTCCTTCTTCCATCAAGTTTTATTTTTTTGTGTGTGTGTTTCTCCTTCACTTTTAGTAGACTGGGTTATCAAATTTTCTTCTTTCCTTCCTCAAGCTTTATGTTTTCCCTCTCACATTTCTGAACGATCTAACTTGGCTCTTCCCTTCCTCAAGCTTTATGAAGAATCGCCTTTATGTGTTCCCCTCACCCTCATAGATTATCAAACTTGTCATTTTCTTTCCTCCTTCAAACATTAGGAAGAATTGCCTCTGTGTCAGGTAATTATGTGGTGTTGCTTATCATGCACAGGAAAACAACGAAAGCTGTAGGAAGTCATCAGGCCTACACGTGGCAGTCCTTACATAAAACATACCTATCTACCTATTTCTACTATAGTCATCATCATCCATAAATCTATCAAATCTTCTAAAAGCTCCCTGATGACTCGGCACTAACAAGATTATTCACTAAATGAGCAGCAGGTAGTGTGTGTGTGTGTGTGTGTGTGTGTGTGTGTGTGTGTGTGTGTGTGTGTGTGTGTGTGTTTCCCAGAACCTCATCCACAAAAAAATAAATAAAAGTAAATATAAAAGGTAGTATTCCAACGTACAATAGGAAAACATTTATGGAGTTAGTGCAGTGGCATGGTCGGGTGGGCTGATGCAGACGGGAATCCCACTAACTTAAGTCTTCAAGTCCTCAGGTTGTAGAAAGACGAAAGGGGAAGAGGGATGGTTAGCAACAAACTTTCCTAGATAATGACAGTAGTAATAATAAATAAGGAGGTATAATTCTTACCTCTTATTCTGAGTTTTAGAGGAGATTATGAGAAATATGTAGAAGTGAAGGGAGGTAAAGTATAATATGAAGAGTTACTGGTATTTTTTTTTTTTTTTTTTTTTTGGTGTTGACTTGTATTTAGTGGCTAAAAAAAAATTGTACGATGTGTAGGAAAGTAAACGCGATTTTTTTTTTTTTTTTTATATATATAAGAGAAAATACCTGGAGTGCTAGATGATACCAGTGTTAAACTAGTTCCTTCACACAAATTTAACCCATTCACTTCTCTTTGGTATATTTGCCTCTAATCACAAACAACTCTGGGACATTTCGTTCTACAATCACCTCCAAACTCTATATTAGGTAGAAATTGCAAAATCTATTCTTTTCATCCCTTTTCCTTCTTCTGGGTATTTAGAAAGATACTTTCAGTGCTGTGAATTGTTGCATATCAATGAAAGTATTAAAATCAAACCTTTTATCGTATATAGACCTAATTTCAGAACCCGATATACTATTGATGATAAAATATAAGCAAAAAACTATATAAAAAAAGATTCACCTGTAATTTACTAGAGCTGACGACGAAATTCAAGAGTTACATGATTAGCTTTAAGAAGTGCACAGGTGAGGTGGACAGGTAGCAAATGTGTCGCCAGGTAAAGGTTGCTGTGGTGACCTTACCGAAGTGGAAAGGTGCGGGAACCAGATTAAGGGAAAAGGTGGAAGTGTGAAGAGATGAATGACGACGTGTTTGCAGTGTTGAGTAATGGTACCTGGTGACCGCTCTCTCTCTCTCTCTCTCTCTCTCTCTCTCTCTCTCTCTCTCTCTCTCTCTCTCCTCTCTCTCTCTCTCTCTCTCTCTTCATTTCATCACTGCTTAAGAATCTTTGTCCTCTTTTTTTTCAGTTCTCATTGTTCTTCACAGTTTGTAATGTAGACTCGTATTCGTAAGCTTTTTTGTGTCCTCATAAGGACCGTTACGTCGGGTTCTCATTGGTGTTTTTATAGGCGATGATGTAGAGAAACTTTGCTAAACTATCACTGGAATTACGAAAACACCCCGGAAAGACACGGCACCTGTTTGTTATACGTAATCAGAATACAGTCATCAAAATTAATGTTTTAACCTTTGGCTTTATTTGTCGTCTTTTGCTGACATTCAGAGTAAAACAAAAAATGGGGTTCATTTGATATTTTACAAGCTATAGAATTGCGTATTTAAGAGACTGTACTATAAAAACCAGTCTCATAAGTTGTAGATGATTATAAAAAGATCACCTGGCAGTGAAAGGATTAAAAACACGGGGGATAGTTAACTCTAAATGTTATAACAGTGCCTTGTGATAAAAGTAATGAATAAGGCTTACTTTTTTCTTATATTTCATTTGTAGGACATGATTTTGTAACACTACATAATATCAGTCTGTGAGGCTTTATCTTTTTTTTTTTTTTTTCGTCCTAGGCCCAGTGTCCTTAATAAAAAAAAAATAACAAGACAAATATATTTCACAATAAGACACGGTTTTTGCAACACTACTGCAGGATAATATTAGTTCCAGGAAGACGCTCCCTAGTTTTTGCTGAAGCTTCGTGGTGAAGAGAAGAGAGTAAATCCCCGGGGATGATGCAGCCCCTCCAGCAGATCCCTTATCCCCAGTCCCCCTTCCCGCCAGGCCTTCTCCCACTCAGTGCACATCACAGTACATGCGCGGTAGACCGCCTGGGGAAGGTTGCATCATCGACACCGGCATCGAGTAACCAAACTTCCTAATGTCTTACTAATTTTACACACCTTGGAGACATTTTGGGCAGACGTGGCTGTTATTAAAGGATTTATTGGTGACAGTAAGACCGGAAAATTGTGATTAAGACGTGTAGAGAAACGCAGGAGTGGTGTTAGAGTGTGGGAAGAGTTGCTGGTGGTATCTGGTAACGCGCGTGAGTGAGAGTGTGGAGGTCTTGCTGCCAGACAATCTCGAGTCTTTCTAGTGTGCTGGCAGTGATCGAGTGGAGTGTGCACCCATCCTCCCAGCGCCTCGCGTGTTATTAACCTGCCCGCATCGCCGTCAGTGTTCCATCCCTTATTACGTAAGTGTGCGGGGCTTGCTGGGGGGCTAATAGAGGTGTTCCTTAGGTCATAACTGGGGATTAAGTGTGCCGGGAGGGAGAGCAATCTGTGAAAGGCGAGAGTGAAGGAGGGTGGGAGAAGGGAATGAACGAACACCACCTGCTGAATTGGAAAGTTGTATACGCATATGTTCACTATACCATTCATTTTACACATTATATATACAGCACCGCTCTCCAGTATGGCTCTTAATTGTATAAGTGTATAAATCGTGCTTCGTAAACCTGTATGACTAACCTTGGAGGGGGTAAAAGAGAAACTGACCATTATATAGGCTGAGGAATGTTTAGTATTTGCAGGAAGCCGTCACGGGGAAGGGAAAGGCCCGTGAGGAAGGACGCGGGCCAGTGGAAGGAAGTCTACGGGTTTACTTGTGATATATGAGTTCACTGGACGAGCTGGGGTGTTTAAAGGGAAATTCGGGTATTATTTAAGCTACTTTTCTCTGTTTTACTGTTCGTCTGTTTCATTTATACTTCACTGTAGTTTTATTTACTATTTATAAAGAGGCTAAATGTTTTTCTTCGTCAGTTCAATGTATATTTTAATGGAATTTTATCAATAGGAGTTTTAAAAATGAGTAAATGTTTTTCTTTTAATATTTTCATGACTTATTTCTCTGGAACTTTATTTGAGTATTAAAGGGAAGTAAATGCTTTATTAACCGTGTACACTTCCACTGAAACCTTATGATTTTTAAAGGTTACTAAAAGTTTTAGATTGAACTCTGCATGAGAATAGACGAAAAGTGAAGTTTGAAGTAGATAATTAACGAAATCTGCCTAATGTAGTACCGTTTTGTTATAAATTATTAAGATTAGCTCTTATAATTGGTAGAAGGGTTAGGAGTGATAAATGGGCTTTTTATGCTGCTCAGGTCTCTATGAACAAATTTTTCTCATATTTGTTATTAGATAATTCGTGTTTAGTGGTAATTTAGCTGTGTGTGTGTGTGTGTGTGTGTTAGACGAGGAAACAAATATTTGTGGGTTGAGTTCGGTAATGGATTGTGGAGTGAAATTATTTGTTTAGTTTGGAAACTATTCATACTTTTTTGTGTAACAGTTAAATAACGAATGTGTCTGTGGTTATTTAAGTGACTGACAGTTTTCCAAGAGCACACACACACACACACACACACACACACACACACACACACACACACACACACACACACACACAACCTATTTTACGTCCGAACTTTACCGCAAAAAAAGAGGGGAAGTAAAAGTATCATTGTGAAATTCGATTATAGAAGGTGTGAAAGTGACAAAATTGTACTGTGTGTGTGTGTGTGTGTGTGTGTGTGTGTGTGTGTGTGTGTGTGTGTGTGTGTGTGTGTGTGTGTGTGTTTGAAGTCCTTGGGCTAAGTAGAAAGTGTTTTTTTTTTTTTTTATAACTGCAAAAGACTGACTGCCACGAGAGAGAGAGAGAGAGAGAGAGAGAGAGAGAGAGAGAGAGAGAGAGAGAGAGACCTATTATTACCGGACGTATGTTATCTCTTTTAATCATTCTTTGCGTCATTCTCTCTCTCTCTCTCTCTCTCTCTCTCTCTCTCTCTCTCTCTCTCTCTCTCTCTCTCTCTCTCTCTCTCTCTCTCTCTCTCTGGACCAAGGTAAACTGCCGTTGAAAGTAGGACACAGAGAGATAAACTTGTCATTTTCGCAAATCACTGACAGTCTGACCGTCTTTTTCTTGCGTTAAGATCAAGCAGAGAGAGAGAGAGAGAGAGAGGGTTTCCGAGGTTTTTTCCCGCCACGTAGGCATTTCCAGGTAGACAGGATTTAGGAAAGAGACTTTAAAGATCTCCGTTATTATTATTATTATTATTATTATTATTATTATTATTATTATTATTTCAGTATTATTAGTAGTACGATATAAGTACTAACATCACAACTTTAAACAAACGTAACTAGTAGTAGTAATAGCAGTAGTAGTAGTAGAAACCTCACTTGATATTTACTTAACAGCAATAACAGTATTTGCAATAGTAGTAATAATAGTAGAAGCACTGATAAATATTTATGTAACAACAATAACAGTAGTAGTAGTACCAGCATTTGTAGTAGTTTTAGTAGTACTAGTAGTAACAGCAGCACCAGCAACAGTAGTAGAAGTAAGAACAGTAACATCAACAGCGTATTGTCAATTTTTTCCTGCACGTGACCTCGGAAAGCTTAATCAGTATGGCAGGAAATGCAGCAGGCAGAGGGCGACAGGTGAGCCAGGTGATCGCCTTGGGGATTACCTGGATCACTTGCCCGACCACCTGGTGTTTGTTTCTGGCCAGAGGAACCCGCCTCGGAAGATAGAAGTATCCTGGGACCTATTTACTTCCATCCCTCCTTCCGTTCTTTACCTGGAAATTCCTATCTTGTTCAAAGCACTGTTGTTCACTTGTGTGTTACTGATATAGTTTATGTATTTTGTTTTATTATGAGTTAGCATTTTTTTTTTCCTTTTTTTATGTTTTTTTTTTTTTTTTTTAAGGAAGAAAAGGTTGGACAATGATGACCAATAGATGAGTAAATAATGATACATAAGTTGATTGCTTATTGAATTGCTCATAATAGTTTTATTTTCATTTGTACTTTTATGAAATTTCACATTGGTTTATCTATTGATTTTTGTAAGGTCAGTGATACAAGAAGTCATGAAAAAAAAAGTGATGATAATGTGTAATTGCAGTTAGTGTCACTGTCACGTAGTATAGTAGTAAGTAGTAGTTATAGTAGTTTTTAAACTATTAAATAACAAGATAGCTTCTTTTTCCATCGTTCCTTTCTCTCCCGTTCCATATCTGAGTGTAATCCGGTCGTTAGCGTGTCAATTCGCAGTGTGAATTAGTTTACGGGGAATAACAGAGAGAGAGAGAGAGATTGTTTTAAGCCCCCATTCATAGGTCAATATCATTCGCCACGCAGACTGTTTCATAAAGGTTCATTGTTTCAGATCACCATGTCGTGCCCCTTCCTGTCCCGCCTGCCCGGACAGTTTGTGAAGAACTACTGCCGAACCCTGGTGCGGCAGTACGGCGAGATGTGCCCCGTGGTGACCAACTTCATGCCGGCCAGGACCTTCACTTCCCTCTCCTCCAACCAAGACTCCGGTGAGGACACGATCTCTCTCTCTCTCTCTCTCTCTCTCTCTCTCTCTCTCTCTCTCTCTCTCTCTCTCTCTCTCTCTCTCTCTCTCTCTCTCTCTCTCTCTCTCTCTCTCTCTCTCTCTCTCTCTCTCTCTCTCTCTCTCTCACTGATCTTTGCATCTTCATTTTTTAAATTTCTTTTGTGTATACATTCATTCAGTGTTTATGGAGTATACGAGTTATTTATTTATTTATTTTTATTTATTTATTTTTTACAAAGCACAAGATATTTTCATATTTCATCATATTTCAATAGCCTAAAAGGAAATGAAGTAGCGCTTTAAGAATATGAATGAGTTTTTATTCAGAAACTTATACACCTACTGTTGTGTAATTATGACCTCTTTTTATGTGTGTGTATGTGTGGTAGACCTCTCAGAAATCTTGGCAATCCACAGCTAACAATGACCATAACCTGAATCACCATAACAAAGAATTTACAGCATTCTGATTACCCAACTTTATCATGAATACCAGCAGTACATTATCTAGCAGCAAGGAGACCATTACATAAATTTTCCATGCACACTTTGGGAATCATAAAACAAGAAAACTACAGGAGGCTTCAAACACAGGATTTGCTAAACTTTAAAGACTAACTAACTGTTTGAGTTCTATAACCCATTCCACATACCTTCTGAATATGTACAGTTCACTTTTAAATCATATGAAGCTTCTAATAGAGATGGGAGTGATCTGGAATGCTGAGTCTAACCAGGTCATTCTAATACTGACTGAAGTGAACTGGGATGCTGAGTCTAAGCAGGTCCTAATAGGGACTAGAGTGATGTGGAGTGCGAGTCTAACCAAGTGTTGTGTTTCAGAGGGTGAGAAGAAATGTCCCTTCCTGCAAGGCCAGAACGTGGTGAAGCAAGCCAGCCGGGAGGTACAGGAGGATGTGATTGATCTCTCCACCAGGGAACAAGGTGAGGAGGAGAGGGAGAGTGAGAGTAAGTCAGGTCAATCCTGTCACTGCTCTTGTTAATCTTGTTAATATTCAAAGCTCTGTGAGGAATTATTTGAGTCAGATTAACTCTTTCACTGTTTGTCGTTTGTTAGGATTCGAGGCACTAAGAAATTACTTGCATTGACACAGAGAGGAAGAATAGATTTAATACTGTTCTTTCTAAGTTGTGTATTTAAGAAACTAATAAGTGTCAAAAAGTTGTAGGTGGTTATGGGAGAATACTGTACAGCAGTGAAAGGGTTAAGTGAAACTCTGTGGCATTGGTGTGTACAAGGCACATTTCTCTACATTGTTTTGCTTCACAGTTGTCCAGCCTCAAGTGCTGAACAGAAGTTTTATAATGTGTTCACAGTATATCATGTCTTGTTGGTAATTTACTTGTGCTTATTTAAGAACTTGCACACGACCGCACCTTGTTTCACGGTGGAGTAGGCAAGCCTGTCAAAGTGTCAGGCAGGTGTGTGTTGTCACTCACCTGCTGCTGGTTGTGCAATATGTGGGCTGTCATCTGAGGGACTTTGTAATTTGGACAGTGTGGGAAAGTATATGATGGACTTGCAGGAAGTTGAGAATAGAACCTACATCTGAAAAGAGTATAGAAGCTACATCCAGTCATTTGTTAATGTCAGTCTGTGTGTGAAAATGGAGTTTTCTTATAATAAGTTTAGGATTAGACAACTTGGTAACAAAATGTACAAATCCACTATGACAAGCATGGCAATTACAGGCCCTGCTGGACTAGAAGTGAAACCTAAAGAGGAGATGAAATGTCCTTTTTTAGCTTCCCAAGTCAGCCCAGATCAAAAAGACAAAGACAAAGAGGTGGAAGGTATGCGAATGTGTTATACTTACCCGACTTATACTTAAAACCCTTTCCTCCTCGTATGATTCATCTAACGACTCCTCATAGCCCCCTGACCTTCTACTAATACATAATGGGACCTGTCAGCATGTCACATTTTAATGCCTGACATCCTCTGACATCCTCTAGCCTCGCCGCCCAGCCTGCGTGACCCTCGTAGCTGTGTGTTGTGCTCACTGGCTCTTGTCATCTGTATTGTGTTGTCTCTTGTATTCCTCTCCTTTGGGTTCAGTTTTCTTTGTTGTTCTCATTTGTTTGTTTGAAGTACTTGTAGTGTGTATATTTGTAGGGTGTTTTGTTGTGTGTTCTGTTTTGTTTTTTTTGTTTCTGTAATGGTTTGGTGTAATAATTTTGTGTACATAGTCTAATAACTTTGCAATTGAAATATATTTGTATGGTGCATCAAATCGTATTTTATGAACTATCTTCTGAAGTTAAGTATAAAATACTTATTTCTTATTTAAGGTATAGTTAATCCTAATCATATTGGCCAGTACATTCCTAAAACAGTTTACCAAGCAGTGCAAGTAAAGAACTAATATTTCTGGTTGCACGTTGTATATTTGAACAGTACAGTGACTTCTCTATCATTAAGTACTTTCACTGAATAAGTTCCACCATACAGATATATTATTTTATTAAAACAAAACTTAATGCAACCTGCATGATTTTTCCATCACCAATTATGTATTTTTGCACTTATTATAATGATTGCTGTAATTTACATTCAAAGTGCATAAATTCTCTTGTGGCCATTCATAGCTGTGCCAAGATGGCCTGAAGGTTTTCATGTCACTAATTGTGATCACACTTGCTTCCAGAGGTGCAATCATTCCCATACAATGAATTTTTCCAAGAGCAAATCTCTAAGAAGAAAGCTGACCATTCCTACCGTGTGTTCAAGAAGGTGATTCGCCTGGCAGACCAGTTCCCCAAGGCCAAGGAGTACTCCTATGGGGAGAAGGACGTCACTGTGTGGTGCTCCAACGACTACCTTGGTGAGTGCTGTTTTGTGGCTGTTGTGATGCTGTGAAGGTTTTTGTATGTTGAATTCCACAGTCAGCCTTCTCTCATTGGTGGATTAGCAGGCATAATAGATTGTCCTTTTTTACTAAATTCTTCATATTCATAGTGTTTAGTAATGATAATACAGTACCATCTGTAACTTGAATTCTGAATATTATTAGTGGTTAGCAATGATAAGTACCCATCCTCATCATCAACCTTCACCCACAGGAATGTCGCGCCACGAGGATGTAAGGCGGGCAGTGCGAGCCTCCCTGGAGAAGCATGGGGCTGGAGCAGGAGGAACTAGAAACATCTCTGGGAACACCATTCTGCATGAGGCTCTGGAGACCAAGCTGGCATCCATCCACCAGAAGGATGCTGCACTGCTTTTCACCTCCTGCTACGTGGCCAATGATTCCACCCTCTATACGCTGGCCAAGGCACTACCAGGTAATGACTGAGTGCTTTGTTGGTGTCAATGTCAGGAGTGCCTTGTAATTGCAACCCATAGACCTTCATGTCTCATAAAGTTGTGGAAGTCATTAACAAAGATAATTAGCACTGTGACTTCTGTAGGTCGTTGGTGTACTGTCTTGGGACCATATTCAGAAACACGCCTAATCTCCACTACATTCATGTGACGTGACACAAGTGTTCATGGGTGTTTTTATTGTTCTAATGACAGATATTAAGGTTTCTGCACTATTAACAGGAGGTACACTTTTAAAAACCCGGGTAATTATCTCTGTGGCCTTTGTAAATGGTCATGGTGAGAGAGAGCAGTGCATTTCTAAATATGGGCCTTGATATCAGTAAGCTATATAAATGTACTAATGAATGCAAGTATGAAATCTATCTATTAAAAAGAAATGTGAATATATTTACTTAAATATTCAAGTCATAAGCTGTCATTAAAGTTTTTATATGCCATCACTTGAACATTTATACTATTTACTTTTTTCTTTTGATCTTGGAATTTTTAGAACCTTCCAATAAGAACACATCTTGTCATCATTAGTGGCTGGAAGATATCTCTTTCTGTGATATTGTGTACCATTTAATTGTTACATATTAAAGGAATCCCCTTTCCTCTTTACTACAGTTGACATAATTCATCTCTTGTACCACAGGTTGCCACATCTTCTCAGACGAGGGCAACCACGCCTCCATGATTCAAGGCATCCGCAACTCCGGTGCTCCCAAGCACATCTTCCGTCATAATGACCCGGAGCACCTGGAGGAACTGCTGCAGTCCATAGATGTCTCCATCCCCAAGATTGTGGCCTTTGAGACGGTGCACTCTATGACGGGTGCCGTGTGTCCCCTCAATGAGCTGTGTGATGTGAGTACTGAAGCTCCACAGCCTCCACCCTCAGTATTCATGACTCCTACTTTTTTTTCTCTACCTGAGAACATCAACTGACTGTATTCAGCTGTAGTAGTAGCTTCATTATAAGTAGTATGTGTATTTTTTAGACTACAGAACTATTTCAGCAACTAATATTAAATGAGGTGATTAGCAGATGTGAGCTGTAGCAATAGTGAATGTGTAGCTGAAGTTGAGTTTACATTGCAAAGTTACATGCAGTGACTGGCATAATTGACAATGCTTTTCTCATCAGGTTGCTCACAAGTACGGGGCCATCACCTATGTGGATGAGGTGCACGCTGTGGGTCTGTATGGAGAGAAGGGAGCTGGGATAGCTGAGAGGGACGGGCTGCACTACAAGATTGACATTGTGTCTGGAACTTTAGGTAAGTAGTTATGCTTAATTATGGAAAGTTAATATTCTGTGATGGCCTCCCTCTTTATACAAATTGTATTAGCTGTTATACTTTGTAGTGAAATATGAGAAACCATCATTAGACTTTAAATATGTTTAGATGTCACATGAGAATACACACAGGATGTAAGACAATATTCAAGTGATGGTTAAACTTTATTTACAACTTCATACAACCAAGAATATGTAAGCTCAAATACATCCCTCAAAGCCCATGTAATTTAAAACAACCACCTTTCCACAGGCAAGGCTTTCGGGAACATCGGGGGCTACATCTCAGGGGATGGAGCGCTGGTGGACATGATCAGGAGCTATGCAGCTGGCTTCATCTTCACCACCTCTCTGCCGCCCACCGTGGTGTCTGGGGCACTGGCAGCTGTCACCATCCTGAGCGGGCCAGAGGGACGGGCCCTGCGAGCCAAGCACCAGGAGGTTGTGAGCTACCTCAGGTCATTACTAATAGAAAAAGGGTTGCCAGTGGAGCATTGTCCTTCCCACATAATTCCTATACATGTAAGTACTGACTTTTTTATATTTTCAGAAAAATCTACAATATTCAAAGTTACCCTTATCATACCCACTTATTCACTAATTTTGAGAAGCATCAGTGATCTGTGATGAAATTATTAATTTTGATAAATAGACTAGGGCCTGAATACTCGAAGGAAATGCTAAATTAAGCTGAGGAAAGAAAATAGGCAAGATACATAAATTTTAAGTTAATTTATATTGCATGCCAGAAAGGAACAGCACTTTACAAAGGGAAGAAGGGAAAGTCTTGCATCTCTTGGTCATGACTATAACAAATCAAGGTAAAGAATGAAGACTGCATGGTCGTTATTAAGTGGTAATATTATCAACAGGTGGGGGATCCTTTACTGGGCACCAAGATCTCTGATGAGCTCATAAGGAATTACGGCCACTACGTGCAAGCCATCAACTACCCCACGGTGCCTCGGGGGCAGGAGAAGCTGCGCATCGCCCCTACACCCCAGCACACCAGGCCCATGATGGACAAGTTTGTGGAGGACCTGCTGATGGTGTGGAAGGAACTTGAAATGCCGCTTGGGAACACCACTTGTCCGGAGGTATTGGGATGACTTATTGTGTTTCTGTAACTTGAGGGGAAAAATTACAGAGAGAGTGGAATAACATGCTGTTAGGAGATAGGAAAATATTTACCCAATTTTTTGAGAGGCTGTGCTCACTGAGTTTACATGCACTGGCATGTGGGGGTTATTTAATTTTTGCTCTTCCTCAACCCTATACTATGAGATCTTTGGCCTAACATCTGAAATTTCCTTTGCAGCAATGCATGTTTTGCAAGAAGCCCTTACTGTTCAAAGCACTGGAAGCCCGGGAGTCATGCAAACCTTCCTGTGACAAGCCGTACTGCCCCCAGCTGGCCAAATGCTTCTAGCACCATCACTACTGAGATGACACATGAAGACCACACTTTCCAGGGATGCCACACTGCCCACCACACCCATCTGGAGATTGATGATGGACTGCGTGAATGTTGCTTTTAGGTAGAGATGTGCTTTAAAAATTCAAGAATTGTTCTGAATTCCAAATTGTACTGAATTGCAAAATTCCATTTAATTTTTACTTCCTGTAATGGAAAATAATTCCAATCTATGATATTAATAGGATATAAAGAAAGTAATATATTGCACAGTTTATATATATATATATATAATAAAAATTTATCAGAGTATTTTCATGCCCTAGTATGTATAGTAAAATAAATAAAGCATAGGTGCAGCAAGTCGTCTTTTGTTTCTGATGATTCCAAATCAAAATTGGTTTTGTCTTCTTTGAAGTTATCTCAAACCCCTACTCCAAGAAATGCTGCTGCCCATGTTTCATTTAGTAGCATTCTGGCAGCTTATCTTTATGGGGGAGAAAAAGTCCCAGTGGCAGGAGTCTGTTATGATTCGCTGTTTTTGTCCCCCCATCAATGTGGAGAAACTCTGCCAGCACCACAACTAAAGTCAATTGCACTTTCAGTCAATAACTTTATTATTATTATTAATGGCAGGTGAAACGGGTCAGAAATATTCCAAATAGTGCAATTTTTTAACCTGAGAATAGTTATAACTGCGCATTGTAATGGTTGAAATTGCAATAAAACGCCTTATAAATAGCAAACCCAAACTGTGATGTGGACAAGAAAGTGTGGAGGACAGAAGTGGATGGATTGATGGTCTGGTGGTGGTGGAGGGAGTGAGCAGGGTTCCAGACGGTTATTCTGCACCACCACACTTCCTGGTAGTGATGGCAGCAGTGGTTGTAGTGGTGGTGGCAGTGGCTACCTGCAAAATTAAGACTAGTTTTACCTTACACACAGACACAAATAAATAAAAAAAAATAAACAAAAATATGAGGACATTGTGATGAGTTGTGGAAGGTGGTGAAGGAAACACAGGCTGGGAATCGAATGCTTTATTCCTGAATAGTTTCACTCGTGGGGCTTCTTCAGAGGAATATGGCTTGCAGGCCAAGCTGTCCTAATTATTGGGATGCTGGAGTTGTACTGAGTACAACTCCTGCAGTTGTATTCAGTATATCTGCAGTTGTACTCAGTACAGCTCCAGCATCCTAATAATTAGGATGGCTTGGCCTGCAAGCCATATTTCTCTGAAGAAGCCCAATCGGTGAAACTATTCAGGAATAAAGCATTCGATTCCCAGCCCATGTTTCCTTCACCACCTTCCACAAAACTAAATATATAATCAATAGTACAAAAACTTGGAAGCAAATCAGCACAAGGACATAATATAATCTAAGAATTAGAATGTAGCTTTGTGAAAACAAATTTATAAAATTTATAAAAAAGGAATTAGGCACAACCCTTTACATTACAGACCTGTATCTTTAACACCAGTCTGTGGAAAGTCACTTGAACATATTTTGTGCAAATCATTTATGATTATACCACCAGTAATGACTTATGTAATGACCAGTTTGGCTTTAGGCCAGGAAGATCTACTGAGCACCAACTATTGCTAACATGTAATATCTTCTATGTACTAGATCAAGGTGACAATGCTGATCTCATTCTTTTTTACTTTTCCAAGGCTTTCAACATGGTATGCCACAGTACTGTACTGAATAAACTAAGTAATCTGGGTATCACAGGCAACCTTTTGAGTTGGATAAGAGAATTCTTGACCAACAGTAATGAATGCGGATCATAAATGGAGTAGCTCTTGTGATATAGTGAGTGGGATGCCACAGGGCTCTGTTCTTGGTCCATTGCTTTTTCTTTTATATATTAATTTTTTCACTAATAATATATGACTACTTGTGAAACTGATATTACTCTTCTTCATAAGGTGGCATCCTCTTGGGGATTGTCCATGAATACCAATAAATGTGTAGTATTACAATTCAGTAGATGGCCTGTGGATTGGCCACCTTCACCAGTCTCTGGCTTGTACTATATGACTGACACCAATTCCAATTAGGTATTCAGCAATTGACCTTGGAGTAACTATACACTCATCCCTGAAGTTTCATCAGCATATAGCTAATACTTTTCAAAAAAGCAGGTGGCACAGCTCAAAACATACTTAAATCTACAGTAAATTGGGCGGCACCTTTCCTCATTCTTATTTATATATCTCAACTATGGCCCCTACTGGAATACTGCACATCTCTGTGGAATTTGGGATATATTACAGACCTAAGGCTGATGGAGTCTGTTCAGAGACGATGGACAAAGAACATTCAAGGCATGGAACACCTGGATTACTTCCAGGGACTGAAGGCTTTGGATTTATACTCGGTCCATGGTCAACTGTTGTGCCAAAGCATGGTAAAGTATTGGCAAATTTTTCAGTCATTGCACAATTGCTCCCGAAGATATGTTCTGTAACCCAACACTTAATACAGTAAAATCCCTCTCATCTGGCATTCGAGTATCCAGCAGCTTCAAGTATCCGGCACATTTTTCCCCGAGCCTTAAAATCAATAAAAAAATCAATGTGTACTCATAAAATCGATTAAAATTCCCACACGAGGCATACTTTGTCCCCTCGCCACCAGAGCGCACTGCGTCGCGCCACCCGCGGCCCACTGCACTGTGTTTACTCAGTGACTCAGTCCCGCGTGTGCACTGTTTATCGCCTGATGCCTTCATCATGCCTAAAGTTGTAGAAAAGAGGAAGCGTGTTGTGCTTACACTTAAGCAGCTGATCAGATCAGCTGATCTTTGTTATGGTAAGATGCGTGAGTGTAGGGTGGTGATTGTGGACATAATTTCACTTCTATTCAAGTATCAGGCAATATTCAAGTATCCGGTATGTCGGCGGTCCCGTTGATGCCGGATAAGAGGGATTTTACTGTACCACAAGAGGTCATCAGTACAAGATTACTCAAGTGAGAACACAATTTGATATACCCAAAGGATTCTTCACTTGAGTCTTTACAATTGTTTTCTCTCTGCACATGATGTAACATTCGGCTAATTGTTAAAGGTTTCTAAAGTAATATAGCCCATAACATTGGATGGGCTGGCACATCAGCAGACTGCAGCTTCCACTGGGCACCTGGGTTGCCAATTCTGGATACTGGGATGCCCACCTGGTGAGAGAACCAGGTAAGAAAACTAGTACTCTTGCATAAAGGGAAATAGGTAATTCTTTATAAAAAGTCCGTTCCCACCCTTTCCCCCAGCTCACCCTTCCCAACCTCTTCTCATTCTCGAGGGCACTGTGTCCCATACTAGACGCCGCCCCATTATGACAATGCTACAAAGTCTCCTATAACATACGTGAAGCAGTTATTGTATGGGACATGGTTAGAATCCTTAAGGCGGGGTTCAGGGGACGGAGCCCCCCCCCCCCCGGCCTAGTTTAGTTTAGGTTAGGTAATGTTAAGTTAGGTTTGTGTGGGAGGGACAACATTCCTTGTTTGTTGACTTTTTTTTCAGGTTTTTCTCCAAAAAAATTTTTTCCTTAAGACTTTTCAGGTTTCCCAAATTTAACCTACTGTGGCGTTCCCCACCCTAAAACTCCGCTTTCCCATGAAATCCCCAAGCTTGCTACTCCTGGACAGGGGCGGGAAATGAATACAGAGGGAGCCGCTATTTGTAAGATTTACCTTATTTAAATGTTACACACCAAAAAGTACTTCCTCTGTATTACTATCCACACCAACTTTCGCGCACTAATCTCGACGCAACACAGGACCACCTCAGTCCTCACCCCTCCCTCTTGAATCCTCTTCACCGCCATTCCTTCACGATACCTACGAGATAACTTTTTTTTTTTTTGTTCATCCTTCTCACTCTTACATCCTACAAACTCTGCATCTTTAGTTCACGGAGCCTTCATTTACACATTGTTCAAGTATGGAGTGAGCACACCACTTCAGATCCTCATCCCTTCCTTCCACCCCCCCTCCCCAATATTCTCCACTGCTATTCCTTCGCGAGTCCTTCACAATATCCCATTTTTCATCCTCCCCTCTCTCTTACATCCTACAAACTCAGCAGCTTTAGTCCAAGGAGCCTTCATCTACAAGCTGTTCAAATATGGAGTGAATATATAAGCACATAAATCAAGGAGGGAACATTAATCACTCACCTTCCTTCTTGCCGCCCGCTGCCCACGCGTCCTTCTCAATCCCGCCTGGACGTGCGCACTGCGTAGTGCACCCCGCGCACGTGAAGCAGACTCGAACCAATTAATTCTTTTAGTGTTATAGGAAATATTAAAAGAAAACTAAAGGTAAGATGGGCATGAATACAAAATACATGGATACAGAGGAGGATAAGGTGTGGTTAGGGATTTTCTACAAGGATTTATGCAAAAGATTCACAAGGTAAAAGGATTCCAAGCAATTATCTTGTTAAATTAGAGGTTCGTTTCAAATGACTTATATAGTGTAATGTAATGAGGAGAAACTGTTTTGCCTTTATCGATTTTCTATTAATAGTCATGAAGCTAAGAAAAGAAAAGTATGAAGAACATTCAAGAGTTCATAAATTGTTATAAATTACCTGCTTGGAGTAATGGTCCTGTTATCCAGTCAATGGTGATTACAACAATTAACGAACATACTGAAAGGAAACTGATACTGCAAAGTTATTAATTTACATAGATGATAAAGTAATATAACCAACATGTAAGAATTTAGGATACGAGTCATGATAAAGGATTACAGACTCTCGGAAGAACAGGCAAAGAACTGAAATGTAAACAAAAGAGGATTACGTGTAAAAGACTCTAGGACTTTATGTGGAGAGGATAAAGGATTATAAGCTTAATAATATGAACAGAAAATTGCATATAGCAGCGAACTCAGTTACCTTCATCCTTCTCGTGTCCTCCCAGGTGAAATCTTCCTGCCTTGGCGAATTATAAGCCGGGGGTCAACAATTAAGACAATACTCAACTTTATGCAAACAACAAAGAAAGTAAATCAACAAAGTTTTAACAAGAATCTGAGAAAGTCTTGACTAATCTCTCTCTCTCTCTCTCTCTCTCTCTCTCTCTCTCTCTCTCTCTCTCTCTCTCTCTCTCTCTCTCTCTCTCGCTTTCAATAAGACATTTAAGTTTTATATCAAGTCATTACGTGTTTATAGATTTTACGGCATGAAATCAATGCATATCAGTCTTACCTATGTTTAAATTTTTTGACACACCGGCAGTTAGCGAGTCTCCCTAACGAGCCGGCACCTCATATACAGGATAATTGCCTCTTGTGATTAGCCGTCAGCAATAACTCTTCTCGTGACTGGCCGCCCACCCTCAGCTGGGCCGACTGTGTTAATTGCTACAGACAACTATGATGCCTCTCCCTCTTCCCCTTCCGACTGTGCACTTCTTTTTAAATCAATCAGCTAATCACCGGTACTGTGTACTTCGTATCTTCCAAACTGTCTCTTAAGGAATAACAGGTCTTTTGTGGTTGTTATTTTTCCTTTGTGTGTTTTTTTTTTCTTCTACAGCCATTTGCGAAGTTCTCTGTCCCTATAGCAACAGCAGCAACAACAACAACAACGACAACAACAAAAATGGAAAGAAAGAACAGCAACAATAACAACAACGATAGTTCATAGTGATATGAAGTAATAATTGTTATAGTAGTAGTAGTAGTAGTAGTAGTAGTAGTAGTAGTAGTAGTTGTAGTAGTAGTAGTAGTAGTAACAATAACAATATTATCATTAAGAATAAGAACAACAACAAGAACAATGAAAACAACAAGAATAATATCAATGAAAAGAGCAATAAAACAATGAAAAACAAAACACGCCACCCAAACCTCCTGTCGGTAATAAAAGAGGCCTGGGCACCAAACAAACACGCCGGGAACACCTGAGCAGCTTCACCAAAGTTCAAAATTAATTCCGTATTTTTCCCTCACCCTCACCTCGCCTTTTTTCCCCCAAGCCATCGTGCCCCTCGCCAACAGCCTCGCAGACCTTCATTTGCATAGACAAGCGGGGGAAAAAAAATGATTATCTTCTCCATTTCGCTTCGATGAGACGGCTCAGCACTGCCTCAGGTGTGTTTATCACACTTAAATCCCTGATTATTCTTTAGACTACCCTGGTTTCCCACTTCTTGAAGATAATTAAAAAAAAAAAATCAAATCTAGATACGTAAGCGACATCTCTCGACTGAAAGTGAAAACACGGACGAGAAAACAGCAATATTTAAGTTACAGTCACGTGAATACCAGTCTATACAATGTGGTACTTTTTTCCTCGCAAACAATTGTGTAGCGTGTGAAGTAAGAACGAATTTTTCCAATTCTAGATACATACGCGACATCTCTCGGCGGAAGGCGAAAACACAGAAGAGAAAACGCAGTCATACCCGAGCTACAGTCACGCGGGCACCAGTCAATGCAATGTGGTGCTTTTTTCCTCTCAAACATTTACGTTGAGTGTGAAGTAAGAGCAAACCTTTCCGACTCCTTTTATGTAAGCGACACGGACAAGAAAAGTCACCCAATTTACAGTCACGCGAATACCAGTCCATCCAGTGTGGTGGTTCTTTCCTTCCAAATAATTACGTGGAGTGTAAAGTAAGAGCCTGAAGTTAGTCCAAGGAGCGGAGGCGGAGCAGGAGACGGGAACAGTGCACGGTACATCAACTTACCTCTTTAAAACGAGGTACCCGCCGCCGCGTCAGGCACTGCAAGTAAATAATCAAAACTGCTCCCCTACGGTTTGCTGATGGGACAGGAGGGGAAGGAGGCGCGGGAGTGTGTACAGGGGTGCATACAGAGACAGATGGACGGATGGGAGAGACAAGAGGGTAAAAGAAGAGGTATTATGGAAGAATACATAGAGGGAAGAGTGGATGGATGACAGAGAGAGGAGGGTGAAAGAGATGAGAATATGTAGGGATAAATGGACGGAAGGATGCATGGATAAATGGACAGAAGGGTGAAAGAAGAGGTATTGTGGAAAGATAGATAGATGGAAGGGTGGATGGATAGATATGAGAGAGACAGGAGGGTAACAGGCGAGCATATGAAAGGATAGGTAGATGGAGGAACGGAAAAGCAAAATAATTAAGGAAGGATGAAAGATGTCTGGATGGATGGGTAGACTAAGAGAATATACAGAGTGACAAATGGATAAAATGAAGGACAGTAGAGCAAAACAGAAGGACGGAGAGACGAATGGATAGAGAGATAAAGAAATAGACACATGGATAGACAAAACAGTATATAAGGGACAGAAAAGACAGACAGACGAATAGACAATTGGCCAGAAAGGAAGGACGAGGGAGATAAATTTCACACCGTCTATTTACCGGGACTGACAGACAAAAGAATAGACAAAAGACCAGAATATGAAAAAAACAAGGCATAAATAGACAGAATATAAGGGACGGGACAATAAGACAGACGAATAGACAGCTGGTCAGAGAGGAAAGACGAGGGAGATAGATTTCATACTGTCTTTTAGCGGAACTGACATACAAACGGAGAGACAGAACATAAGAACATATGAATAGACAGGCCGAAGAGGAGAGACGAGAGAAATACACTTCATACTGTCCTTTACCGGAACTGACCACGTCCATGTTTAATTCATCCTTGTATTCCTGCGGGATTAAAGGAGACGTGATTTAGCAGCCCAGGGTAATTAGACGCCTTGCAACCTCCGCCGGCGTGAGTGAGTCAAGGCAACACAACACACAAACACCCACGAAAACACATCTCGCCACCTTCATGATGCCCATTACCGCGGCCACTGCAACAACAAGACAGAGATGGCAACAAACACCAGGACGGACAAGTGAGTGCAGGCGAGCCACAGCAGAGCACAGCACGAGGGGAAACAAAACAAAACAAAGCCAGATACATGAATTAAAACAACACTCACGCATTATACTCGACCTGCCGGAAATCCAAACACACCCAAACTCAGAATTATAACACGGCCGCGGAGAACAGAAAGCAGCGAGGTCGAGGGCAGAACAATGGTGAGCGTGTAATGCAACAGTGTGGTGAAGGCAGAGAGAGAGGGCTATACCGTGGCTGGGCGCTCGCCGGCAGACCCACCAACCCACCTTTAACTTGGAGCCTTGCCAATGGTAGGGGGCGGGGCCACTAGTCGGGGAGCTACCGCGACATGAAGAAAGGAATTACCGCTAAGAAGTAAACCCAATGTCGCTGCTGTGATATCCAGGAGGGAGAGGGAAGTTTGCGCTGCGTTTCTCCCCTGGAATGGAATCGTCCTCGTTAAGGGACACAGATAAGTAGAAGGGCTTGTGATTGTGATAACTCTCTCTCTCTCTCTATCTCTCTCTCTCTCTCTCTCTCTCTCTCTCTCTCAAGACGCCAGTGGAAGCCAGAAGCGTAACAACATAAAATCCGAGGCTTAAATCTGTGGCGTGTTCCAGAAATAAGCGAGTAGTGAGCGTGACGGGAGGCGGGGAGAGGGAGGGAGAGGTATAGGTAGGGAGGGAAAGAGGAAGTGGGAGAGGGAGGGGGAGGGTGATGCAGCGGCCAGCTTTACCGCTCCATCACCGCCTCAGTTTGTGATGGAGGGAAAACTGGCGCGGCCTTCCCCGGGGTCGTTCGGGACATGGATGGGATGGCCTCGTCCTCGCCCTCGCTCTCGTCCACTCCTGCAGAGTCAAGTCCCATGGGATAATATCATAAACTCAAGGCTTAATCCCACTAGCTACAACTCCTCCACCTCCTCCTCCTCCTGCTGTTTTATATTTAGTGTCCGCTCTCACTGACTGTCTCTTATCGTAATGCACCGGAATGATTGCAGGGTATGCCTCTCTCTCTCTCTCTCTCTCTCTCTCTCTCTCTCTCTCTCTCTCTCTCTCTCTCTCTCTTTCTCTTAGCCACACGTTAGGTGTTCTCACTACCCTTTCTGTATGTTTCGTAGTTTACCCAAGCTAAGCCCCGCCCATCGCACCAATTTCCAGTCCTGCTCCTCTTTATTTATTTCTCAAGTCCAGCACACACTTTCTCAGGCTATGGAAACCAAGCCATGCCGAATTATGAAAGACAACGAGAGAGAGAGAGAGAGAGAGAGAGAGAGAGAGAGAGAGAGAGAGAGAGAGAGAGAGAGAGAGAGAGAGAGAGAGAGAGAGAGAGAGAGAGAAAGGAACATTACTCACGCGTTTCCCAACACACACACACACACACACACACACACACACACACACACACACACACACACACACACACACACAGGTGACTGAACCACACGTCTACAATTTCCCTGTTTATTCAAAATATATGAGTCTGGTGTCTGTCAGTCTGTGTTGCGTCACCGACAAGACAAACGCCTCGCTAAGTGACAGCCTTGGCCAATCCTGAGTCCTGAGAGTCTTTCTCCTCGTCGGTAAGTGGCGGGGAGTCATCTGGGAGACCATTGGGAACCTCCTGCAGTAGAGTGCCGATTGATTCCTCTGCAGCAACTCCCTCAGGCCCCAAGGGTTCATCCGTCTTCCCTGATTCACGAGCCTCCGCTTCTGCCGTGAGTGGCAGCAGCGGCTCCTGCTGGGGAGGCGAGTCCATGGTCTGGTGCTCCTGCCTCTGGTCTTGGGGAGTCTGGGAGGACAGCAGTTTCTCCCCACCATCCTCCTCCGCTGCCCGACCCTCCTTCCCCTCCTCCTCCTTCTTCAGCGCCTCCTGCTGGGCGTAATATATCGCCGCCTTCTCTCGTTTGGTCTTGACCAGGATGCGGTGGCCGGGACAGTCCAGGCCCTGCGTGTAGCACTTCACCTTGCAGCACGCCCGGCACAGCCCGTGCGAGCAGCGGCCTCCCTGCGGACCCATCACACTTTGGAGCATATTCTCAAACACTTCTGCGCCGCACCTCCACTATTTTCTAAAGGCACTAGATGAAGTCACACGAGTCTTTAAGGGTGTTTTCACAATTCTAGTAACAGATTTACAGTATTTTTACATTATTAAAAGACCCTAGATGAAGTTATACGGGTTTTAAGGGTGTTGTAACTGAAGTTACAAAAGTTCCTAAGGGTGTTGTTACTATTCAAGTGACACATTAACAAGATTTCTACATAAATAGCAGGATAAACACTCTTGATAACCAAACTAATTATCTCTGTGGTGAGAGAGCAGAGCGCTTCAGAACACGGCCTCTGATCGCCACACCCTCGTCATGAGTCGCAACTTTTTAATCTCATGAACTGTAACTAGGACACAAATGTTGACTCAGCACACAGACAGGCAGGGGCGAAGGGTGCACGCGCGTGTGCTGTGTGCCGGTGGTGACTGGTGAAAAGACTCAATTCTGTGAGTGATCAATTAGCCTGAGGAGTCATTAGGCAGCAGCGGCGCGCGTCACCAAGAAAGACGAGAGAGGAAAGACTTGACACTGATGAAACATAAGAACATAAGAAAACAAAAGATGCAAGGACACCCGTCTCACTCTGGCCAGCGAAACTATTTATTTATTCCTTTATTAATTTTCACGAACGTAAAATTACACAGATATTTATATATACAGTTTACGTCATGGCTGTTGCAATTTACTTGTTTTATTTATTTATTTATTTATAACTGACATGTAAACCTGCCGACTCATAACTTTTGAAAATAAAAATAAAGTAATGAATAAATAAACGAACAATAATAACAATATGCAACAATAATGACATCAATATGCAACGAAGTAATAAATTTTACTGATCAAAAAATTGTTTCTTCTGGCAAAGTGAGATGAGTCCATTTCTGTGCTAACACTGGCCCGCATTCTCAAACGTACCAGTGTCTCATCTTGACAACTTTTAATGGGTGCTAATGTAAGTTACTGTAGTTTTTATGGGTGTTTTCATGATTACATTGATAGTTTAAGAATTCTGGATCACGAAGAGAGAAAGGACGCATGAGAACCCAACCTTTGGCCTTTGAAAATAGTGATTAACTTTCAAGAGAGCAGGTTCTTATGTAAGTTACTGTGACTTTCAAGTGTTTGAATGATTACAGTGACAGTTTAACAAGGATTCTACACCATGGAGAGAAAAAGAAAGTAAGAAAATCCATCTAATTATCCCAGCGACCTTTGAAAATAGCGTCATGGGAGAACAAAAGGAAAAGAATGCATGAAAACCCAATTAATCACTTGAAACCTTTGAAAATAGCGTTACGGGAGAACAAAAAGGAAAAGAATGCATGAAAACCCAATTAATCACTCGAGGCCTTTGAAAATAGCGTTAGATAGCGTTACGGGAGAACAAAACGCTTCAGAACACGGGCCGAGGAAAGATGAGGAAGGAGGGGCGGAAGCAGGGAAGGACGCAGAAGGCAACACGAGTACTCACCTTGGGATTGCGACAGACACACTTCTCGTAGTGGTCGTGTTGCTTGCCAAAGGACTTCCTCGGGTTCCTCACCATCTTCTTTTTCTTCTTCTTGGACAGATCACCCGCCTCGCCCTCTTCCGCAATGGGCCTCTTATTGCTGTCGCTGTGGAATAAAGATCGTGTGAGTGGGAGCGGAGTTGGGTGCGCGCAGTCACCGCCAGGGGAGAGAGAGGAGCGCCGCCGACAAAGAGAAGCGGAGGCGGAGGCTAATTTGTGTCAGGGTCGAGTCCTGGTGTAAGGGAGGGTTATTTGAGTCTGCCGGCCACAAAGGTGAGGGTTATTTTTAGTCCGTGCTGGGAGAGAAAAACACGTTGTGGATTCATATGGAAATGGAGGTGCCGTACATTCACTGCCAGAAAGCGTGTGTGTGTGTGTGTGTGTGTGTGTGTGTGTGAGATTCTCTTTTTTCTTTTTTTCTTTCGTCCTCGCGTGGCCTGTTCGGGGAATTGTGCGGTTGAGAATGCAACAAAAAACACAATTGATGCGCACATAAGAACACACTGTATGGAGGATATCACTAGCTTTTTTTTTTTTTTTTATGTATTTATCTTATTTATCTACGAATTCCCCTCGCCATTTATAATACAGCGCAGTCCGTTCAGGAAATTATGCGGTTGAGAATGCAGCAAAAAACACAAATGATGCAATGGAGGCGATTACTAGTTTTCGTTTATTTATGTATTTATTTTATTCATTTGTGTATTCCCCTCGCCATTTATAATACAGCGTAGCCCGTTCAGGGAATTATGCGGTTGAGAGTGCAGCAAAATACATAAGTGATGCATATACAAGGACACACTGCACGTCACTAGCTTTTAATGTATTTATTTTATTTATTTAGTCTTCCCTCGACCTTCCCTCCCATTCATGCTGCGTGGAACCGTTCCCAGGAAATTATGCAGTTAAGAATGCACACAAAAACCGCACATCATGCATACACAACGACATTACTGTATGGAAGGGAGCTGTACTAATTCCATCGGTTTTTCTCTTCACCCTATTTACTTTCTTCCCTTAACCCTTTCACTGTGGTATGCAACAATTCACAGCACTAAAAGCAAAGTATGGAGTCATTATAACCATGTACAAGTAAGAAGGGGATAGAAAGAATCGATTTTGCAATTTCTAGCCAATATTACGTACCCATCTGAGAGACTTGTACATAAATATCTGAAAAACACCAACAACAAAAAGATAATATTGGAATAACTAACATTAGCGTTTTCATCTGAGGGGTAGGCAAGGTTAAGTTAAGTTAGATTTCAATTATGTTAGGTTTAGATTAGGTTAGGTTAAGTTCGGTTTAGTTTAGGTTAAGCGTGTATTAGGTTAGCTTAGGTTTGGCTCAGATTCCTTCAGCTAATTAACTTAACTATAGGGAATAAACCGTGTCTGGAAATCAATACATTAAGGCTATTTCCATATTCTCTCCCACAAAAATGGTAGTAATAAAGTATAGGGAAAAAACTGTCTATCAGTGTAAGGGTTAATATGCTGCCGCGGGAGAGAAAGTTCGTCAATTTGTCCCAGGGTGTGATGGCGCCAGACGAGCCTGTCACGGGTTGAGTGTCGCTTCTGTGCGCCACTCACATCACGTTCCCATCACTCACTGCTCCTCAACTTATTAACCCTTCACTGATCGACAAATTTTTCCCCACCATCAGTTACTACAGTTTATTTTATTCATATATTTGTTTCTTAAATGGTAATGTTTCTTAAATGGTAAATGTGTGAGACATTTGGTTTTCTATCGTCTCGTAATTTCAGTGTTCGTGCAAACAGACGGACAGACACACACACACACACACACACACACACACACACACATAAACAAAACCTCACCTTCCATCTTTATCCTTCTCATCTTCTTCGCCATTCTCTTGTTGCTGCTGCTCATTCTCCTCTTCCTCCTGCTTCTGCTTCTCCTTCCGCTGCTTCTGGATCTGGAGGGCGCGCTGCTGACTCTCCTGCACCTTCTTGAGATGTTCCTCGGGGGGGATACGGACGTAGGGCTGACATAACCAGGGGGGCATCGGGAGGCGGGCTTGCTCCGAGGCGGGGTCGGGTTCCCACGCCTTCTCCCCAGTGTGGTAAGGCGACATGCGATCCCGAAGAGCCTCCACCACGCCGATCATGTCCTCGACGCGGGAGGTTTTGGACAGACGGTAGCGCAAGTCAAAGTTCTCGGGCATAGAAAGGCTGCGGAGGGAAAGAATGAAGGGTGATGGTGGGAGGAGAGTGGGTAGGAGGGTGGGAGTAAGGGTGAGGAGTGAAAGGGTGAGGGTGAAAGGGAGGAGGGAGGTAGGTTGGGAAGAAGCGTGGGAAGGATAGGAGGGTGAGAGGAAGGGAGGGAAAAAAAGGAAGGAAGGAAGGAAGGAGGGTTGTGAGGAAAGATTTATAGTTCTAGCAATAGCTTAGCCAATATTCTCCATCAGTGAGCTAAAAACGCGTGAGAGCCCGTTAAATCATCTTCGTGGCCTTTAAAAATTGTCTTAGTGTGAGAAAACATTTTAAAACCCAAGAACATTAACAATAACAATCGTCTTAGTGAAAGAAGAAGACGTTTTAATCCCAAAGAACGTTACCAACAAGAATCATCTTAATGAAAGAACAAGTTTTAAACCCGTTTTAAATCGTCTTGGTGAGAATACGCGTTCTGAAAGTGTTACCAGTGGTGCAGGAGCTTGAAGACGTGCCCGCGGGAGTAGCTGGTGGGGCAGGGGTGCTCGAGGGCCAGGTGCAGGTACTCGAGGGACACCTGCCACACGGTGGGGTGCGTGCCGGCGTAGAGGGCGGGGTTGTGCAGGTTGCCCTCAGCACTCATCACGCCGTCAGCACCCGTGGCGGCGAGACACCTCTCCACATCCGCCAGGTACTGAATGTTGCCGTTTGCTATCAGCGGTACCTTGACTGCCTCCCTGCAACACGTAAAGAGAGTGTGTGTAGTAGTAAGGGCTGGTTAGTGTGTATATGCTTGGCTCTATTTAGCTATCAGCGGGAATCTTGACTGCCTCCCTGCAACAAGAATAGGTGTTGGTTAGTGTCTGTATATTTGGTTGTCTTCAGCTGGTGTAGTAGTATAGAGTTTGGTTTGTGTGTGTATATCTGGTTGTCTTCAGCTGGTGAAGTATTCAGAGACAGCATTCTCAGTCTCAAACGTTTGCTACGAGTATCTGGGGAAACCTTGACTGCCTTCCTGCAACACGGAGAGATGTTTAAACGGAGAGGTGTTTAGTGGGTGTAGTGTACAGGAACAGACTCCTTAATCTCAAACGTTTCAGTGTCTTATTGCGACTATAAAATTTTTAGACACTAGTGAAAGTTATTACGGTTTTTAAGGAGGTTCTCAAGATTCTAATGCAAGTTTGACAAGGACCTGGAAAAAACTGCTAAGGAAAAGAATGATTCAGTCAAATTCATAATGTCGCGTATTTTAACAGCAATTTGCCACATTTACATTTAAATTCATGTATACTGTCTGCACACACACACACACACATACAAAACACACACACACACACACGACCACTACATCTAGTAATGCATTCCATGAGTCTTATTTGCATTTTGAGAACTGTATATCTGCATATTCTCATTTCCTCTTCTCTTGATAAGTTTCTTGTTGTTATGGTGTGTGTGTGTGTGTGTGTGTGCGTGCGAGCGGTTACCAAGAAGCCTTCCCTCGCCGCGGTACAATCTGTGAGTGCGAAGTCGTTCAAAAGCTCAATCAGGGTCTCTTTCATCCATGATCGCGGTAAAGAGATCCAATGGCCCGGCGGGGTGTGGGCTGCGGATCACCATCAAATCCTCCTCCTTCTGACTCGGGAAATACGAGACTCGCTTCATGAAAAGGAATCCGAGTCTAAAGTGTCCGATGCTCTTCTTTGAGGGATTTCCTGCGGGTTCCGGGGAATATTGGCCTACGTCAAGCGCGCACACACACACACACACACAGTTAGTTTACTGACAAAAAAATAAAAACAATATTCAATACATGTAATATATTAACGATTGTTCATAGTTTTATATATTTCACACACACACACACACACACACACACACACACACACACACATGCACACACACACACACACACACACAAAGTGCCTTCCACACACGTCTCTTTCGCGACCCGGACCTCTTTGTGAGTCAAGAAGCGTCGCAGTGAAGCTTCGAAGCGTCTCATTCGTGGCTTCGACCATGAAAAGGAAGCCAGCCAGACACGCGCCAATGACCTACCGTTCTGGGTCACCGGAATATTGCTTCTTGTTCCCAATGGCAGGATTCGAATCCCTACTAAATTGCCCGATGATTTCCTAGAGCTGGGATTTGAAGTTGAGGTTTCCGTCTCAGTTAGATTGCCACTTAAACCTGAAGAGAATGTATTAAAGATAATCGAGTCCTCATTTATCAATAAACGTCAAGGACTCTGGGGTTTCTGAGATTTCTGTCAAGGTTAGAACTTGTTACTTTTACGCACTTTTAGCAGAGGGTAAGTGTGTTCTTATTGCACTTATTAATTCACTAGCTGCTAACTCTTCTTTGACAGGTTTGTTAGCCATTATATTCTGTGTAGCTGGTCTTGCTGAGCGATCTCTACCTATCTCTATCATTTGTTATGTAGATATTACCCCCCACCTCTCTCTCTCTCTCTCTCTCTCTCTCTCTCTCTCTCTCTCTCTCTCTCTCTCATATTCACTGCTATACAACTTTTTCATCTTGTCTCGCGTCTTCCTCTCCCACTTAACTGTACTCATATATCCAAAGCTCTCCTCTCGTCACTCTCTCGCTCCTAATGACGCGCCCATGGACCCAGTGATCGCTAAAGACACTTACAACATTTGAATAATCCATGAGAGCTGTAACCAGCCCAAAACTTAACTACAAGCACTTAAAATCTTTATTAAATACTCGATCACCTCCTTTGCTGTGTATTCCTACATTACAATCTAAATTTGGTGCGAGTCTGAATATTTTAATATAAATTTGCGTAAGACTGTTTAATTAAGGTAAGAAGCTAAACCAGTCAAGGAATTAGGTTTCAACATCCGTCTTGCCTCGCCTTCTCCTGCAAGACAAACCCGCAAGATTAATCAAGTCGTCAAATCTTTGGGGAAGACTCATGATTCGTGACAGTTGTAAGTAAACAGACTGACTTCCTCCCTGACCGCCATGCATATTTGTCTCTCGCGTGTAGCATCAGAGGCGCCGTGCCAGAGGAGCCGGATGCAAAAGCTCGTCTGTGTGTGTGTGTGTGTGTGTGTGTGTGTGTGTGTGTGTGTGTGTGTGTGTGTGTGTGTGTATCTCTGCAGTCACCTGTGGCCTCGAATACTAACAGAATACTAACACACTGCACCAATGCGCCTCTGAGCCGTGTTGTCTGCCAGCGGGAAGGGATATGTTTTGTGACGGAGACGTGTTGTCATTCCTGCCGCATTTCCTCGCTGCTGAAGACGCCTTAAGTGTTGGCGAGACGCGGCTGTCCAGATGTCACCCTCAAGACCCCACGTCGTGTTGCAGTCTGGCTTACACTTCCACGCCGCCGAGCCATTACAGCGCCTCAAGTGAAACGTGATTCGATTGAAAACGTCAACTTGAGAAGACAAACATGTTGGAGTTTAGGCGTAGGTGTCCAAATACAATGTGGTGTCACTTGGCTATTTTGAAACCTTGGACGAAAAGATAATGAGAGTGCATTCCGTAACATTCTGCATCCACTTTTGTTTTGCTTTGTTTACTTCGTTGTTCAATCCTAGTCGTAAGTCCCTTAATCAGATAACAGTCCCAAGTATTTCATTCTTAGCAGAGTAGAGGACGTAACATTCAGGAAAGAGGTTAAATACAATGAAAGTGTAGTATGTTACTCGATTGTTGGCCAAGAATCTGCTAACTCTGACTCAAAGGGACGCTAATAATAACCCTTCCAAAGTTTCCTAAGACGATCCAAAGTTCCAGCAGCTGCGATACAAATCCTGAAGTAAGGAAGGAAAGCTATACTGAAAGTGAGAGCTTGGAGATACGCCGCATACTATGAATCGAGAAGACGTTAATAATATTCCTTTCAAAGATTCCTAAGACGATTCTAAGTTTCCACGGCTGCGATGCAAAACTCCCTCAAGTACGAAGGAAAGTTATAGTGGGAATGACAGTTTGGAAACACACTGCATACTATGAATCGAGAAAAGACGTTAATAATATCCCTTCCAAAGATTCCTAAGACGATTCAAAGTTCCAGCGGGTGCGATGCAAAACTCCCTCAAGTATAAAAGAAGGTTATACTGAATATGACAATTTCCCAGCCGCGGGTGTAAGCCAATAGCCTGCATGGACGCGGGTTAGTGTGCACGTAAATCCTGTTATAAACGTGATACTCGCACCGGAAGGAATGACCGTAAAGGAAAAGTTTTCATACAAAGATTTTAATTGCCTTCAGTTGAGAGGGGAGTCAGCGAGCCAGCCAGCGAGCCAGCCAGCAGCGGCCGCGGCTCCAAACTGGGAGGTACGTGATATGAGCCAAACATTTTTAAAACAATACTTTAGTTTCCATCTTTTTTTTTTTTTTTTTTCCTTTTTCCTCCTCTCCCGCTGAAGCCTTCCCGCCACAGCCACTTTGTACCACCAGCGTGACCTCTTCTCTTCTTCCTCCTCCTCTTTCTCCTCCTCCTTCAGGAACACAAGTATCAAGACACCTCGGGGACTAAATTGCCTTGACCTCCTTTGAAATTCTTTTATTCCCCTTTGATGTGAGTGGCGTTCACTAAACTTTTACAATATTACGAAAAAGTTGCGTTATAGCCATTGGCCAAACCCTTTTTTTGTCAGCACACACACACACACACACACACACACACACACACACACACACACACACACACACACACACACACACACAAGACACTTTCATCTTCCACCTGATTGAAATAGTCCTGAGGTGTCAACAAGTCTATACAGAGAGAGAGAGAGAGAGAGAGAGAGAGAGAGAGAGAGAGAGAGAGAGAGAGAGAGAGAGAGAGAGAGAGAGAGAGAGAGAGAGAGAGAGAGAGAGAGAAAGCAACAACAGCAACAAGAACAACTAATAGATAGAAAACAAAAAAAGCAACAAAGAAAACGATGACAACAGAAAACAGAAAACGGGACAAACAAAACTAACAAAGAAAACGGAGAAAAACAATACACAACTCAGTCAAACCAAATCGAACACCATTCACCGCCAGCAGACTGTCCTCCCTTGTCCTCCCCGGCCCCCCAGTAGCACCGGCGCCTCTTGATCCCGCCAGAACACAGGTAGGGCCAGGGTGGCGTGGGGCGTCGCGTGCCTTGTGGACATAAGACCGCGGCGGCCATTATGGAGCGGCGACACAGAGCCAGTGAAATGTTACAATTCTCGTTCTCTGGCACTGAAATATTCATCACCCTCGTTGCCTGAAGCCTCTAGAACCTGCCCCGCCGTCTCTCTCTCTCTCTCTCTCTCTCTCTCTCTCTCTCTCTCTCTCTCTCTCTCTCTCTCTCTCTCTCTCTCTCTCTGGGTGTGTGGTGTGTGTGTGTGTGTGTGTGTGTGTGTGTGTGAGGTGAGAGAGAGAGAGAGAGAGAGAGAGAGAGAGAGAGAGAGAGAGGAGAGAGAGAGAGAGAGAGAGAGAGAGAGAGAGAGAGAGAGAGAGAGAGAGAGAGAGAGAGAGAGAGAGAGAGAGAGAAGGGGGGGGGGTGAGTGGGGGGCGGCAGAGGCAGCCATTGGGGCAAAATAATGCCGGCTTAGGGAGAGAGAGAGGTGCGTAATGAGAGTATTAGTTAGAAATGCGACGCGGCCCCCTCCAGACGGCAGGGATTGTGGGTAATTAACCAGTTGGGGTGATATGTAGTTGACAGCAGCAGGAGGAGGAGGAGGAGTGAGGAGGAGGAGGGAGGAGGAGGAGGAGGAGGGGACGGGGGAGTAAATGAGGCGGTGTCTTGTGACAGCTTTTGATCAAACACAATTCGTCTACATCCGGCTGTTAGATTAGGTAAGGTAAGGGAGGTTAGGTTAGGTTAAGGAGGAGGAGGAGGAGGAGGAGGAGGAGGAGGAGGAGGAGGAGGAGGAGGAGGAGGAGGAGGAGGAGGGGACGGGGGAGTAAATGAGGCGGTGTCTTGTGACAGCTTTTGATCAAACACAATTCGTCTACATCCGGCTGTTAGATTAGGTAAGGTAAGGGAGGTTAGGTTAGGTTAAGGAGGAGGAGGAGGAGGAGGAGGAGGAGGAGGAGGAGGAGGAGGAGGAGGAGGAGGAGGAGGAGGAGGAGGGAGAGGGGGGCGGGAGGAGGAGGCATGGAAATGAAATAATGCGTGTTAAGTCCCTTTTAAATAGTGAAAATTAAGTTTGGGATTAATCTAATTTCACAGCAGGAGGAAAAATAAGCGGACACGATTAGGCTGTAGTGGTGGTCTGGACATGTGACCGTGTAAAGCAGTAGTAATAGTAGTAGTAGTAGTAGTAGTAGTAGTAGTAGTAGTAGTAGTAGTAGTAGTAGTAGTAGTAGTAGTAGTAGTAACGAAATAAAACTTAAATAAAAAGCTGCCAAGATTACCAGGAAGAGAGCATTAAGGTCATTCTAGGAAGCGTCTCCTTGAATCCTACCCCTTCTCCCTCACCTTCACCTGGCCTTGTGACTCCCGAGAAGAGTGTGTAGATAGGTAGGATCTTCAGCGTCTCCTTAATTACAGGAAGGCTTGCCAGAGTTCAGCTGTTAGTAATCTCACTTTTTCTTCTTCATTCTTTCTACTTTCAAATCATTCACATATTCTTGCTCATTCAAAAGTTTTTTTTTTTTTTTAATATTTTAATTTTTCTTCTTTCTTTCGACTTTCAAACTCCTTCACATATTCTTGCTTCTTCAAAATCCTTAAAATATTTTCGTGTGTGTGTTTTTCTTTCTTTCTTAATGGTTTACCTGCTAAGTCCCTCAATGGCCTGTTCAAAACACTACAAATATTTTCATCCTTATTCCTTTTCTTCAAATATTCTCGACTGTTCAAAATCTTTCCAAGACTCTCATGTGTTCAGTCATTCAATTATTCCCAATATTCAAAATACTGCATTTTTCTCGACACACAATCACCTGCTCAGAATTATTCAAATATTCTCACCTGCATTCTTTCCTCAAATATTGTCACCTATTCAAAATAATTTAAGTATTGTCGAGTATATTTTTTTCTCTTTCTCTAGCTTAAAACTTTTCCAATATTACACTAAGACAGTTCTGGTTTTTCGTTTATGGTTATTCTCTTCTGTGTTTTGAGGGAACGAGTGAGTGTGAGTGTTTCTGTTTACCGAGGACGAGAGAGGATGTTTGCGTTGCCACTTCACCGAAAACGGGAAGGAGATAACTTTGTTACTTCACAGAAACCGGAGGAAGGAGGAGAGAACTTTCTTGCATTGCCGGTTCACAGAAAACACAGAACGGGAGAGAGACAACTTTTGAAGCTAAGAATAAAAATCCAAACTAGATTTTCCTTCTCTGAAACGGAGGAAGACGAAAAGTTTCAGTGAACGTAAATCAAAGTTTTCACTAGATAACTAAAAGCAAATGTTTATTTTTCCATCAACAAGGCGGAGGACAAATTTTCATACTGCTAACAAAAATCATAATGAAATTATAATCTTTAAAATTTAGTTAGAATAAAGTGAGTTTTTCTGTACTGTGAATGAGACTGCTAATTTTATTCTCTTATTAAGAAAGGAATAAACTTTTCTTTGTTACACATAATAAGTATTTCTTTAAATCAATTTTCATAAAACGATAAAATGAAGGCAGCTCCATTATATTGCTGCTTCACTGGAGTGGGCTCGATAAGCAGGCTGTCAGCGATTAGACAAGTTTATGGACAGGTATGACAGGTGGATAAGGGCATGTATGTTTTGTACAGGGACTGACGATTGTAGACCAGATGGTTCCTTGCAGCTTCACTTAGGTTCTTATGTTCAGGAAAACTGGAGGAAAACATCACCACATCACTACTTTACATTATAAATACAGATCAAAGCTAAAATTTCACGTCCTTATTATTTTATGTTCTTATATCCATGGGAGGCGGAGGAACAATCAGTACTTTACATTATGAATACAAACCAAAGCTAAAATCTCACTGATTATTTCTGCCCCGTGAATTTCTCGCTATAAACTGACAGGCATTATAATTACACTGATGCTATGAGCTACATATCATATTCCTAGTAGAACGTGGAGTAATATCATGCGTGACTGACATTTATAAATTACACCAGCCAGGGAACAGGTGATTAAACACACCTGACTGGACGGGAAGGTAGTTAATTAATTGTGCATACGAGTATAAACTTTTTAATTCCCCTCCGATCGATCAGTTCTCAGGATTCTCCTCAATGTTCAGGGGCGCCACTTGCTCTTAAAAGTATTTCCTCGGATTTTCGTGGCCCAGGAGGAGCAAACAGAAGGCTTAAGAAACTCATTGAGATTCAGAAAGTAGAACACGGCGCAGAGGGAAGCTTTTAGGCAAATTATGCGTGTTGAGAAAGTTACTGGAGGGATGGATGGATGTATGCGGGCATGGATGGATGGATGGATGGATGAGGTGTGTGTGTGTGTGTGTGTGTGTGTGTGTGTGTGTGTGTGTGTGTGTGTGTGTGTGTGTGTGTGTGTGTGTGTGTGTGTGTGTGTGTGTGTGTGTGTGTGTGTGTGTGTGTGTGTGTGTGTGTGTGGGTGGGTGGGTGTGTGTCAGTGAAAACAACACCCATAAACTTAAAAAGAAACATAATCACTTGGTATTTACAGACGGGGTGTTACCAACTCAACCCAACGCTACCAAAACACACAGTAAAATCAGGTAAACATGAACAGGTAGACACAAACAGGTAAACACAAACAGATAAACACAAACAGGTAAACATAAACAGGTAAACACAAACAGGTAAACAAACACAAACAGATAAACACAAACAGATAAACACGAACAGATAAACACACAAAAAAAACACAAACGACAAACACGATAAAACACAAACAAGCAGTACAACACTCACTTGACGGCTTTAATGTGAGGCCAGGAGGCAAGACCTGTCAGGGGACCCTTCTGCTCCCGTGTCCTGCCGTGCACAGTAAGCAAGGACACCCCGGCGCCCTCCAGCATCCTCGCATACTCCACCGTCCTCGCCACGTCCTCGAACACCCGGATCTTCGCAGTGATTGGAACGTCCACTTCCGTCGAAGCTCTTTCAACTGGTTCAAGAAGGAGAGGATGTTACACTTGCTCTCTTTCATCTATTCCTTCGTCTCCTTTGTCTATCCTCTATTCTGTCCTCTCTCCTTCGCGTGGCAGTTAATAAAGGTTTTCTAGGAGGTTTTCATGATTCTAGTAAGAGTTTAATAAAGATTCTGCATCAAAAACTGGATAAAAGTACATGTAGTTGTGATAATAGTTAGTGATAGTAGTAGTAGTAGTAGTAGTAGTAGTAGTAGTAGTAGTAGTAGTAGTAGTAGTAGTAGTAGTAGTAGTAGTAGTAGTAGTAGTAGTAGTAGTTCACAAACTACTCATGTTCTAGGCTACCAGGTGTCTTAGTATCTTCTCTTCCTATGTAATCCTACGTAATCTTGTGTAATCCTCCTCCCCCTCCTCCTCCTCCTTTCCCGCCCATTTCTCCTACTTCAGTTTTAATGGGAAAGGTTTATTGCCTGGAAATAGTGGAGTTTTGCTGAAGGGCAATGAACTCGCTACACTAAAAACAACATAAAAAATACTACTGAAATAGACGTCATTCTCTCTCTCTCTCTCTCTCTCTCTCTCTCTCTCTCTCTCTCTCTCTCTCTCTCTCTCTCTCTCTCTCTCTCTCTCTCTCTCTCTCTCTCTCTACCAGAAGGACCCACTCACTCATGGTCCGCACCAGGTCCCACTCGTCCTGCAGGAAGGCTCCGTAGTGGCCGCGGCGGGCGATGGCTTGAGGACACCCCAGGTTGAGGTCCACGGCATCACAGTGCGGGGCGGCCAGCTGGCACGCCGCCACGAAGGTGTCCGGGTCGTTAGCGCAAAACTGTGGGCCAGAGTAACACCATAACTCAGCGACGCCCTGCCGCAGCCTGGCCAGGAAAGCGGCGGCCAAAACTTTGTGATTCGCGGCTTGCTTCCTTATGTCGTAATTACCAACTAGGCGGAGCAGTGAAAATGGAGGAGAATACGTGACCTAACCAGATCTAAGCTCATCTAACTAGACCTGATGTGATCTAACCTAACCTTTCCTTACCTAAGACAACTTAACCAAACCCAACCCACGTAATCTGACCTAACCTAAAACAAAACTAATCTAACCTTATATCACTTTACCTTACGCGACTTGACTTGACTTAACCTAACCTATTCTAATCTAATCTTATCTAACCTAACCCAATCCAGCCCAACTTCACCTAACCTAACATACGAAACCAAGACATCTACAAAAGTCATTCCCTTCCTTTAATTCCTATTACCATACCACCTTTGCAAGACAGGTAGTACAGGCAAAAAGGAGGAGGTATCTGGAGGTAGTGTCCTTTTTTCTAATTAGAGAGATAAAAGGGAGGCGCCGACAGCAAGACCCGGTCCCTGGTGAGGCGTGTTGGCGGGCAGACAGGCGTGAAATGACTGGAATAGGAGAAGCGTGGCGGAAGGAGTGAAGGATAAGCAACACGAACAAACCACATCAATTACTGTTCGCATCAGGTGTCCGCTACACACACACACACACACACACACATACACGAAACACAACAGTCTCATCACATAGAGAAGGGAAGGGAAGAAAGTAAAAACAAAGAAAAGGGAAGGAGAAGTAGAATAAAGTAAAAATAGGGAATGAAAGGCAAATTAAGGAAATGAAAAAGAAAAGAAGAGAAGAGAATGAAAGGAAAGGGAGATAAAGGGAAGGGAAGGCAAGGAAAGGGAAACAAGAGAAGGGAGGGGAGAGGAAAAAGATAAGAAAGACAAGAAAAAAGAAGTACTGAGAAGGAAAGAAAGTAAGGAAAGATAAGAAAGGGTAAGGCAAGGAATATAAGAGGATAGGAAGGGAAGGGAGGGAACTTGATAGGAAAAGCAATAAAACAAGAGGGATCACTGAGGCAGCAGACAAAACACACACACACACACACACACACACACACACACACACACACACACACACACACACACACAAACCACCACCACCACCACCGTAAGTCAGTCAATCACCACCACACACACAATAACACAAAGTAAACCAGTCCATTCCCTGTCTTACCACCACACCAATCTGTTACCAACCAAACCAAAGATGCAGACACACTCCAAGGCACTCCTGTTTGACGTGAGGAGCCCGCCACTCGCACACAAGCCTCGGGAAGGGCATCAAGTGAGCCAATTGAGAGAAAACGGGGCGGGGTGTATTAAAGAGTTAGCCTTGCTGAGCGCCACTCCCCACTGATCCGGTAAAATCCTTAGCAAATTCCTGGGAACGCATCAGCCACACAAGTAACAGGGAGAGGGAGAGGGAGAGGAGAGAGAGAGAGAGAGAGAGAGAGAGATAGAGCGAAAGAGAGCGCCCTCCATCTCCACCCACGCAGAATGGTCGCTACTATGTGAAAGAGGACAAAGAAATAAAAACTGGAATAGCCATGGGAGGGGTAGAGGACACCAATACAGCCCTGATAGAAACACGGCGCGGGATAAAGTAACAAACGACGGACACACACCACAGACGACCACACACACCCTACCCTGCCCTACCCTGCCTTGCATTATTCTCTTATCCCCTACCCTGTCCTGCCCTACCCTGTCCTACCTGATCCTATTCTAACCTACCTTGTTCTGTCCTGTCTTGTCTTGTTCTAGCCTGCCTCACTCTGCCCTGTCCTATTCTACCGTATCCTGTATCATCACAGATACATTAATTTACTCTCCTAAAAGATATGCAGCATCCGAAAAAAACAAGTCATTGTCACAAAAATCAACAAAATGCCCATTGAAAAGCATTTAAACTCTGTCCTGCTCTGCCTTACCCTGTCAAGTGGGTCCCTGTATACGCGAGCTGTTTCCGTTACAATGGACGGAAATTACTTGACGTCCTGGGAAGGAATTACTTAACTACTGAAGGACATTGGGCGTCATGTTTACCTGCGTCCTTAGAAACTGACTGTGGACGTTTGGTTCTTCTTTGTCAACTAAATTATCTGCATCCATTTATTTATTCATTTTTTTCAATATTCAAGGGTGTATTTAATTATAATCTACGTCAGCAGAGGATATTTAAGTTGGGAATGATATTTTTTGGTGGTCACGTCCTCATAAATCAAGTGGTTACTCATCCAGCACAATTGTGTCTCATTTACTCAACTTCTAATCTACTTTCTCTTACGTCCTCTTATCTACTCACGCTTCCCTCATAAAGCTTAATAGATCACAGGCCCCCAGCAGATCAAAGGACTTACAAATGACCGGAAATTGCTAAACACAGTGGAAACGAGTACCTATACGGCGTGTTACATAACTTGTGATCTTGACTGTACAAGACGCTCTACTGAAATGAAAAGTAAATAATAAAATAAGATGAACAGAGATGAAAACGTCCCGGTATCATGAAGGAAAATGAAACTTGACAACTCAAATTAAATAAAAAATAAATAAATAAATAAAGATGAAAACACACATGAAAACACAAAACAAGATATCATGAAGAGGAATAAAACTTAACAACTTACAACTCTTTAATAAAACTGAGAAGCTTTACGAAAAAAAAAAAAAAAAAGAAAATAGAAAAAAGAGATCAAAGGTATTCAAGATACTGATTCTGAAAGATCTCTCGAGGAAGACGTTAAGGATCTAAAGGGCGTAAAAAGGCGATAAAAAAGAGGGTAGAAAAAAAAAGAAGAGGGGGGGTGATGGATGTATTCGATGCCTGGAGTGGGGACGTCTGGCCAGCTACGCTCCTTCCTGGAATCTTAATCGCCTGGTTGCCTTTAAACTGTGGAATTCTCTGTCCGATTCTATTTTTTCCGCCTTACTAGGAATTCGGGAGCATCAAGACACCTATGGGATAAAACTGAAGCTGATTTTATTCTTTTCTTTTCTATTTAGTACTTCTGAGGGACTTCCGCTGAAAATTCAAGAGTATCAATGGACATCCAGGATAAAATTGGACCTGATTTGAATCTTCGTTTTCTGTTACTTATTAGGAAGACAACAACTAATCCACTCATCTATCCATCAGTCAATCCATCTTATTCTGGATGATCCTTCTGACCTTTCTTTTGGGGCAAGCACTTCACTGGAACTTTTTCGCTCTTTTTGTTGTGCTTGGCCAGTGCCCCTCTTACATAAAAAAAAAAAAAATCATCTCCTTGCATCCCTTCATCCATCCATCAATCAATCAATCAGTACATTGGCGCATCACCCACCTGCACAATGAGCGGGCGGTCCTCGGGGCAGGAAGCAAGGTTCTCACGCCTGTACCGCGCATCCTTGACGAACACGTGGGCATGCAGCATCGGCGTGTAGCACAGCTCGGTACCTGCGGGACACTGCGTTACCTTCACACACACACACACACACACACACACACACACACACACACACACAGATAGATAGACAGAAATAGATAAATACATAGATAGTTTAATGATATCCCAACACATACACAGATAGATAGATAGATAGATAGATATAGACAGATATACAGATAGTTTATTGACCCACACACACATCTATTTCCGTCAGCCTCTACCTCTCATAATTCACAGCAGGTAAGGTCAGCGCCTCGCCTCGCCTGCCACACTCCCACACTCACCGTAGCGGCGGGACAGCAGCCGCCACGCCAGCTCAGACGCGTCCACCATCGGCGCCACCGCCAGCCGCGCGCCGCCCAGGGTCTCCCGCCAGAAGTCGTACCCACGCGGCCCCGGCATCACCTGTGGGAGAGGGGGGGCTGCTATGAAAGAGCGGCTGAAGGAGAACTAAGTAGAAGACTAAAAGACAGACAGGAGATTAACTCATACTGAACACAGGGAGAGTTCCTCAAAATCTGGAAAATCTAAAAAAGAAAAGAAAAAAAAGCAATTTCTCTTAAAATTTATAAATGCATTGGTAATTCTCATCTCTATTCAGCCAACTTTCACCATCACCACTGGAACACTCCCCTGCACCCTCCCCGGGGGTTAATGGTGTTATTCCCACGCTCATCTGCATTCTGGGTCCTTACCTGTGCACGGAACACACACTTGTCGTCCACAGGTGTGCCGTCGCGGGTCCTCGCCTCGCCTGCATAGCTTTCTAACACACCTGCGGCTGCCAACAATGGGAAACTGCCTGCACAACAGACCCTTGACGGGACCTGGCCAGGAAATCAACGCAAGTTTCCATGACTTTCTGGCCGACAGTCCCGAGGGTGTGCACGGCTGCAGCAGACGCCCGACAGTGGTGACAAGTTAAGCCCTGCTACCCTGCGCTTCGCCAGTTGACGCAGCAACACAGGGGCAACACTCGTCATCCAAGACCATTACTAGCTGCCTGCAATTAGTGCTCGATACTGTTACCTGCGCATGGTGACATCCTCCAGGCTCCAGGAATCGTTACCCTCACAATCGTTACCGTCAGCAATGCCAGTGACACAAAGCACGTCTGCGCCGCCTTCAGCGTGCCACACCTGCACGCCGAGGGGATGCCGGGTCGCCTTGATGCTGATGGACACACAAAGCGGTATAACTTCAAAGCGACGGCCTCAGGTAAGGGCGGGTGGCGCCGCCTCGCTGTTCCGCTCCATTTTGAGCCAGACGCCGCCAGGGACCCCCAGCCTCGCGGCGCCGCCGTCCAGGGTCTCAGTCTGTCTGTGTCTGCTTCCTCCGGGAGAGTTTTCATGGCCCAGAAGGATGTGAATCTGCGCCTGATCTATGACTTGCATGACCCACTAAATAAAATGCATCTTTCTTCTTTTTTCAATTTAACTTTTGAATAGGCGGCTATCTAGGCCAGGCATGGCGCAGACTGTGTTGCTGGCCTGGAGCCGCGGCAAGTGTTGTGGGCAGTAACACCAACAAAGAGTTTTGAACTTTATTATTCAAAGTAGTTACATGTCTCAGTCCTTCAGAACGGCCATAGTTTACATCTTTACAAAACGATATGATACAAAACCCTCATTCTCAGTGTTAGGATAAACCGGGTCGGGTTGGCGGAGTGTTGAGCGGGCCGCTGGCGGGCCCGGCCTGGCCACCACGCCGGCCGGGCCGCCACGTCGCCAAGTGTGTGTGTGTGTCTCGCTTGTCGCTGCGTCGTGTGCCGTGACTACATCGGTCAACTACACAAAAAGGACTGAATTTGGAACTAAATGCCGTGACACTACAATGCTTCCGAGAATGTCTAAAATTAGTAAGTAAAAAAGTTGGCACATAAATTAAGTTTATTCTCCACAGAGCTCTTGGTCACTCCTGACGATTGCGTGGCGGGGAGGAGAACGGGAAGGTACAAGCCGCCGCCACTTCTCCACCCCTCCATCACCACCACCACCACCACCAACACTACCACCACCACTACCACCACCACAACAACAATCGCACTCACTACCCTCTCCCAAAAGAAAACGGTTACAAGCACCACCACTAACACCGCCCCATTACAACCGTGAAACACCATCACGTGGATTCCCGTGGTCGTCCCCATCACGTTCAAACAATTGAGCATCGCACTTATTATGTCCCAATGGAAGTGGCGGTGCTGGTGGTGGTGGAGGTGCTGGTGGTGGTGGTGGTGGTGGTAGAGGTGGTGGTGGCGGCAGCTACAGTCCCGGAGCTAATTAATATATTTGTACTTTTTTTTTAATTCACAAAGGCAAAAAAACATGAGAGTGAACGCCCCAGCAGAGAGGGAGGCAGCTCACCACACAGAAGGGAAAAAACACGCCAGAACAGTGACCAGGAACATGCCGAACACCACACAATACGGAAAAAAGTTAAAAAAGGAAGAAGAGAAACAATTCACGAAGTAAAAGTAGCCAACCAACCAACCAAAGGGAGTCTTGAGGCTGACTTAGTTCACTGATGTCCGCGGGTAGTACAGGAAGTGGCTGATGCGCCCGTTAAGGCAAGTGATCGCTGATATGGCTCGAGATATCTGGGTTAGAGGGACCTTGCGGCTCCAGCGCGGCGGCGACGGGCACGCCGCGCCAGGGCTCGACTTGTGCTGGCCCCGACGACGCCCCACGCACCACCAGGCGTGAGGGTGAGGCTCAGGAGGTCACGCTAAGTAGCATTTTGTTAAGTTTCCGTATCCAGCAGTGATAGGAGCTTGGTGATAAACTATCAGGGTTTCAGTTTGTTGAGCTTATAATGAAACACCGCCATTTTTCTCATCTTGAAGGTAATAACCAGAATTTATAGTCTCGGAACCGCGATTTTGGGAGAATTTATGATGTTTTCTTCCACCAAAAATATATATTGAGATACGGCTTTGTGCTCTGTGTCTGCCTGGCCGGTGTCGTACTCTCGCGGGTATTGGTGCCATCTTCAGCCTCACGCTCACTCCTCGCGCCGCGGAGAGCCTCGCCGCGGCAAGCAGGTGAGATCGAAGACGTAATTACCTATCCCGTGGGGTGAGAACTACAGCGGCGCCACGGAGCAGGACGCGCTGCGAGGGACGCGTGCCGCTGAGGGAAGAGAGGAGACAGCTATCACAGGAATCTGCCCATCCGATATAAAGTTACAGGGGGGTTTCACTTTCTACAAAGGGTCACTTCTCTACGACGATAACAACCACTAACTGTAGTAAAGTAAGCTGCTGCTGCTGCTGCTGCTGCTGCTGCTGCTGCTGCTGCTGGCTACACAACTAGATACGCAGGGCGGGCACGGAGCCGCGGCCCGCTGAGCTACCCACCACACTGTCACGAGTCACGACGAACACAACCCGACGGCTACTCTAGGTCCTAGCGGCGTGTGTATGCAGCTACCGAAGCAGGCACCATCTACAGACTTGCTCTAAGGCGGCTACTGACTACCGGGAGGAGTGGCCCCCGCCCCTCCCCCACCTACTCCCCCAGCCTCGCGCCTCTAGCCTTCCGTGCCTCACCCGATCCATCTCCCGGCTCTCCTGAGGGTAACTCTAAGGGTGACACCACTTGATAACAATAACAACCATCCAATAACAACAGTAACAACAACGACAACAATTCTTCGCCAGCACAGGACACGAGCACCGCGCCCTTCCTCCCGCCCTTCCTCCGTCAGGCTGTTCATGCATCCATCTCCTTCATAAGTCTATATTAGCGTCCAGGTAAGTCTAGGTGAGTTCAGGTGAGTCCAGATCAGTCAACATTAGTATAAATCAGTCCCAGAGAGTTCAGATAAAGTCAAGATTGAGTTTAAATGAATGCAAGAAGGTATAAATTGAGTCAAAGTGGATTTAAGAACAGTCCAGGTGAGTTCAAGAGTCCAAGTGGATCCAGATTAAGTCCAGGAGTGTTCAAGTAGGGTTCAGGCCCAGGGTGAATTAATTTAAGTACATGTGAGTTAAGACGAATCCAAGAGTCTAGGTAGGTTTAAAATGAGTCCAACTAAGTTTAAATAGCTCAGGTTGAGTCCATATGAGTACAAGTGAGTTAAGGTGAGTCCTAAAAAGTCCAGGTGGGTTCAGATTGAGTCCAAATAGGCTCCTCTCTGGAGTTGGGTGCCGGCTTCCACAGCACTTAGCCTTGGAATGAAGCCACTAAGCAAACAGCCGTTTACCTAACCCTGACTATTCCAAAAGAGTCCCAGGTGAGTCCCAGATGAGTCCAGGCAAGACCCCATTCACGTGCCACGCCGCGAGGCTCCACATCTGAGGATCAATACCCCGCCAGCACAACCTATTCCCTCGCTGTATAATTTATCACCTTAAAAATAAAGCCCTCCATTAGTCTAATATGAAGTCTGGGAAAGGTATAGCGTAAGGGATGAGTCTCCTGCTATCGATAAACAGATCTGATCTATTCCAGTTGTCTATTGATGATAAGTAAGTGAAATCAGAAAAGCTTGGGTGAGTTGGAGTTTTATTTATTTCATTTATTTATTTATTTTTTTTCATATATTATTGTTACTATTATTTTATCTTTTTTTTTTTTTCTAATAGAATGACAACCTTTTCCTTTCTTATCGTCACTGACAATCTGTTCCCGTGTTCTGTTGTTCATCACGGAAACGTGTAACTCAGTATCCGAAGTGAGATGAGCTTGCCGTGTGAGAAGATAGATGTATGTTATGGTAATGTTGTTCAAGTGTTACTCAGTTCATCAGATAGAAACATAAGATATTAGTAATTGCTCAGGGGAACTTGAGTGAGAAGATTAATGTTATGGTTATGTTGGTGATCGAGTGTTGTACAGTTTATCAAGAAACAGAACACATCAGTAACTGGTCAGGATGTGTCGTCGTAAAGGTGTTGCTGTGCCCTTCAGTTCGTCGGGTAGAAACAGGAACCTAACACATTAGTAACTGGTCGCCTGTCGTGTGGATGAGTTTGTTGTGGTAATGGTGCCCAAGTGAGCCTACTTCTGTGAATGGCTGTCAATATGGCGGCGAGGCGGGCGTGATAAATAAAAGGTGCTTTATTATTAGCAGCGTTGCCTTGGCGGTGCAAGGTCACGGTGGTCGCGGGAGTATTGACTGCACACTCCCGCCCAGAGCACCAATAAATAAGATCGGTCATTAGGCAGCAACTTGTGTCAGCTTCCAGGTAATGCTGATGAATGTAAAAGTTCTGGATACATAAAGTTGCGAAAGCTTTTAAAAATACACATTTCACTATATGTAAGTCGGCTAACTTTTAGAATAAGCAAAAAAGTTTTTACTTAAAAGTTATGTTAGCCTCGTGGAGAAAGGGGAAATATAGAGAATTTCAATAAGCAGTTTTGAAAGTAAGAAAAAATATACACAAGCTGTTCCGAATATTTAAGAACAAATAAATAAATAAATAAAATGAAACATCTTAAAACAGCAAAAGTAAAAACTAGCAGAGGAAAAACCATACACAGAATCTGATTAAAATAACGTTCCCTAGTATTATGAATTCTGCAAGACAAGCAGTGCTGGCCAGGACGCCTCGAGGTATCCCCTGGCGGCGACTCAACAAACTACTTCGCTCGCAACGTAAATATGAGGTCAAGTCTTAATTAGGGCGCAGGAAACACTCAATTAGTCATCGCGGGAATAGAAATAATCACCTCAAGGTCGCGCAAGGCCGTGATTAGCTATTAATTTATTCGTTGTTTTCCTATTTAGCCCTGTGATCCCCGTGGCTTCACCTCAGGCTCAATAAAATAGTCTGCGGCAAGTTTAGAGAATGATTTTAAGAGACCAGTGAGAGCAAAAGGAGTGATTTCTGAAGTTTACCAAAATAATCTGGTGCATGTTTACAGAAAGATTTCAAGAGACCACTGGCGGGAAAAGGAGTGAGGATATTAATCTTTATCAACGAAATAGTCACATGCATGTCTAGAGAATTATTTCAAAAGACCACTGACAACAAAAGGAGTGAGGAAATGAATCTTTATCAACAAAATAATAAGTGCAAATTTAAAATATAACCTTAAGATACTGCTGACAGGAAAAGAAGTGAGGAAGTGATTTCTTTTAAGCAAAATAGTCTGATATAAGTTTAGAATACAATCTTAAGAGGCAACTGACAAGAAAATGGAGTGAGGAGGTGATGATACCTTAAGTCTGACAAAATAATCTGGGGCAAGTTTGGAATTTATTTTTGCCTTTGTCTCTTTTTGTGAGTATAATATAAAACAGATAAAATAGATAAATAAGTCAATAAAGGGTAATCCATGTTTAAGAAATCCCGTTACTCTTTGATTATGTTTTCATTTACCTTTCTAATTTAATCTACCTTTACCTCATTTCATTTATCATTTCATTCTCCTAACGCCACCTGGACTTCTGAGCGTCCTTCCGAAAACAGCCAATCAAAATTCACGTTCGGTCCGTCGCTTCCACAATACAGCTAATCAAAAGTCGGGCTCTGCTCCTCTCGCCCTTCACTGAACCAATCACCAGCCGCGTTCACTCAGTCGCCCTCAAAACACGTCCAATCATATGTCACGTTCAGTCTGTTCAGTCACCATCAAAATTTGTCCAATCACGAGTCTCCAATCCTCAAAAAAAAAAAACTCTCCAATCACGAGTCTCCAATCCTCAGAAACAGCCAATCACAAGTCTCCAATCTTCAGAAAACTTTCAAATCAAGAGTCTCCAATCCTCAAAAAACAGCCAATCACGTCTCCAATCTTCAAAAAACTGTCCAATCACGAGTCTCTAATTCCAAAAAGGCAGCCAATCATGCGTGTCCAATCTCCCCAAAAAACAGCCAATCCCCAATCACCATCAAGCCAGCCTCCTGTAACACATCAGCGCACCAATCAACAGGAACGTTCCCGAATCACTCTTAGATAATCACTAATCACCAGTTAACAATACCACAGAGAAGGAATGAGTAGGTAATCACACACACACACACACACACACACACACACACACACACACACACACACACACACACACACACACACACACACACACACACACACCAATAGCGTCACCCTCAGGAGCTCAACCAATCAGCTTCTACAGACTCGTGACATCATCCTGCCGCATTAACAACCCATCGCTAACAATTCAGCACCTGGGGCGTGGACATTACCATCTATAACCACAAAACTCTACACAAATACAACCTTCGTGAATTATGACGTGGTACACAAGAGCCTCCTACTTTTTTTTTTTTCCCCGTTTTCTTTTCCTTCATCGCAGCGCATCATTGTAGCAACCTCAGGCCAGTCAAGATGCGTGTCGAGACTCATTCATTTTCTGTTTATTGCACCGCCAGCATGGGAGGGGACAAAGGCGTTCAGATTACCATATAAACTAGGAATGTGAACGAAACTCTTAGGGAATGACGAGCAGTGACGGGATGCACCTACCACATAGAGAGACAAAGGACCATATTGTGAAACACTTCCGCGCCTGGCATCTCCACTACATTCAAAAGGCTCTATTTGAAGTTACACGGGCTTTTAAGGGTGTCTTTATGGTTCTATTGACAGATTAACAAGATTTCTACATTATTAACAGGAAAACACCCTTGAGAACCCCATTAATAATTTCTGTAGCCTTTGAAAATAGTCGTGTTGAGAAAGCAAAGCGTTTCAGAATACCGGTCAAGAGGGACGAAGAACAGAGATGTGTTGCGTAAACTTAAGGTCCAAGACTCAGACTAGCTGTTATTGTTTGGCTCCAGCACGTTGAGAGACGTTTATTGGGCCGCCTCTTCCCTTCTGCCTTCCTTCTGCTACTCCTTCTTTTACTCCTGCTATTTTTGTTTATTCCTTCTTCCTTCCTTCTGATACTCCTCCCCTCCTTCTGCTACTTCTGCTACTCCTTCAGCCTTCCTTCTTCTACTTCTTCTGCCTTCCTTCTGCTACTTCTACTCCTGCTACTTCTGCCTTCCTTCTGGTACTCTTTCTGCTACTCAGTCATCTTGGTTTGGTCTCGTCACAGCCTTCTACGTGTAAAATCCAGATTCCTGTGCGTGTCTTCGAGAGAGGTTGTGAAACAGAGGAAAAACTGGCCCGGGGGGAGTGGCGGAGGGAAAAAAAACTTTGTGGTGTTAGGGGAGAGCTGAGAGTGGAAAGGGATGTGAGAGAGTGACGTCTGAGTTCTCTTGCTCAGTATCTTCAGAGTAAGATTTTGTACTTGGTTGCCAGATTTTGCTTATTGGGTAATGGAAAATTTGAGGAGGTTTATGTGTGAGAGTGAATCTCTTGAAGTGTGAAAGGGTTCTAGAAGAGTGTAAGTGTGAGTGTGAGTCTTGAAGCCTGACGGATTACTGGGAGAATGAGGGAGTGTGAGAGGCGTCAATACTACCCTCACAAGACGAAGGATGAAGGGGAAAAAGAAAATACATGAACTTCTCACTAACATCCCATGCTCAAAAATGTAAAAGAAAAACACGAATTCAAATGTCCTAACTTGAACATCTTGACTTTCCCCTTTCGGAGGCGTTGAACTTGTGTGAAAAAGAAGACCAAGACGAAGACGAAGAAGCAGAAGAAGAGGAAGAGTTACGACTGATGGTTCGAAGCATTTTTCAAGGCGGGGAATGTTAATCAAGTCTTTAAAGATGAACAATGGGAGAGGAGAAGAGGTCAGTTGTGGGGATGGAGACTGGTTTTAGTGGTACTTGAACTGCCTTTGTGGGGCGCGGGAGTGTTCTTCCTGGAGCTGCTGACGAAGCGGTGGGGTTTTTAAGGGCAAGGGTTGAAGATCATGTTTTGACGTAAGAATGAAGTGGTTCTCAAGAGTAGGGAGTGATTTCAATGGAAGTTGACGGAGCGGTGGGGCATCTTGAAAGGGAAGGCGTCAAGTGTCAGGGTGGGTAGTGCACCACTCCACCAAACCATTCACTTGACTTGCATGGTCTGCTGACTCGAGATTAGGATGAAATATTATAATTATTGCCTTAAACCCACGAATGTTAGGTCCCTTAAGCAGCTGCACGTTGTCTGTGTGTGTGTGTGTGTGTGTGTGTGTGTGTGTGTGTGTGTGTGTGTGTGTGTGTGTGTGTGTGTGTGTGTGTGTGTGTGTGTGTGTGTGTGTGTGTGTGTTTGTCGTGAAGGGAAGGGAGGTGGGGAGGGTACAGGGGTGCCGGTTTGCCGCTGCTCTTCCACACACTCAAGGTTCAGCGGCCCGCAGGTCAAGTGTCGTATGTGTCTGTCTTAGTGTAGTGTGAGAGAATCAAGAGAAACTATTGCCTTGTGATGGAGTCCTGACCCAAGGCTCAGCCAGCGAGGCGCAGCCCCCCAGCGTCAAGGGGCCTCGAGGAGGACACTGGAACTGTTGGTGTGGGAGCTGCTACCCGGCAGCACTCCTCCCCTGGGTGGCGCCTCAGCCTCCGCCAGGACGAATCAGAGCGAGGGACGATGCAACGGAGCCCCGACGCCACCTACTCTACGTGCCTAGTGAAGCTGGCGGAAGGGACTGCTGCCTACACACACTAGGAGAGGTTGGCACGGGCGAGACGGCGCATCGGCCAGTGAAGAGAAGGACCGGCGGGCAGCCCTTGGCGCCGCTGCCCGCCAGCAGGAAGCATCTGTCGGGCACCGGAAGGAGCGTTGGCACGACTCGCGTCTGGTCCACAGAGTAACACTCGCAAGTGTCGCCGCCGCCGCCACGGCACGCGGTTCACCACTTTCACTGTTTTCACATAAGAATATATATTAGCATCAAATTGCCAGTTCCTTTTTAAAATATTTTGGCAGTAATAAAACGAGTCATGAGCATCAGTATGAATGTCAAAGGCCAGTTGAATATGTTTTGTGTCACAAACGAGTCACATTCACCGAGGGAACCGCGGACGAAGCGCGGATCACCCCGTGCTACATGTGCAGCTCCACGTGAGTCGCCTCGCCGTTCTGGGGCTGCGCGGCGCGCGCCAGGCAGGACTGGGAGGTGACCTCGGTGCTCTTAGGGCTCTGCGACAAGCCATTGCCGCCCTCCGGCCCGCCCTCCCCTGCCGCCGCGCCGCCGTTGGCGCCGGGCAGCGAGATGGTCCTTCCATAGTAACTGTTACTGTCACCCGCCGTGCCGTTCATCTTCACTCGGCTCAACACGCTGTGTCCGTTTGCGCGCCGCGTCACGTCGGCGCCACCCACCAAGGGACTAACCTTGGTGGGCGTATGAGGGACGCGCCCTGGACTGGTCCGCGGGCTGCGGCCCGGACTCTGGGCGGGACTCGCGGCAGGACTGGGGGTGCCACTGGTCTCCTCACGGATGGCGCGCACAGTGGGTGGACTGGGCACCGTCTGGTCACACTCTTTGATGGGGGACAGGTGCGGCGCGATGCTGGAGCGAACGCGGCGCCGCGAGGGCCTGGGGCGAGGCAGAGGCATCGCTCGCACCTCACCCTCTTCCTCCACGGAGAACTCGCTCACCGCAGAGGATACCGTGCGGCTCAGGGAGCGCATCTGCGCCCTGGACCGCACGGACTGGATCTGCGGCAGCTGCGGCACGGATGAGATCCGCGCCGGGGGCGTCCTAGGAGCAGCGTTGGTGGGCGACATCATGTTGGACACGCCCCGCCCACCCTGCTGCTGCGGCTGGAGGCGTGAGGTCTGGCCGTGGTGGGGGCTCTTCCCCACCCCCGGGGAGCGAGCGTCCTCCGAGGGTGTGGTGGGGGAGAGTCCGGGGGTGGAGGCAGCGGAAGACCTGGGGGACCTGATGGCTGTGGTGGTGGTGTTGAGGGAATCGACGGAAACAGTGGACAGAAGGGCGGTGTCAGTGGTGGAGGAGGGAGTTATCTGGTTGTTTGGCGCTCGACGAGTCACCGCCCAGCCACACACGGCGCCCTCCCTCTCCGCGGCGCCGTCCCGCCCGTAGGTGCTGAAGGAGTGCGCCGAGTTTGAGCCTCGCAGGTGATGGCCGCGGATGTACTCGTAGGTGGTGAAGCCCAGGAATATGATGTAGGCGTGGAAGGCCGCGAGGTGCACCAGCAGGACCTCCGCCACCAAGGCCACGGAGAACAGCGTGGACAGCAGCCCGATGAAGGCGCCGTCGTAGACAAGAGCACCGAAGATGGAGAAGTGGCAGTAGGGCGCCCCCTCAGAGCACGTGAGGGAGGCGTCGTCGTCGTCGTCGTCGTCAGCTCCAGACCTCCGCTGCGTGGCCTGCTGTGGTCTTGGTGCTTCCCACGGGGATAAGTACTCCTTCTTAAAGTAATAGAGAACAATCTCGGCGAGGCAGGTCCCCATGACTAAGAGGCAGGCCAGGATGGCTGTCAGGACGCAGGCCAGAAAGATGCGGTAGTTGCGGCGACCCACGCAGTGGTTCAGCCACTTACAGTGGTGGTCGAACACGTCCACACATTTGTTGCAGGCGCTGCAGTGCTTGGTCCTGCTGGAGGTGATCGTTATGTTGCACAGGTGGCACCGACCGTTCTCAATCACATGACTGTGCACGTTGCGGTCAAACTCCGGCACCTGCTGGCGGTCCTTGCGCGCCCTCAGCTGCGGGTCGGCGGGGTCGAGGGCGAGGGCGAGGGCGTGCGTGAAGACGTGGACGGCGAAGACCACGCCGGTGACCAGTGCGAGGGGTAAGGCCAGACGGGAGTGGAGGGCGGGGAGGACGGCGCCGTACATGAGGGAGGTGAAGCTCACCATCACCAGCCACGCCAGCACCTGCTGCGGGTGGAGCGGCAGCTGGAGGCCGTGCACGCGGCGCACGCGGCGCGGGCCCGCCCACCACGGCCGCCCGTCACCCATCGCACACCACCATCGTCACCGCCCCTGCCCCTCCGTCCTCGGGCAGCACCCCACACCGGCCAGTGCCGCCCCCACCAGCAGGGGCCTCCACCAGTGCAGACAAGAGTACTCAGGGGCGTGACGGTAGCTCCGCCCCGGCCCGGGTTAGGGAGGCCAGGGAGGCAGCCGCGGACAGCATGCTGGGTCACGCTGCACGGCCAAGCCTCACACACACACACACACACCCACACACACAGCCGCACACACACGGCACGGAACACTCCACAGCAATGTCTCAAGCACAGTGTTTCTGTGGGACCTGCAAGGAAGCATTGACCAATGAACACTGACACTCTCGTCGCAGTGAGTTTGTCTGTTCATATCATGACGTCACCGCGCACAGTCTGGCGAGGCTCAAGGTACAACACATCACCACACAGGCAGCCCCGAGGGAAGGCACGGAACACACGCACGTCACTGCCACTGCAGACACGCCAAGTCCCGCAGCCCGTCACACCACACCAGCAGTTCCGTGTTGCTCGCAGTGACGAGGAACAACAGCACAGTGCGACGCCGCACCCACTGCACTGCACCGCCGCCTGTGTCCTGGCGGCCCGGCACACCACACTGCCACACTACTAACGGCACCGCCACTGCCAGCCACAGGCACCACGCGGCACAAATAAGTCATGATCGCACCAAATTCACCCCGACATTCTCCCTTCCTCCTCCTTTCTCTCCCTCCCTCCTTACGAGCATTTCCTACTCGTCTTACTTCCCTCCCTCGCTTCCTTCCTTCCCACTCCTTTTACCTCACCTACTCTCCTTCCCTTCCTCCCTCTCTTGCTTTCCTCCTTCCCTCTACCTTACACTCCCTAGGCCCCACCCACCCACCCACACGGACTTATCTCCAAGCCCGCCTGAAGCCGCGCCATCTATCGAGGACACTCAGCAACGCGGATCACGTCTGAGGGGCGACACGCTGCTTCGAGAGAGAGAGAGAGAGAGAGAGAGAGAGAGAGAGAGAGAGAGAGAGAGAGAGAGAGAGAGAGAGAGAGAGAGAGAGAGAGAGAGAGAGAGAGAGAGAGAGAGAGAGAGAGAGAGAGAGAGAGTGTGTGTTTCTTCCCTGTACCTAATTAAGTAAAGGAACAAAAGAACTCAGCACCAAAGTAAGATGTCTTTATATAGCTCGAGTTTAGAGCGAAAAGACGAGGCGGTACCAACGCGGGCCAGGAGAATGTCTTTAAGTAACTTTACGCCTCACAGAGAGGAGGAGAGGGAGGGAATATGAAGTCGACAGAAGAACAAAAAATACATCTTGATATGCCAGCTGTTCCCTTACGATCATTATTTCACGAGAGAAAGGAAAGTGGAGTTGAATGTTTTTTTTTTTCGTCTTTCTTTACGCCTGAAATAAATAATAAAGCTAACAGTAATAGGAGCACACACACACACACACACACCTTCATATCCTTTTCTTTTACGATATCTTTATTATTGACAAAGACAGAAATACTAGGGAATATCCTCACTTAATATCCTTTCATCCTTATCCTGCCATACACATCACTTTTTCTTCCGTATGTTTTCTTATGTATTTAGTCAGTACGCTCTCTGGCAGGAATGGAATCTGAGTCAAATCTCTATAAATGAAAATATAAATACGACTCATGTTTTTCAGTTCGGTAAAGAAGAAATGATGGAGTGTAATGGTTAAGAAAGAGAAAACGAGGCGGACAACAGCACAAAGGATAAGGATACACTGTTCATTTGTTATTCCTCCATCAGAGCAAAATAAAATGAGAGGTGCTCCCACTTCCATCATGAAAACAACCCAGTTTACTGCAAACAACCTCCAAACATATTCAAATCCTCTCTCGTTAATCAGGATAAAACAGATGAAAATTAAATAGCAGCTTATGAGTAAGTACATGATTCTTAACCACTGCATTGGGTCTCCGAGGCAGTGTTACTGGGAATAACTCTCAAACGAAGTGATGAATCTGGACCGTACTTTGACAGAGCTTGCTTCAGACACCCCGTTAATCTTCGCCACTACGGTCAAGTGACAAAAGGGGACAGAAAAGCACCTCCCCTTGTAAATGAACCCGCGTAAAACCTAAACAACTGCCTGTACTTACGAGTATTTTGAAAGGTACAATCTTAAACCCTAAAACAAAAATCATTAATACTATCAGAACATAAGGAAACTGATGCCACAGTATTGAAAGGATAGATGTATGAGTGTATATGTGTGTGAATGAAGTGCAGGAAGAGAAAAAAAAAAACATTAGGAAAATTAGATTACTTGAAAGTCTGCTGCCTGTCTGAAAAAATACATCTTATCTCAGTTCTTCAAGGCTCCAGATGTAGTTATGTTCTTTTTTTCCTTTGTTTGTCCCTTTTTTCCTCGCATGAGTAGCTGAGTAGTGCATGTGTGTGTGTGTGTGTGTGGGGTGAGAGAGAGAGAGAGAGAGAGAGAGAGAGAGAGAGAGAGAGAGAGAGAGAGAGAGAGAGAGAGAGAGAGAGAGAGAGAGAGAGAGAGAGAGAGAGAGAGAGAGAGAGCACCTTATTTCGCAACGCTCTTACATTTATCACGAAACAACACACACACACACACACACACACACACACACACACACACACACACACACACACACACACACACACACACACACACACACACACGTTCCTATCACATGTTACAAAATAAAAGACGCACTAAACCTTTCAAATGGTCGTTCATATACATAATGAAACAGAGCGAGCGAGCAGAGAGAGAGAGAGAGAGAGAGAGAGAGAGAGAGAGAGAGAGAGAGAGAGAGAGAGAGAGAGAGAGAGAGAGAGAGAATTACCTCCAGCATGAATCTCACACTTCTCTCATCTATCCCTCCCCTTTCCTTTTCCTCTAGTTTCTTTCTTTCTCTCTCTTACTCCTTTACTATATTTTACTTCCTCCCTATATTCCTCTTTCCTTTCTCCTTACGTCACCTTGAAACACTACGTCAATAATCGTCTCTCTCTCTCTCTCTCTCTCTCTCTCTCTCTCTCTCTCTCTCTCTCTCTCTCTCTCTCTCTCTCTCTCTCTCTCTTGCCTTCAGTTAAAAACAGCTGCCAAAAATACAACAGGAAAAGAAAGTATTGGTAAAAATAGTGACTTTCTTCTATAAATATCTTCTATTTTAAGATACCACGAGTTATTTTGTCGTTTTCAGGAAGAATAAGGAAGGATTGAGTTAAAAGAGAAGCGGGGATTCTATTTATACCCATTCCTTCATTTTGTTCCGCCTTTTCTTAAGTTCAATTCTGTTTTAGATATTGTATTATTATTTGGCACATTTTTCTTTAATCACTAACTACTCTGGTGTAAAGAAAAAGACTAAAAAGAAAAGGGGGATTATATTTATATCTAGTACTTCTTTTCTTTTTTTTTTCTACTGTTCGATTCTCTTTTACAGGTTTTCATTACTATTTCGTACATCTTTCCTTAAACACTAACTACTCTGGAACCTTAATTCTTGTTCTACTGGCTAGGTATTGTTGTATCTATCTCTTAACCCCTTTCTCTCTTACTGGTGTTTATAAAGATTTCATTCATTTATTTTATTTATTTATTTATTTATTTTTTTTTTTTTAGTGCTGTGAATTGTTTTATATGACAGTGAAAGGGTTAGTTAAGTATTATGTGTCACTTTATCTCTTCTTTAATTCATATGTGTTTTTCTGTTTCTTCTCTCTTTTTTTTTATCTTCTTTTCGTGATTTGCTATTCGTGCTTTCTCTTCTCTAGTTCGCGTCTTTCCTTCTTTGTTTTTCCTCTTCTTTTTTTTTTATCTTTTCATTCATTCGTTTTTCACCTTTAATTTCCATCTATTCTTTTTTTCCTTTCTTTTTTCTTTCTTTCTATCTTTTTTTTCATTAAGTGCCTAGTAAATGTTCTCTCTTCTTTAATTCATGTCTATTATTCTGTTTCTTCCTCTTCTTTCTCTCTCTCATTTTTTTTCTATCTTTTCATTAAGTGCTCAGTAAGTGCTTTTAAACTCTTAGGATGATTCCATTAGACTTTAATTGCTCTCTCTCTCTCTCTCTCTCTCTCTCTCTCTCTCTCTCTCTCTCTCTCTCTCTCTCTCTCTCTCTCTCTCTCTCTCTCTCTCTCTCTCTCTCTTTCTGCAGGCGGCGACGAATAAAACTCATTCTCACAATTCACACAAATGCTATTGGATAGAACACGTAAATTTTTCGATTCCTCTCTTCTCTGTTGTTATCGTGAGGTGTAAAGAATCCTGAGACACGAAAATAGAAGAGCTGAACATTTTCGCATGAATTTACCTCGTATTTCTCCTCTCTCCTTTAAGCCTCTTTTTTTTTTTTTTGTCACATTTTTCTCTCCATCTCTCGTATTTTATGTAGATGTGGTTTGGAGATAGGAAGATGTGTGCGTTTGTGTGTGTGTGTCTGTTGTTCTATTTTTACCATGAACTTGTTTCCCATCTGACCTTGGAAAACCATACGAGTAATTATGTTTAGTGGATAAAGGGTGACATAGTTATGATTCTATGTTAAAAGGCAGGACATTGCATCTATTTAGCATATCAATCAATTAACTAATCACTCACTCACTCTATCTGTCTGCCTATCTCTCTGTCTATCTATCTATCTATCTATCTATCTATCAATGCGGTAATGTTTTATGTGTTAGTCCCTTTAATATGTGGTGTCTGTCTGTCTGTGCATCTATCTATCTATCTATGTCTACCTATCTATCTGTCTATCTACCTACCTATCTATCTATCTATCTATCTATCTATCTATCCATCTATCTATCTATCTGTATGCCTTAATATTTTATGTATAAGTTCCTTAAATATGTGGTATGTTTATGTCCTGTGTGGTGTAGTGTAGTCCAGTGGTGTGGTGTTGTGTGGTGGTAAGTGGTCTAAATTCCCATAATTCCAGCAATATATAGCGTGTTATGTCATGCGTGGGCTGGTGTGGTGGTGGAGTGGAGGCGCGGACTACATTCCCATCATGCCAGCAACGGGTACATGCTGAGTGGGAGTGTTTACGGTTGTGGCTACTTATTACTGCTTGTGTCCTTGTTGTTGTTGTTGTTGTTGTTGTTGTTGTTGTTGTTGTTGATGTTGTTGATGATGTTGTTGTTGTTGTTGTTGATGTAATGCAGGGACTAACGTGTATTGATCATGTTCTTATTATACTGTTTTGTGTTGTGTGTGTGTGTGTGTGTGTGTGTGTGTGTGTGTGTGTGTGTGTGTGTGTGTGTGTGTGTGTGTGTGTGTGTGTGTGTGTGTGTGTGTGTGTGTGTGTGTGTGTGTGTGTGTGTGCTGTGATACAAAATGTTGCTACGTGGATGTTGCTATCGTCTTCAAAAGTGACAGTGGTACGTCTCTCTCTCTCTCTCTCTCTCTCTCTCTCTCTCTCTCTCTCTCTCTCTCTCTCTCTCTCTCTCTCTCTCTCTCTCTCTCTCTCTCTCTGTTCCGTCAGTCTGTGTATGACGTACCCGCCACTTGCTCACACTCCAGTAAATACACACACACACACACACACACACACACACACACACACACACACACACACACACACACACACACACTCCACGCCTCAATGCACATACACCGCACCCACCGTCACTCCTGCCACTCCACAGGTCGATAGCAAGTCCACCAGACGTCACAGAAACACAGCAAAACGCACCAATGAAAAACTCAAACACCACAAACTTGTAACAAAATATTACCCAAACTACCAAATGACTAATATGACCAAAGTTCACTTAAGATTACAAAAAGTATCGAGAAAAAAAGAAAGTTTGCAAGAATTTTACGTAAGAAAACTTATTATCCCTTTCAATTCTGCTGGGAGAGATCTGGGAAGGGAGGGAGGGAGAAGGGAGAATGAGAGTTGAGAGAGAGGGCGGAGGAAGGGGAGGAAATGAGCTGAACGAGGCGGGACGGGTGGGCGGCGCGGATGGGCGGCAAGGGCGGGGAGGACCAAGGTTAGTCTGGAACTGAATAGAGAGGGAAAAGGGAGAGGGGAAATGGGAGAGGGGAAAAAGACGTGGAGTGGAAAGAAGCCAAGAGGTAGGTAGGAGGGGTCGGGGAAAGAGACTGAGGGAGCGGGAGACCGAAAGAAAAGGGAGAAAAAGGACGGAGAGGGGAGGACAAAGGTGAGGGGAAGAGACGAGGGGAGAGGAGACCATGGGGAGTGAGGGGACTGAGGGAAATATGCTCGTCTGGAGGCTGTGTGAGTGAGAAATGGAACCTGAAAACTTGCTGGATGTATTGTTGTGGGTAAGTGGATGAGAGAGAGAGAGAGAGAGAGAGAGAGAGAGAGAGAGAGAGAGAGAGAGAGAGAGAGAGAGAGAGAGAGAGAGAGAGAGAGAGAGAGAGAGAGAGAGAGAGAGAGAATCAGTATACGTATCAAAAAAAAAAATAGAACAAGAAAGAAATGTTATCCTGCCTCTCCCTCTCTCTCTCTCCCTCTCCCTTTCCCTCTCCCTCTCTCTCTCTCTCTTCTCTCTCACTCAGCCCTGCGTCAAATGATCCCAAGCTGACGGAGGGACACAAAAAGCCTTGTAATAACCTCAGCTGATGCCGTAGGGTTCGAGAAAAAGCCTCAAAAAACACAGGCACACTCTTGAACCGTTCCCTCGCACTACCACCACCACCACAACCACCGCCACCACCACCACCGCCACCACCACCACTCCGTAGCCCTCCACAACTCGAGCTTAAGAGAATAATCACAACCAGGCTTACCTCAGTGTTATAAGCCAAGCAGCTTTAAGCCCTACCTACTACCAACCTAGCAGACCCCAATTAATCGGCTGGGGTACCTCTCTCTCTCTCTCTCTCTCTCTCTCTCTCTCTCTCTCTCTCTCTCTCTCTCTCTCTCTCTCTCTCTCTCTCGTCAGTCATGTTTATGTATTAATTGCAGGCTAGAATGGATACGTCTCTCTCTCTCTCTCTCTCTCTCTCTCTCTCTCTCTCTCTCTCTCTCTCTCTCTCTCTCTCTCTCTCTCTCTCTGTCCCCACTCGACCCACAATTCCAGTGTTCATGAAGCTATACATTATGCAAGGCTGATGACTCTCATAATTTTAAACTCTCCCTCTCCACTGCGCTAACCTAATTCTTGTTATATTCCATACCAGACCCGCCCCGCTTAGGAGGCCTGGGAGGACCTTTGCGTCACTCCCGCACTGCCCTGGACACACGACCACACGAAGAGTAGAAACGCACCTCGCATTCCTGAACACCGTGAGAAATATTGCCGGATCGTGGGATTAGAGACCGGAGATGTACACATAGACAGACACAGACACACGGACACACAGCACGTAATGGTGAGCGAGGAGACAAAGACACCAGCAGGAAGGGACGCGAGAGGAAAGAGACGCGGGAGAGATGAGGCGGAGGAAGGAGGAGACGGAGGGGGAGGAGGGGAAGGAAGGGATTGGTAATGAGGTGCCAGGGGTGGAAAAATGATGGCGAGAGAGGACATCTCCTGCAGAATGGAGAGCGGAAGGATACCCTGCCCCCCGGATGCTGTGACAACCGGGGGAGTGGGAGGGCGCTGGGATACGAAGCGGCGTCTATACTCCTCCCTCAACTCCCTCCAGCACCCGACAAAAGAAGACTTTCAGTGTAAATGACCTGATTCAGAGGAGGCAAAATTTAATCTATCCAGACAAGCGGGGTGAAGTCAGACACAGTGCAGTTATTCACACGGAAAAGTGCTCCTGGGGTTCGAAGAGGCAGCCTGGGGAGCAATGCTGGGGATGCCTTACTGCGCCTCACACTCCAATGGTGCTCCTGGCTCGCCTCGCCCGCCTCACAATGGCTCGATGGCAAAGTCAGCTTCTCAAACAGCTAACAGTTAAGGTTGCAAAAATGTCCCGCGGGAGTGAAGATATTAAATCCCTGAGCGAGATGAAGGGACGCGGGTACGGGGGTATGGCTGTGGTGCCGCGGGTCTCGGGGAGGGTGGTGGTGGTGGTGGTTGTGGTGATGATACGATGATGATGATGATGGTGATGATAGCAAGAACGTTATCAACACAACGACTCCCAACAATAATAATGATACAAGAAGAAGAACAACAATAATAATGATACAAGAAGAACAACAACTAGAACAAGAACAATAACAAGAAAACAAGAACAAGAGGAACAAGAACAAAAACAGTAAAAAATATAACAACAACAACAACAACAACAACAACAACAACAACAACAGTAAGCCCCATCACGTCCTCTCCACGACAGACATTAACAACATCATCCCAAGCTAACAAAAAAGAAGATACAAATCCAAGAAAACACACAAAAAAATAAAGTGGGCCGCTGCTGCTGCTCCTCAAAAAAGTCAATCTTCTGAGAGAGAAAGACTTAAAAAAAAAAAAAACTTCTGCAACCTTGAATTTTGTGGAATCGCCCTCCTCCTCCTCCTCCTCCTCCTCCTCTTCCTCCACATCCACTGCACTGACATGGCATTCGTCCAGCGCACCCCCACCCTCCCCAGCCATCCCCCAACCTTAACCAACCCCTCCCCAACATCCCTAACCCCTTACTTTACATCCCAAACCTTCCCCAACCATCCCCAACTTTCCCCAACCATTCCTAACCCTCTCCAAGACTCCATAACCCTCCCCAACATACCCTAACACTCCCCAACCCCTCCCTAAACTTCCCTAACCCTCCCCAACAGTGGCGCGGCCCGAGGTGACGGTTATGGTGCAGACTAGATGCCAAAACCAAGGACCTGATAGTGTGTGTGTGTGTGTGTGTGTGTGTGTGTGTGTGTGTGTGTGTGTGTGTGTGTGTGTGTGTGTGTGTGTGTGTGTGTGTCTAAAGTCCTGAAGGATATGAAGGATACGAAGGATATTCATTGCTATTAAGGAGTATTAGTATGGTATGACTCTCTCTCTCTCTCTCTCTCTCTCTCTCTCTCTCTCTCTCTCTCTCTCTCTCTCTCTCTCTCTCTCTCTCTCTCTCTCTCTCTCGTGGTCGTGGTGTTGCTAGTAGTAGCAGTCGTGGTGGTCGTCTTTGTTTCCCATTTCCTTTTAGAGTAACTGGAGTTTCCGCAGCGTGAGGGTCGTGGAGGTCGTGGTGGTGCTGGTGGTGTTGGTGTTGGTAGTGGTCGTGGTAGTCATCGTTTAGGTACTGGTAGCGCCTGAACGACCCACTTCGAGCCGCCCATTCCCCTCACACGCGGCAGTAAACCCACAGCCACCTCAGTCAGTCAGCGCTACAGTGGCTCCTCCTCCTCCTCCTCCTCCTCCTCATCCTCCTTCTCCTCTTCCTCCTCCTCCTCCTTTTGCTTCTTCTTCTTCTGTTCTTGCTCACACTATACCCCGCAGAAACAGCAGAACATAAGACGCTATTCCTCAAAGACTTACTGTGTGTGTGTGTGTGTGTGTGTGTGTGTGTGTGTTGCCGCTCCTCCATCAACACGGAATAATACAAACAGTGATCTCGAATCGTATATTACATTTGCTCAGGGGATTCTGATTCAAGTTTAGGAGGAGGAGAAGGAGGAGGAGGAGGAGGAGGAGGAGGAGGAGGAGGAGGAGGAGGAGGAGGAGGAGGAGGAGGAGGAGGAGGAGGAGGAGGAGGAGGAGGAGGAGGAGGAGGAGGAACAGGACAAAGAGGAAGAGAACAAAGAGGAGGAACAAGAAAATGAACAACAAGACAAAGAAAAGGAGTAGAACAAGGAACACAAGAAAGAGGACGCACGAACACGAAGGAAGGATAAAGAAGAGGAAAAATGAAAAGGCGGAAACAAGAGTGTCAGGGAGGAGGACAAAGAGGAGAGGAGAAAGAGATGCAGGAGGAAAAGGACGAGGACTAAATAGGACAAGGATGGGTACAAAGAGACATGGCGCAGGAGGAGGAGGAGGAGGAGGAGGAGGAGGAGGAGGAGGAGGAGGAGGAGGAGGAGGAGGAAGAGGAGGACAGATATACATAACATGAAACACATAAGCACGAAGTGGAGAGAGAGAGAGAGAGAGAGAGAGAGAGAGAGAGAGAGAGAGAGAGAGAGAGAGAGAGAGAGAGAGAGAGAGAGAGAGAGAGAGAGAGAGAGAGAGAGAGACCTATACGTACCAAACACTTCTACTCCTTCACCACCGCTACCACCACCGCCGCCACCACCACCACCACCAGCACCCCCTCACTCTCGCCACCTCCTAAGTGCATCCTTCAGGCAACTTTTAAATCCACCCAAGGAAATACGAGGGTCGATCAGGGGGCGGCCTTCCCTATAATGGGCTTAGCTCCCCGCCCGCAGCTCGCTAAAAATCAATGTAGGGCTGCCCGTGTCCTCACCAGGGCGAAAACGGTGCTGCCATTTTGAAATATTGCTAGGCCTATTAAGGATCTATTCCCTGTAGGAGTTTTTGTTGGAGGCTGAAGTGTTTTGAAATATTCCTAGGCCTAAAAACTGCTTATTCATTCTCCCTAGGGTATTTTGTATAGCTGGAGTGTTTTAAATATTGTTAGGCCCATAAATATCCTATTTTGTGGAGAACTGTAGTGTTTTGAAGTATTATTAGGCCTAAAAAGTGTCTATTCTTTCCATGTAGAATTTTATGTAGGGGTAAAATTTGTTTTGAAATATCCTTAGACCTATTCATTCCTCGCAGGATATTTTATAAAAAAAAAGGAGTCTTGGAACATTGGTAGGCCTAAAAACTGGCTATTCATTCGCTGTAAGACTTTTTGTATAGAGGTTGCAGTGTTTTGAAGTATTCTTAGGCCTACTAGCAGCCTATTCATTCCCTCCAGGATGTTTTGTAGGATACATAAGTGTTTTGTAGTCCCAGAGACTGCCTATTCTTTTCCTGTAGGGCATTTTGTAGAGGTCTGAAGTGTTTTTAAATATTGATAGGTCTATTTACGGCCTCCTCACACTATGTAGGGCATTTCCCAGAGAATTGTAGTGTTCTGAAATACCTTTACGGATATTAACAACCTACTCATTCGCTGTAGGCCATTTTGTGGAGAACTCTACTGTTTTCAGATATTGTTAGGTAGAAAAACAGCCTTTTTTATTCCCTGTATAACTTTAGCGTGTACGAAAAAATATACTAAACTATTCATTCAAAATTTGTGTCACGTGATTCCGTTGTGTTGGCGCCAATGAATAAATGAAAGAATGAATGAATAAAAAGATGAATAAATGAATGAATAAAAAAAATGAATGAATGACTGAACGAATGAGTGAATGTATGAACGAATGAATGAACGAACGAATCAGTGAATGAATGAATGAATGAATGAATGAATGAAGCAATGAACCACCCAATCAACCATTTATTCAGAAACTCGTGAATATACTAAGAAAATGGCGCACCATCATCACACCATCATCATCATCATCACACCATCATCATCATCATCATCACATCACCATCGCAATTCACATCACCACCACAAACCATCACTCCATTACTTTAATCATCACCATCATCACCACCATCATCACCACCGTCAGCATTCTCAAGACCATTGGACAATCATCACCATCACTCTCATCACATCACTATCATCAATATTCATCATCATTACCACCACGAAAAACACTCCATTATTCTCACCACCACCACCACCACCACCATTACCCTCATCACTATTATTCACCATTACCACCACCACCACCGCCATCATCAAGGGAAAAGCCACAGCCCTCAGGATATGCAGAAAGAAGATCTCCCCCCATCCCCCTCCTCCCACACCCTTTACCCTCTCCCCCCTCCAACCCCTAAACCCCAACCCACAAACAGTCGGAGTGCCTTGAGGAGCGTCATCAAGCTGGAGGAGGAGGAGGAGGAGGAGGAGGAGGAGGAGGAGGAGAAGGAGGAGGAGGAGGAGGAGGAGAAGGAGGAGGAGGAGGAGGAGGACTAGTTCTCTCACCTGTGGCATTATCGACCCCCCTCCCCCCACATCTCAAGGTCATATCAGCACCCCACACTCTGTCTCTCTCTCTCTCTCTCTCTCTCTCTCTCTCTCTCTCTCTCTCTCTCTCTCTCTCTCTCTCTCTCTCTCTCTCTCTCTCTTAAATGTATTGGAGGTGAAAAGTAAACATAAAAAATAAATAGAACAAACAAACAAACAAACAAACAAACAAACAAATAACTTCACTAAATAAATAAATTAATAAACAAATAAACAAATATATAAACAAATATATAAATTTTCCTCTATGCCACTTTAAACAACAGAATTGCCGCTTGTTGACTCTCTCTCTCTCTCTCTCTCTCTCTCTCTCTCTCTCTCTCTCTCTCTCTCTCTCTCTCTCTCTCTCTCTCTCTCTCTCTCTCTCTCGTAGTGTTTATATTGACTCGCTCGGCACGCTCCAGTTACATCATCTGGTTCTTAGCTGCCTTACTTATTTACTCTCCCGGTAAGCACTGTTTGCACTGCGATGGTTACACTCCCTGGCCTAACCAAACGCTTGCATACACAGCCACACCTTTCTCTTTATTTGATTAATTTATCTGTTACATTTTTGTTAATTTTGTTCATTTATTTTATTTACTTTTTATATTTCATTTTTTTTCATTTCTTTCTTTTCTTTTCTTTTTTGTTGTTTTTTTTGCGTGCGGAGACTAACTCGATACAAAATTGGGAGGAAAAGAATGTCCAGCTCAATTTCTTGCTCAAAAAAAATAGAAGCGTGAAAGAAAAGTTGCTTAGATTGGATAAAGACGCGATTTGATGCTCAATTCCATCAGTCCACGCCGTAGAAATGAGAAAAATAAACAGGTAGGGAGTAACAGAATTCAGTCAGTTATAGAATTTAGGAGTTAGCAAGCTTATTTCCAGAGGTGTCTTAATGCTCCTCTTTTGAAACAATCCAAGCCGTAGAAAAGGAGGAAAAAACAACGGAAATAGATTTGCAGAGTCTGAAAACAACTAAATAAGTTAATAAATACTACCATAACATACACGCCTCAACCATCACCACTTGTGTACTTTTTTTATTTATTTATTTTTTTTACGTAATAGGATCACAAGCCAAGGAAAACAAACAAGAATGAGGGGAAAAAAAAGTCCCACTGAGGTGCCAGTCCCAAAAGAGACGTCAAGAAAACCACTGAAAATTATCATAACACTAACACTACACAGCTACCTCAGTATATTGAACGTGTGTGTGTGTGTGTGTATGTAGTATAAGGAACGGGCGCGTCTGTGTCTCCTCTTATTATCTACTGCCCCCGTGTGTCAGTGTAGCCAGATCGAGGCCAAGGATTCACCACAATAAGAGACAGACTGTATGTAATAAAGTGTTGCATCGCGTGTTGCTCCCTTGTTTTTTATTGCTGACATTATTGGTGGTAATGGTGGTTGTGGTGTTGATAGTGGGAAGGGGAGGGAATAGGGTAGTAGTGGTATGATGGTGGTGGTGGTGGTGGTAGTGGTGGTGATAACAGTAGTAGTAGTAGTAGTAGTAGTAGTAGTAGTAGTACCAGAAAGAAACATAAACAGGGACAGAGACAAGAACAAACGGAGACAGAGAAAGAGAAGCAGAGAGAAAGGAAGCCAATGGGTCTATAACGAAAGGAAATAAACAAGAAGAAACAAAGCAAACACAACAGAATATACAAAACGAAAAAACAAAAAAAATTACACTACCCACCCAACTACTACAACTATTCGGAAACCTAAACAAGTAACACAACACAAAGAAGAAAGACAGACAGAAAGAGACAAAGAGACAGACAGACAAAGCCCTGGACACAGAGAGGAGGGCAGTGGGTCTGTAGGGCAAGGAGCGACATCAAGGACACCCAAGCCTCCCGCCACACAGAAGCCGGGCCACCGAACTAACGATTCCAGGCCCTTACTTGAGATAACAATCAATAGAGGTCGCCAGAAGGACCAGGAGGCGCATCGTGTCCGGCCCGAGGCTCCTGTAACACTGAAGGTCGGTCGATATTCAATACATAGAAAGTGCTGCTGCTGCTTTTGTAACATGGGGGTGGGGAGAGGGAGAGGGAGAGGGAGAGGGTGAAGAAAGGAAGAGGGAGAGGGAGGGGGTGGGGAGAGACACAGAAAGAGGGAAAGATCAAAAACTTTTCATAATATTTTCGAGATCATAATGATACTAAGAAATGATGAAGCCAGAGAGAGAGAGAGAGAGAGAGAGAGAGAGAGAGAGAGAGAGAGAGAGAGAGAGAGAGAGAGAGAGAGAGAGAGAGAGAGAGAGAGAACGTACCCAACTCCAACCCAACCAAAACACCACGCACAAACCAAACCAAACCTTTACTCATTACAACCTCAGAACCAGTGGTATGCGAACTGGTAACATTGTTCGTGGTGTCAGTGTTACTAGCGAGCCAACACTCTCTAACCCTCTCCCGCAGGAACCCTTAACGTCCTTCCCGCCCTTGTCCTGCTCCTTCTCTTTCTCCTCCTCCTCCCAGGGGCCGCAGCAACACCCCCTGTGGGACTAACTTTCGACTGATAATGATTTAATCTAAAGTTAGAAGCAGGAGGAAGAGACAGAAATAGTTCCTGTGGGGCCTGACCTGGCAGAGGAGACGAGGAACACGAGACACGAGGAAACCAAAGAAGAGGAGAGAAAAGGAAGGAAAGACGAGGAATACGAATGAGATGAAAAAAGGGAACAGCAGAAGGACATGAAGAAAAGAAAATTAGAGACGAGGAATAAGAGACAACGAGAAAAGTAAAGGAGAAGAAAGAACAGGGCAAAGGAGAGGAGAGAAAAGGAAGGAAAGACAAGGAATACGAAGGAGCAGCAGGAAGACATGAAGTAAAGAAAATTAGAGACAAAGAACAAGAGACAGCAAGGAAACCAAAGGAGAGGAGAGAAGAGGAAGGAAAGACGAGGAATACGAATGAGATAAAAAGGGAACAGTAAGACATAAAAAAACATCAAGAAACAGAAAGAGGAAAGAAAATTTAAATAAAAGCAGGAAACAGTAAAAAGACATGAGAATGAAGCAAGAAACAGTGAGAAAATTAAAGGAGAGGAGAAAAGAGAAAAAAAGGGACAGGAATACGAAGAGATAAAAGTAAGGAACACAAAAGAAGTCATAAAAAAAATCTTAGAGGCGAGGAACAAGAGACAGCGAGAAAAACAAAGGAGAGGAGAGAAGAGGAAGGAAAGACGAAGAATACAAATGAGATCAAAGACGAAGAACAAGAAACAATGACGAAAGCAAAGAGAGAGAGAGAGAGAGAGAGAGAGAGAGAGAGAGAGAGAGAGAGAGAGAGAGAGAGAGAGAGAGAGAGAGAGAGAGAGAGAGAGAGAGAGAGAGAGAGAGAGAGAGAGAGAGAATACGAATGATATAAAGTTAGGAAACTCTAAGAAATGAAAAAAGAGAAAAATGAGAAGATCGAAGAAGAGGAGAGAAATAAAGAAAGACAGAAAGAAGACATGGGGAGGAGAACAAGAGGAGAGAAAGAAGAGGAAAATGAACGAGGTAAATGTAGAAAATAGAAGGAAATCGATAAAGATCCTTCCAAACGAGAAGTGAAAGGAAGGAAAGAAACCAAAATAGAGGAGAGAAGAGGAAGGAAAAGGAGAGGAATACGAATGAGATGGAAGAAAAAAATAAAGAACAGTAGAAAAGTTAAAAAAAAAAATCTTTCAAGACGAGGAACAAGATGGAACAAGAAAATCTAAGTAGAGGAGCGAAGATGAAAGAAAGAAGAGGAATACGAATGTGATAAAATTAGGGAACGGAGAGGAGACATGAAAAAAAGAGAAAGCGAGGAAACAAAGAGGAGAGAAGATGAAAGAAAAGAGAAAGGAAAGGAAAATTTAAATGAAAGTGAAGATGAAAAGAAAGAGGTGTAAAATGAGACAGCTAAGGGAACAAGAGATAACAAGAAAAAAAAAAGGAAAGAAGGAAAGGAAAATAATAAATAACAAAATAAAAAAAAACTCGCAGACATTATAAAAAAAATAAATAAATAAACTAAACTGGTGAGAATCTTCTGTGGAAAAGAAGACGTACAAAAAGAAAAGACAGAAGGAAAGAAAGAATTAAAGAACGAACGAAAATAAAAGGAAAGAAAAAGAAAGGGAATAATAAAGTGAAGGAAAAGAGTAAAAAAAAAAAAGTAAGAGAGAACACGACAAAATAAATGAATCAAGATAAAAGAAAAGAGAAATGCACAAATTACAGGAAAAAAAAGAAGGGAAAAGTAAAAGGTACAGAAAAATAAACAATAAAGGAAGTAAATAGAATAAATACAAAAAAAACACTGAAAAATTAAAACAAAATAAGGAAGAAAAAGAAAAGAAAATGAAAAGGGAGAAACAGCAGACAATAAAAGAAGGAAACATAGACACAGAAAAAAATTAAAAGAGAACAGAAAAAGAGAAATACAAATTAAAGAAAGCAAGAGGAAACTGGAAAAGAAACCAAAAAAACAGTAAATGGAACAAGAAAAGCAGACATTAAAAAGAGGAAATACAAGGAAAACAAGATGGAAAATAAAGAATAGGGACAGGTAAAGAAGAAAAGAAATTAGAGAAAAGAAAAAAATATATAAATAAAACAAGAGGAAACTGGAGAAAAAACAGAACAAAAAGACACAGTAAATGAAACAAGGAAAGAAGACATTAAATGGAGGAAATAGAAGGAAAAGAAGAAGGGAAATAACGGCGAGGGACAAGTGGTAAAGGAAATAACGATCTAAGGGGAAAAGACAAGAGGAAATAAGCAAGAGTGTCTCAAGGGTGATATTTGATGTTTAGCTGGTTATTGCCTCTTTTATTACTATTGTTATTAGTATTGTTATTTTCCCTCGCTTCATAAGTCTTTGTCCTCTCTCTCTCTCTCTCTCTCTCTCTCTCTCTCTCTCTCTCTCTCTCTCTCTCTCTCTCTCTCTCTCTCTCTCTCTCTCTCCTTTTCTATCACCATTATCCACTTTGATTTTTTTCTTTCCTTCTTCCTCTTTCTTCTTTTTTCTTGTGTCCTCTCACTCATATTTTATTTCTTCATTCTCTCTCTCTCTCTCTCTCTCTCTCTCTCTCTCTCTCTCTCTCTCTCTCTCTCTCTCTCTCTCTCTCTCTCTCTCTCTCTCTCTCTCTCTTCTTCTTCTTCTTCTTCTTGCACCATTAATCATTCTGTTTCTTCCCTTTTCCTACGTCTCTTAATTTTCTTTCCTTCTTTCCTCTTTCTCCTCTTTTCTCTCTCTCTCTTAGTGTTATCCTTCTTCATCTCCTCTCATCCTATCCGACAATTTATTTTCCTTTACTCTAAGTCTCTCCTTTTCACCTTCTTCCTCTTTCTTCACAAGCCATAACCACTATCACGTCTTTCCTTCTTCCTCTTTCTTATCTTCCTTCCTCCATGTCTGCTTTCTGTCTACAATTTCCTTTTTCTCCCTTTTCTTTTCTTTTCTCCTTCTCTTCCTTTCACTTTTCTTCATTGACTTTATTCTCTCCCAAAAATTTTGTCCTCTTTCGTTTATATTTCCTTTTTATCACCTTCTCCTTCTTCCTCCACTTCCATTAGCTATCATCGCGATTTTTCCTCCTTCCCTCTTTTCCTCGCTTCTTATCCTTTCTTATCTTTTCCTCCTTTCTTATCCTTTCTTATTTTATTTTCAGAATGTTTTATTTTTCTTACTCTCTATTCTTTCTTTGTCTTTTCTTTTCTTACTTTTCTTTGCACATTCCTCTATATTTTTCTCCATTTCCTTTCTTCTTCTTCTTCTTCTTCTTCACTTAAGTTCTTTTATTTATTTCCTTTTCTACACCTATCATTAACTTCTCTTTCACTTCTCCTTTCCATTTGTTGTTCTTTATTTACTCTCTCTCTCTCTCTCTCCGTCATTCACCATTTTTCTTTTTTTTTTTTTGTTCCTTCTTCAATTATCTAAGTGTGTATCTATCTCCACTTTCCTTGTCTTTCATTTCTCCTTTTCATCTATTATTCTCTATTTATTCCTTTCTTATCAACTGTTATTTATCTATTTTCTTTCTATTCCTTCCTCACTTCTCTCTCTCTCTCTCTCTCTCTCTCTCTCTCTCTCTCTCTCTCTCTCTCTCTCTCTCTCTCTCTCTCTCTCTCTCTCTCTTTCATCACCCACTATTTATCTTTTACTTCCCCTTCTTCAATTTATATTTCCTTCCTCCCAGTTTTTATTTTTGTTTTCTCTCCCTGCTCTTCATCTCCTCTCTTCTCAACATTCACTATTTATTCATCTTCTTTTTAATTCCTCTTCTTCACTTTTATATCTCCTTCGCCTTTCGTTTTCCCTTATTTTTCATTCCTATTTTTCTTCTCATATTCTTCTTCATCTCCTCATCATCTGCAATTAATTCCTTTTTTTCCTTCTGCTTCCTCTTTCCTTTTTCATTCCTCACTCCTCTTTCTCCTATTTTTCTTCATTATCCCCTTATTCCTCCGGTCATTTATGTTCCTTTACTTCTCTCATTCCTTTCCTCCCCCTCTCCCATCCTAACTATTAAAGACCACACCGCCACCACCATCACCACCACGCTCCTCTGCACACGGGAGGGGGAGGGGGAGGGAGGAGGGCCATTAGGTTCCTGGTCCCAGTCAGGTAACTCCCCCTCCTCCCCCTCCTCCTCCTCCTCCTCCTCTTTGTACCCTCTTTCCACGCTCTATTTTCCGCTACCCGCTCTCTCTCTCTCTCTCTCTCTCCCTTCTTTCTCTCTTTCTTCATGCTCTTATCTTATCCCCTCCTCCTCATCCTCCTCATCCTCCTCCTCCTCCTCCTCCTCCTCTTCTTCCTCCTCCTCGTTGATTTTCGTTCTCACTTTGTTAAATTCAGGGTTTTTTGTATGTTTTAATGTTTTGTGTTCTGTCTCTCTTTCTTCTTCTTGTTTCTCTCCTAGTATCTCTTGTTCTCCTCCTGTTTCTCTCTTTTCTTCCTCTTTCTCTTCTTCGTTTTCGTTAAAGTAAATTTTCACTTATTTTATTTCCATCTCTTTTTTTTTTCTATATATAATTTTTATTGTTCCGGTCTCTCTCTCTCTCTCTCTCTCTCTCTCTCTCTCTCTCTCTCTCTCTCTCTCTCTCTCTCTCTCTCTCTCTCTCTCTCATCTATTCTTGTCATTCCCTCTTTCTCTATCTATTCTTTACTGTCTTCCACTTCCCATTCACTCTGCTTCCCGTTTCTGCGTTTCTCTCCTCTTCCTTTCCCCCGTTTTCTTTCCGTTTTTTCTCTTTCGTTCAATTAAATCCTTCCTTTCCTATCTATTCCCCTATCTTATTTTTATTTTCTTATGGTATGTTTATATTTACACAGTCTCTCTCTCTCTCTCTCTCTCTCTCTCTCTCTCTCTCTCTCTCTCTCTCTCTCTCTCTCTCTCTCTCTCTCTGTTTCGGTGCTTCTTTTTTTCTTCTTTTTTTGTTGAAATAGAAGCTTTGTCCTTTTTCCTGTTCGATTTTCCGTCTATTCTTTATCATCAATTCCCATTCACGCTCTGTTTACTGTTCTCTCTCTCTCTCTCTCTCTCTCTCTCTCTCTCTCTCTCTCTCTCTCTCTCTCTCTCTCTCTCTCTCTCTTTTACCCACAAACCATATTTTCCTGATAAATCTCCTTCTTTTCACTTGATTGTTTGGGTTTTAAGAGAGAGAGAGAGAGAGAGAGAGAGAGAGAGAGAGAGAGAGAGAGAGAGAGAGAGAGAGAGAGAGAGAGAGAGAGAGAGAGAGAGAGAGAGAGAGAGAGAGAGAGAGAGAGAAGAAGATAGGAAATTAAACAAGAAGGAAAGGAAGGGAAAAAAAAGGAACACATGGAAATTTAATCTATACACGTGTAAACATGCCTATATCTTCCCTACCACCCTCCCATATCTTCCCTAACGCCCCATATATTTCCCTACCATCCCTATATATTTCCCCTACAATGGCCCCATATCTTCACCTATCACCCTCTCGTATCTTGCCTTAAAATCTCCTATACTTTCTTTTCCTCCCATACAATCCCATATATTTACCATACCACTATAATATTTTCTCCTAACGTTCCCATATCTCCCCCCATCATCTTATCTTTCCCTATCACCTTCCCATATCTTGCAGTTCCCATACGTTCTTTTCCTGCAGTCACCATATCCTCTACCATACCCCCATACCCCCCATATACCCCATACCATTCCTTGCTTCACATCCCCCATACTTTTCTTTTTCCTTTACCATCCCCATATCCTCCCCTGACACCCCCATAACCTCCCCCTTGTCATCTACCACCCTTACAACCTCCACCCCACCCCACACCTTGAAAGCCCAGCGCCAAATGAATCACATACATACAAAAGTGATAAATGTTTTAAATGTTCCACAATGTTACAGTCCCCTGCCACCCTCTCCCTCTCTCTTATCTCCCCGTATTCCCTCGCGGCGGAGTGCGGGGTGGTCACTACAGCAGCGGGCCAGGCAGTGACACTTTAAAGGCGCATTGTTAAAGGAGACACCAACCCAAGGCTTCCTCCAGACCGCCCCGCCTCTGTTCCGGGGACTCACACACGCAGCGACGGTCCGAACTTGCGAGGAGAGGATGGGACGCACGGGACGCTAAAGAAGAAGAGGAGGAGGAGGAGGAGGAGGAGGAATACAAATGAATACAATGGAAGTCCAAACAGCAACAGATCCTGAGGTCCTTACTAGGCTGTTTGGATAACTATTCTACTCTAACTAGAGAGAGAGAGAGAGAGAGAGAGAGAGAGAGAGAGAGAGAGAGAGAG
>NC_087181.1:14731499-14758999 GCF_035594125.1 Scylla paramamosain
AAAGAAAGAAAGAAAGAAAAGACAAAAAAGACAAGAAGGAAAGAAAAGAGGAGAAAGAAAAAGACAAAGAAAGACAAGGAAAGAAAAAAGGAAAGAAAAGACAAAAAAAGACAAAAACGAATGAAGGAAAGGAGAGCAAAAAGAAAAAAAGAAGAAGGCAACAAATGAAAGGAGGCAGCAATGAAAGAAGAGAAGAAAGAAAGGAAGGTCGGTATACATTTTCATTTATTTTTCCCTCTTTCCTTCCGTTACACTTTCGCCTCATCAAGCACTTCAGCTCCCGTGGCGGCGCAGGCGGGGAGTAAAAGCAAGGAGAGAGAGAGAGAGAGAGAGAGAGAGAGAGAGAGAGAGAGAGAGAGAGAGAGAGAGAGAGAGAGAGAGAGAGAGAGAGAGGAAGATTTAGCAGCCAACACATACTCTCTCTCTCTCTCTCTCTCTCTCTCTCTCTCTCTCTCTCTCTCTCTCTCTCTCTCTCTCTCTCTCTCTCTCTCCACACACTCGTCTAATGTTTACTCTTCAGCTCAAGTAGTGTGGATTTAATGAGGGGAGCATGGGGTGTGGTTTTAGCAGGCTATTGAGAGAGAGAGAGAGAGAGAGAGAGAGAGAGAGAGAGAGAGAGAGAGAGAGAGAGAGAGAGAGAGAGAGAGAGAGAGAGAGAGAGAGAGAGAGAGAGAGAGAGAGAGAGTATTAATGTTTCCTACTTCTGCCGGATTTCACATAATCAACAAGAGTAAATGAGAGCTGCAGCGTTCACACACACACACACACACACACACACACACACACACACACACACACACACACACACTACCACTACCATCACAACAACATCATCAACAACAACAACACCGAAAGACAAACCAAGCAAGGCAAGAAGTAATATTTGTTCTCACAAGGCCAAGCTCACCTAATCTTGGCAAGGCCCACCACTGTCCCGACACGCAAACATGCAAGGTTAATGTGACCTCACACGACTCACTAGGGAGGGGCGGGGTTGGGGAGATGAGGGGAGGATGGAGAGGAGTGGGGAGGAGAAGTACGTTAGGTGCAAGATACAAGACCGTACTCCTTTATAATTTCGTTGTTCTTTTTCTTTTTTTACACTTGACATGCACCAGTGGAGGTTATTTGCAGTGTTTTTATGATTCCAGTGATAGTTTAACAAGGATTCTGCGTGTCTGATACGGGGAGCAGTCAAAAAAACACGAGTAATCATCTCTGTGACCTCTGGAAGTAGCCGTGGCAAGAGAGCAGAGCGTTTAAGAACACAAGCCACAGTCTCCGCTCAACTTCAGTGTACCTGTGGCCCCTAAGTTACAAAAATCTGCTCAGTTCGCCGAGAGGAAGTTTTGCTCATGAAAAATAGAGGCAACCTTGCTAATTTTAGTCTGTGGCCTGAGGTTCCTTCGTGAGTGGTGCTGCGGGAACACAATGAGGCTGAGGATGAGACTCATAAGCCCCTGACCTGAGTGCCTGCTGTTCACTTCACCCTGATGGTGGAGGACAGGGGCGGATAAAATACTAGGCGACAGGTATAAATGGAGGCGGGGGAAGGGGGGAAGGCCGAGAGAGAAGCCTGCCACCTTTCACTGTGTAGAAAAAAATAGGTTAAGATTAATTCTTTGGTTAAAGGTGAAGGTTGAGTCGCATGAGCCGGGAGCTAAACAGGCGACGCTCCCCGTGTCCCACAAAATCTGCGGTCTTGTCAAGCCATATTTCACTACCTTGTTATGCGAGGCTTCCACCTTCCGCCGCTTTTACTGTACGAGGGTTAGGGTTACGAGAATTTATTATACCATATGCACCGCCCTTATCCAGGCCTATCCCCCCTTATATCACCGCCTTCATTCCGCCCTCCTTCTCCCTTCCCTGCCGCGCATCTCATTCCTCCCTTTCTTTCTTTATAACGTTTGTAGTCTCTGATATTATAGTTACAGTAGGAGTTATACTTAAGATATAAATTTTTGTTGTTGCCTGATATCTACGTGTTCTTACTGGTGTCCGTGGCGGTGCAAGGGAAGGGACGTTCCCACAAGTTCCTTATCATCAAAGGACGTCAGTTTGCCCACTTAATTTAATGACGAGTCTCCGCCTAAAGTTATAAAGGAAAACAGAAAATGGTCGGCGCCTTAAAGGTCACCTCCTCGCAGTGTGTGTGTGTGTGTGTGTGTGTGTGTGTGTGTGTGTGTGTGTGTGTGTGTGTGTGTGTGTGTGTGTGTGTGTGTGTGTGTGTGTGTGTGTGGTTAATTTCGTTACTGCGATTCTCAACTCTTTCATAAGTTCATTTTTCGTGCCTGTTTCACTGCAACAGTAAAACTTGCGTCCCGCACTTGCTATTAATGCATTCCGCCTTCATAGCGCACCACAACTGGAGCGGAATTAGGATCTGGAGCACCGGAAGCTTAAACCTCGTCACGTGTCCCTCAAAAAATTTCCGCTAGACCCGAGCCCGCCACAGTATACATTAATATTTGAACAGGAGGGGAAGGGAAGACCCTCCTGACACACTTTCCGAAGCCGCGGCATCCAGGCTCTCACCGCCTCGCCGCCCCTCAGCCACGCCCTCAGGCATCCATCAGAGAGGGCCTGCAGTGCCTCTCCGCCGCGACACAAGCAGGCAGCTCCCAGGCCCCGCCACAACCCAGCCCTGCCCCGTGGCGCCCATGCAGTATTCAGGGGGAACGCACCGCCCGCCGCGCCTCACTCCTCCGCCAACACCGAGTCAACACTCGACCAACACGATTCTTTATTTTTAACAGACAACTTGCGGCTGAAAAAGTTTGCTGGATGGCAATTCCCAACCGTGCCCCGTCCCGCCTCCCACCCCACGCCCAGTACCGCTCCGCCCTGCCAGGCTGCCCCCGGGGAGAGTTAAGGCAGCAGTTACGGCACCGCAGCCTGCGCGGCCGCCCCCTGGAATACTAATTAGTGGCCAGCAGGACGCCGCCTGGTGCCCTGTGTGAATGGCACAATTACAGCCCCTCATTTGGCTTACGCCGGGTCATTCTAATTAGGTGGATCACCCAGCCGCGCCGCGATCAGTATTCCCCTCGCGGCGTGGCGCGGCGCGGCGCGGAGCGGCGTTGTGCTGCAGCTCACTGCGCGTGCTGAGGAACAGCCGCAATGGTCGCTGTAGTGTTCCTTGCTCGCGGGCAATGCACGGGAAAAATCTCCGTGCAGGTGATGCTCAGGCTAAATGCATTTAGTGGCGCGCCCCCCGAGAGCCGTCAAGCCTGGCGGCCCCTCTCTGCTTTGTCCCGTCCTGCCCCGTCCCGCACCGCTCCGCCCCGCGTCCCCCAACCGTCAGCACCCCTCCACCGCTTCCCGCGCCTGCGGCAAGGATGAATTATTCATGTACTTAATGTCATTCATCCGCCAGTGTCTCCACTATTGTGTTTTCCGTGCCTCACTCAGGTGCGTAAGGACTTCAAAATTATACGTAACTGTAAATAATCATAAATTATCATTAACGTCAGTGAAAAAAGTTACTGCCTCCTGCAGCGTGGTGACGATAGGGGGCGGCGCCCCGCCTCCGCCTTCCCCCTAGGTCTGCTAAGCTGTGTGTTCATAAAAGACGTGTAGACACGTCCCTGGGGAAGGGAAGGGAAGGGAAGAAGGCCTCTCCTGCCTCCCCTGCCACTCCTGCCCACCCCATCCCTCCAGGACACAGACTCTGAGCCTCCTCACCCACACTCGGCCTCTGAGAGGGTTCATTAATACGGTAAACAGAGAAGTCTATTCAAGCTCAAGTTTCTACCATTAAAGCAGAGAATATTTTGACATGATATGCCACTCAGGCCGGCAACAACAGCAGCGGCACCAGCACCGGCCCGCTGGTGTCTAATGGCCTCCGTGCCGCGCTCCGCCGCCGCCTCAACACACCGGCGGCCGGCGAGGCGTCCCGGCGCTGACTCCAGCGGCTGTTAAAGTTTCCAGCTTTAGGGCGAGCCAGCAGCGTCACCTTCACGGCAGCGTCCCCTCCTTCATGGACGCCACGGCCACCGGTCTCCTGCCTCACTCCCCATCCCACCCCCATCACCACACACCATGACGAGCTTCAGAAGCCACGCCACGGGGCCACTCACAGCCTCCTTCCCTTCCTGACTGAGGGAGACGCGTCAACACACAGACACACGGACACGTCCTGTCTGTTCTTACCACACTATTTCACTATCGACCCCAGCCCGCACCTCCCAGCCCCGCCAGCCGGCAGTCATGACCACACCACCTGCCACTCACCCTACACGCCCAGGCCGCTAATCCCCAGCTGGCGGCGCCGCGCCACCTGACCTTTCCCAGTGAGGCAGGACGACTGGGCGGTGACGTCACACTCGCCTCACCGGTGACATCACGGGTTACAGCCGCGTCATACTTCGTGCCAACGCAACACAGACAAGAAAAAAAGCACACAAAAAAAGGTGTTTCACGTTGGTGTTGGTGTTTCGCGTTGGAATTACGACAACAAAAGCGAGCAAACAATACAGAGGTGAAGGTAAGCACAGTAAATTACACCACTACATCTTCAAGACTGATGAGCCGCTCCTCTTCTCCCTTACTTCCCTTTTTTTCTTTTCCTTCCTTTCCACGGCGAGTAATTACAACTCCGCCATTTACTTTGACGAGGGCGTGCATCAAGAGGAGGAGGGAGGCTGTGATGCGAGACGACCACTGGGGAAGTAAAGGGAAGGTAACCGAGGCAGGCGCAGGTGAGGGAGTGAGAGAGGCAGGCATGGTGGTGATGGTGGTGATGGTGGCGAGGTGCAGGTGTGGCAATGGTGATAATGCAGCAGGTGTGGGTGGTAAAGGGCAGGTGTGGTGATGAAGTGCTGGTGTTAAGCTACGTAAATGAAACAGGTAAATGAACAGGTGTATTCACGGTGATTAAAGAGAAACTAAGACAACAAATTTTCAAGACTAGATACGAGCTTAAAAAAAAAAAGGCACATAAAGAAATACCTCACATAAACTAATGAAATATGTACCAGGTAACACAGGTAAGGAGGCAGGTGGAGGGCAGGACCAGGCAGGTGAAACAGGTGAGGAAGGTGAGACAGGAGAGGCGGGGACGAAGCAGCATGGGCATGAAAATGAGGCTGCACTGGATAAAGAACCTGGTCTTATTGCCTTTACCTACCATGTTTTAGTCTAGGATGCTGCTACTCTCTCTCTCTCTCTCTCTCTCTCTCTCTCTCTCTCTCTCTCTCTCTCTCTCTCTCTCTCTCTCTCTCTCTCTCTCTCTCTCTCTGGCACTGCTGTATCACCCATGCCAGAGTTCAGGTGGCACTCAATGACACTCAAACTTGCCCTATAACTCAAGTGTGTGTGTGTGTGTGTGTGTGTGTGTGTGTGTGTGTGTGTGTGTGTGTGTGTGTGTGTGTGTGTGTGTGTGTGTGTGTGTGTGTGTGTGTGTGTGTGTGTGTGTGTGTGTGTGTGTGTGGCAAGTTGGTTATCCCGACCTCATGGCTAACTTATTCATGTACGTTGCTGTTTCCCCGTCTCTCTCTCTCTCTCTCTCTCTCTCTCTCTCTCTCTCTCTCTCTCTCTCTCTCTCTCTCTCTCTCTCTCTCTCTCTCTCTCTCTCTCTCTCTCTCTCTCTCTCTCTTCCTCTCTCTCCTCTTTAATCACACTTCCCTCCCCCATCTATTTGTGTCATATTCTAACCAAAACTCCTTTCTCAACTCCTCCTCCCTTTCCTCCCTTCCCTCCATTCCTCACACCGGCCACTCTTACACTCTCCTTTGCTCTTTCCTCCCTGTCTGCTTCTCCCTCTCCCTCTCTCTTAAACCAGCCTCGCCTCCCTCCACTTTCTATCTTTCATAATGATTATACGACTTAATTATTATCATTAAACAATATGTATGTCTCGTCCAACACAATATGAGTCTCTCTCTCTCTCTCTCTCTCTCTCTCTCTCTCTCTCTCTCTCTCTCTCTCTCTCTCTCTCTCTCTCTCTCTCTCTCTCTCTGTTCCTTTTCTTCCCTTTTCTCACTCGCTTCCTCCTCCTCCTCCTCCTCCTCCTCCTCTTCTCCTTCATTTTCATGTATCTTTTTTATGGTATACTTCTCTCCACATAAACAACCCCAAGAGGAACAACAGGCCTGCTGCTGTTTGTTCCTTGGTGTTCCTCCTCCTCCTCCTCCTCCTCCTCCTCCTCCTCCTCCTCCTCCTCCTCCTCCTCCTCCTCCCATTTTTTTTTTTTACTTTTTTTCTTTACATTTTTTTTTCTTTTTCTTCGTCCATTAGTTTTGTTCTGCTTCGTTTCTCTCTTGTTACCAGACCGTGTTGGTGATAAAAAGTTACGCCGGTGCCTGTGTTACCTCTCTCTCTCTCTCTCTCTCTCTCTCTCTCTCTCTCTCTCTCTCTCTCTCTCTCTCTCTCTCTCTCTCTCTCTCTCTCTCTCTCTCTGTGTGTGTGTGTGTGTGTGTGTGTGTGTGTGTGTGTGTGTGTGTGTGTGTGTGTATGTGTGTGTGTGTGTCCCTCACCTTCAACATTTCACTCTAAACTTTAGCCACCCCGAGACTCCACACGAACACCACTCCACACACACTCCACACACACTCCACCCTCACTCCAGTCACTCCCACTCCTCACTTCAACACGTCCACACTCCTCACTATCAGGGTACATTCACAGTATACTCCACACACCGCACTCCGCCTCGCCACTATTGCTCCACATACCACACCTCCGTTCCATCCTTTATATATTCCACACCTCTGTAGAGAGAGAGAGAGAGAGAGAGAGAGAGAGAGAGAGAGAGAGAGAGAGAGAGAGAGAGAGAGAGAGAGAGAGAGAGAGAGAGAGAGAGAGAGAGAGAGAGAGAGAGAGAGAGAGAGAGAGAGAGAGAGAGAGAGAGAGACTGGCTTACACAGAAGTTTGGTTGTACAAAGAGAAAAAAAAAGAAGTGGAAAAACAAGAAAAAAAAGCTTTGAAGAAGAAAAGTCAGAGAGAGAGAGAGAGAGAGAGAGAGAGAGAGAGAGAGAGAGAGAGAGAGAGAGAGAGAGAGAGAGAGAGAGAGAGAGAGAGAGAGAGAGAGAGAGAGTCAATTGATGCTCGAAGTGGGAGGTTACGAGCGGATAAGAGAAAGATAAGAGGAAGAAATGGTTCAAGTACGGACTGAATGCGGACGAGGAGCCGGAAGGAGTGAGCGGTGGGAGGAGAGGGGGGAGAGAGAGAGAGAGAGAGAGAGAGAGAGAGAGAGAGAGAGAGAGAGAGAGAGAGAGAGAGAGAGAGAGAGAGAGAGAGAGAGAGAGAGAGAGAGAGAGAGAGAGAGAGAGAGAGAGAGAGAGAGATCAGACTACAGAACAGGAGTAGAGAAAATAAGAAAAAAAAAACTAACGGGACAAGAAGAAAACAAAGAAGAGAGGCAGAGAAGATCACAAAGGAAGAGCCGTAAAGACCAAAGAAGACTAGAGAGAAGAACAACTGAAGAACAAAAAAGAACAAACAAACAAACAAACAAATAATCCCCTTCCGAGAAACACAAAAAAAGAAAAAGAAAAAAATAACAAAATCTTAAAGAGAGAAGGAAACAAACTAGCAAGAACAAAAGAATAGCGTGGCGGAGGAGGAAGAGAAGGAAAAGAAGGAAAGGAAGGAAAATAAAATGAGTCGGATGTATTAGCAGGAAAAATGTCCAGGAAAAAGGGAGGGGAGATGAGATGGTGCGAGACAAGATGGTGCCAAGGGGAGACTGTTCATGCAGGGAGGGAGAATGGGAAGGGAGATGAGAGGGAGGGGAGGTGAGAGGGAAGGGAGGTAAGAGGGGGAGACTTAAGGAAGGCAGAGAGTGGATTAGAGAAGTTGAAAGTGAGGTGAGATGTAACTCAGAAAGAGAGAGAGAGAGAGAGAGAGAGAGAGAGAGAGAGAGAGAGAGAGAGAGAGAGAGAGAGAGAGAGAGAGAGAGAGAGAGAGAGAGAGAGAGAGAGAGAGAGAGAGAGAGAGAGAGAGAGAGAGAGAGGTAAATGGAAAAAGGAAAGGAAAGAAAGGACTGAACAGGGAAGGAAAGAGGAAGGAGGCAGGAAGGAAAGAAAGAAGGGGAATTAAAAAAATAAAGGAAGGAGAGAGGGAACAAGGACAAAGAAAAAAAAAAGGAGGAAGGAAAAGAACGAGGGAAGGAAAACTGGGAAGAGAAAAGAAGGGGAGGGAAGGGGAAGGGAAACGAAAGGAAAAAAAAAAAGAGAAGGGAAGAGAAAAAATAATGAACAATCTAGAATGATGAATGAAGACAAGGAGAAAAGAAAAAATGGAGAAAACTATGAAAAAGAAGAATGAAGGAGAGAAGAGGGATAAGGAAAGAACGAAGGAAGGGAATAGAGAAAAGAGTGAAATGAAGGGAAAACGTAGGAAGAGAGAGAGAGAGAGAGAGAGAGAGAGAGAGAGAGAGAGAGAGAGAGAGAGAGAGAGAGAGAGAGAGAGAGAGAGAGAGAGAGAGAGAGAGAAGGGAAAATAGAGTTAGAGAGGGAAAAATGAAGGAATAATGTAGAAAGAAAGAAGATAGTGAGAAAAAGAAGTGTTGGTTTATGATAATAGCGAAAGAAAATGAGGTATAGTAATCAATCATTCTCTCTCTCTCTCTCTCTCTCTCTCTCTCTCTCTCTCTCTCTCTCTCTCTCTCTCTCTCTCTCTCTCTCTCTCTCTCTCTCTTGTAGCACCAGTTATAAATACCACACGTTACTGGAGCCACGCCACAACATATCTGCCCTCCCCACACCACCAACGTGTCTAGGTACCCACAAGAGACCCATTAAAAGACCACCATCACCCTTACACCCTTACCACCTTCCCCATCATCCTCCCCATCACCCTCCCCATCACCCTCACCCATCACCCTATCCTCCCTGTCTTCCTTAGGCCAGTATTCTGAAACGGTTTGCTTTCTCAACGCTATTTTCAAAGCTACAAAGAGATGACCAGCCGGGTTTTCAAAATTGTTTTTCCTGTTATAGAATGTTTATATCTCACGAGAAATCATGAAAACTTAAAAACACGTGTATCTTCAACTAAATTCTTGTTAATCTGTTACCAGAACCGTAAAAATCTTAAAAAAACGCGGGGATTTTCAACAAGAGGCTTTTGAATGTAGTGGCGCACGGTGCGGTGCAGGAATGTTTCAGAATATCGTCCTTACTCGTACGCCCTTTCTCTCTCTCTCTCTCTCTCTCTCTCTCTCTCTCTCTCTCTCTCTCTCTCTCTCTCTCTCTCTCTCTCTCTCCTTCCCCCTCACTGGAACTCATCTCACTGCTCTCTAAACGCCGTCTGCAGTTGGAATGTGATGTGGAGATGCGAGGCTGCCAGGACACAAAGCTGCAGGTCCTGTTAGTGATTTTTTGTTTTTTTAAAGTCTTCTGGTGTCTAGTTTAAGTGTTTTTGCTTTGTGTGTGTGTGTGTGTGTGTGTGTGTGTGTGTGTGTGTGTGTGTGTGTGTGTGTGTGTGTGTGTGTGTGTGTGTGTGTGTGTGTGTGTGTGTGTGTGTGATTTTTTTTTCCGCTGTGTTTGAGTTGTGTCCTGTTTTGGTTTTGTTTTTAGGATGTCTCTCTCTCTCTCTCTCTCTCTCTCTCTCTCTCTCTCTCTCTCTCTCTCTCTCTCTCTCTCTCTCTCTCTCCCTCTCAGTGCCTCTCAACACCACGCTGTAAATCATACCGGAGCACCACACCAACATTTACAAAGGTTCCCCCACCCTTCACTAAATGGGTCTGTTTACACACTGACACACCGCCACCCTTAACCCCCCCATCTCGTCTAAACCCCCCTACCCTTAACTCAAGTCCCCCTTCCCATTTAGGCCATCTCTTCCACCCTCTCTCCTCTCCCCTTCACCCCCTTTTCCATCCTCTCCCCTACCCTTGGTCTCCTCTTTTATCCTTTCCCCTCCCATTGGTTTCCCTCTTCCAACCTTTTCCTCCCCACTAGTCCCACTCAATTCCCTTCTTTCAACCTCCCCTCTCCCCACTAGTCCTCTTCCACCCTCCCCCTCCCCCTAGTCCCACTCTTCCATCCTTCCTCTTCTGCCATGGTCCCACTCCTCCCTCCCCTCTCCCCTCCTCTTAGCCTACTCTCCCATCCTCCCTCCCCTCTCCCCTTCGTTCCCCTCTTCCATCCCCACCACCCCATCCTTCCCAGACTCACAGGGGGTGCCGCTCCTCGTGAATCTTGACAAGGGAGGTTAGGCTGTGGCTCTCCTCCTCCTCCTCCTCCTCCTACGGCTACACATCACTAAGGAAGGGAGGAAGGGATGGTTTGTATATCCTTCCGTACTCCTCCTCCTCCTCCTCCTCCTCCTCCTCCTCCTCCTCCTCCTCCTCCTCCTACGGCTACACATCACTAAGGAAGGGAGGGAGGGATGGTTTGTATATCCTTCCGTACTCCTCCTCCTCCTCCTCCTCCTCCTCGTTCCTCCTCCTCCTCCTCTTCCTCTTCCTCCTACTTACACGCCCTTTTTCACAGTGGAGGAAAGTGCTGGAGGGGAAAAAGAAGTGAGAGGGAAAGGCAAAGGGAGATGTGATGGTGGGGAGAGGGATAGGGAGATGGATGGAGGGAGGAATGGAAGGAGGGAGCAAGGGAACGAGAGAGGGAAGAAATAGCGAAAAGAAAGGAAGAATAGATGGAAGGAGGAAAGAGAGGAAAGGTCGAGAGGAAGGAAGGAAGGAAGGAAGGAAGGAGAGAAGGAAGTAGGAAGAAATATCTACTATCCTGCTCTTTCTATACACCTCTTAACAATAACGAGAGAGAGAGAGAGAGAGAGAGAGAGAGAGAGAGAGAGAGAGAGAGAGAGAGAGAGAGAGAGAGAGAGAGAGAGAGAGAGAGAGAGAGAGAGAGGAAAAAAGCAAAAATGAATGTCAAGAAATATGTAGGAATACAAGGCAAAGAGGAACAAACTCATACATCCTGCTTCACTTAGCCTATAATTCTCGGATGAAAAGATATTTGCCAGCCCGGAATGACGCCGTGGCTGGTTACCTGTGTTATTAACTAGTGCGTGAGGCAGCAGGGAAACAGGAGACGAGGCGGGAAGACAGGAGGCGGGTTGGTTCGAGGTGCTCATCAACACGACCCGCCGCCTCTCGCTTCTAACTTCTAATACAGTTACGATGCTCTGATGTTTAGCACGGCAGGGAGAGTTACGGTGATGCTGGGGGAACTTAGGTGGCGAAGCTGTAAGGGAATTTTTGAGTAGTCGTGTTGTTGCTAAAATATAGAAACTAAAGGTGACGTTAGACAGCGAAACTATCCGAGTATTTAGTAATAGTTCCTTAAACACAGTAATTTATAGATTAATGGAGTTGAAATTAGGCAGGAAAAAAGTAACAGAAAAAATGTGAATAGTCGTGTTGATTCTTGAATACAGTTACTTATAAACTAAAGGAAAAAAAAAACTTAGGAAGGAAAACTGTCAGAAAATTTAGTAAATAGTCCAGTCGCTTCTTAAAACAGTAACTTAAAGACTAAAGGAGGAAAATTTAAACAGAAAAACTATCATAAAATTTAGGAACAGTGGTGTCGCTTCTTAAATACAGTAAATAAAGCAGGTGAATTTAAACAAACTATCAGAAAATTTAAGAAAAGACTGAGTCACTTAAATACAGTAACTTATTGACTAAAGGAGGCGGTGTGTGAGGTGGTAGAGGGGTGAGATGGATGGAGGGATGTATTAAGGCTTAAATGATGGAAGTGTTGAGCGTGGCGAGGCGGGGACGTGATGGAGTGAGGGGCGGGAATGAGCGGGAAGAGGGAGGCAGGCCATGGGAGTGGGTGTTCATTTTTCTCTTCATTTTCAGTTTCGCCAGAGAAGGATTTTCCGGTAAGGTCTTCCATTAACGTAACTGAGACGGCGCCGCGGAGGAGGAGTGGGAGTGTTACGCGAGGAATGAGGGAGTTGGAAAGGTGCAAGAAAATCACCACCACCACCACCACCACCGACAACAACAACAACAACAACAACAACAACATAAACTAGAAAGCAGAAGGGAAATCACCACCACCACCACCACCACCACCACCAACAACAACAACAACAACAACAACAACAACAACAACAACAAAAAGCAACCCACCACATCAACAACAGTACCACACCTTTACCAGTCACCCCCTCCGACACCCACCCACCCACACACACACCCACACACACACAAACACACACTGCCAGACAACACTTCGCTATAATCACACACACACGCAATCTCCCGAACACACCAAACGCTCTACTGAAGACACCAATCTGTCTCACCCTCTCACCCCTACACCCCTCAGCCCCTCACCCCTCAGCCCAGCATACAGGCAGGTGCGAGAAGTGAGAGGCGCTGGCTTGATCTAATACAGACGGCGCGGCGCTCCCAGCAAGGGTCGATAAGGCGGTTTATTGGCTAGTCCGAGTTCGCCGCTGAAGACAACTAGAAATATGAGGCCGAAGAATAAGGCGAGGCTGAGGCGATGCGGCGAGGTGGAGGAAAGGTTGTGTGTGCTCCAGACGTGTGTTTAGCTTTGTCTTGCTACCTGCTACCTGTATAAGTGTATGATGCGCGAGAACTTGATGTGTTGCCTTGCTGTTTAATGCGGCGAACATGACAGAGGGTTGAAATGATGCGGCAATGTGGAGGAAAGGTTGTGTGTGCTGATGCAGACTTGTGCCCAGCCTCCTCCTGTGTGTTTGTTACCTGTGTGTGAATGTCCTCCACCTGATGTGACGCCCTGCTAAATAACACGAACATTTGGTGAAAGGTGTACTGGAGTGTGAGGAGAGGAGGAATGGAGCCAAGGATGAGACTATGTATACTGCTTCTCATCCTTGTGTGGGGCGGGGCTGGGTGGAGCGGGATAGCCTAGCGCAGTACTGTAAACACGATAGATAAAGCTGGAAAGGTATATTGGTGTGTGAGGAGAGGAGAGGAGAGGTGGGGCGGAGAAGAGTGCGTCAGAACAACTTAAAGACTACTGTAAATACTTTCATATCCCAGCCTAGCGTCTCAGTGTTCATATCCAGCTATAAGTGCCACAACAGCCCCAAAATTAGGATAGTGTGTGTGCGGAGAGGAGAGGCAGAGCAGGGCTGGGTGTGTTGCAGCAGCCTAGCACACCCAACACAGCCATATCCCAGCCTAGTCAGTGTTCACAGAAGTGGCGGAAACAGCCATAAACAGCAGGGTAGTGAGGAGAGTGAGTCAGTCACCACCAGAAATACTCAGGCGTCCTCAGAGAAGCAAGTGGAGCCCAAAACACAGCGGACATCGACCCACGCCTCCTCTATCATTCAAGTAGTTACGGGTCTGCTACACAGCGCTCCCCCACGCACGCCTCCAATTACGGTGACCTTCCGCCGCGGACTCACGCTACCTCGGACCTCCACGCATCGCCACTCCGCTAGGCGCCACCATAACACACCTCTGCCGCGTGGTGTGTGTGTACAAATTAGAGACTGGATTAAAAAACGCTTTTCTCTCTCACCACGAATATTTTCAAAAGGCACTGAGATGATTAGCCGAGTTCTCAAGACAGTTTTTTTTTTAAAGAATGTTGTTAGTCTGTCACTAGAACAGTACAAACACTCTTAAAAACCGTGTAGCTGCAACTAAAGCCTTTGGAAAGTAGTGGATGTGAGGGCAGAAGTGTTTCGTTGTGGTCAAAGAAAAGTAACACATCACACTCCCTTTGTGGTTAGCCTTCCTTCAGTCATAACTCACAGGATCTGCTAAGGATATATCTCTTGTTAAGTTTCGTAAGACAAAGGCGGGCAGAAGTAGCGTAACGTATCACACTTCCTTTGTGTTTAGTTATCCTCCAATCGTAACTCACCGGATCTGCTAAGGATGTCGACTGGCAGATTTTGCAAGACTGAAGGGCAGAGATAGCGTAAAATATCACACTCACTGTGTTTGGTTTTCCTTTGCCTATAACGCACCGGATCTGCAACGGATATCAATTGTCAGGTTTTGCAAGTCTTGTTGAGAAATGGAAAAAAGTAAATAAAAAAAGGTGAGGTGAGCGCACCAGTTTAATTGACTCCTGACCACCACGATACCTGGAACACCCTCACCTACCCCCAGTCACCCACAGTCATCCCAGTCACCCCCAGTCACGCAGTCGCCGTTCACTGTAGGCTCCGGGATACGCGCTCCCTTCGTCTTTTGTCTACAGAGGCGCCGAGTTAATGTCAACGCCGCCACGCCGCGTCACGCTACAAAGGCCTGTATTCAGAGACGCTTTGTTCTCTCGCCACGACTGTTCTCCAAGGTCACAGAGATCATCAGCCGGGTTCTCAAGTGTGTTTCTCCTGTTAATAATGTAGAAATATTGTTAATCTGCCACTATCACCATAAAAACACTCTTAAAACCCGTATTATTTCACCGTGACTATTTCCCAAGGCCAGAGAGATGACTCCTAGGGTTATCCCCACTTAATAATACAGAAATATTGTTAATCTGTCACTAGAATCATAAAAACACTCTTTAAAACTCGCGTCACTTTGCCACGACTATTTTCCAAGGTCAGAGAGATGATTCCTCGGGTTCTCAAGACCGTTTCTCTTATTAATAATGTAGAAATATTGTTAATCTGTCACTAGAACCATAAAAACACTCTAAAAACCCCGCGTCACCTCAACAAGAGCCTTTTGAATGTAGTGGAGGTGCAGCGCAGAAGTGTTTCAGAATACGGGCAAAAACAACACGCCCCAGGGCACCTCACCGGCGTGGCGTGGGTCGTCTATTGACACGCCCTCAGACACCTGCATTTACCCTGAAGGAACGTCAACAGTGGGAGAGCGAGGCGGTGAGGGAAAAACGTGAGTGGTGATGGTGGTGGTGGTGGTGGTGGTGGTGGTGGTGGTGGTGGTGGTGGTGGTGGTGGTGGTGGTGGTGGTGGTGATGGTGGTGGTGGTGTAAGCTTTAATATTCTAATAATACCAGTGAATAAAAATGACGCTGAATAAAACCTGAATAACATTAGCATAAATTCCTTGGCATATTAATATTACGATGACGCGCCATTGATAACAAAGCACTACTCGTTTAATATCACGCCCGACACGGCTTCTCCCTCCTCTTCCTCCTCTTCCTCTTCCTCTTCTTCCTCTTCCTCCAAGGCCGCACTCCTTGTCTCCCGGGGCGCCTCGTTATTTCTCCAATGTATTTAAAATCATTAGAAAAAAAAAAGTTGAAATATGGACGAGGGTCTTGTAAAAATTTGCGCAGTGAGGTAAGTAGAGGAGGAGGAGGAAGAGGAGGAGGAGGAGGAAAATATTTGATGAGGAAGAGTAAGAAGAGGACGGATACAATGAAAGACGAAAGAGGAGAAGCAAAAATAGACAAGAGAAGAAAGACGACAAGAAATACAGAGCAAGAAAATGACAAACGAGAATGAGGAAGTAAATAAAGGAGAGAGAGAGAGAGAGAGAGAGAGAGAGAGAGAGAGAGAGAGAGAGAGAGAGAGAGAGAGAGAGAGAGAGAGAGAGAGAGAGAGAGAGAGAGAGAGAGAGAGAGAGAGAGAGAGAGTTTCAGATTACTTACAGGGAGAGCAAAAGAAAACATGTAGCAAAGAACCGTCAGCGTACGTCAGCCGGTCTCCTAGGTAACAAAATACAGGTGTCCGCTGCTAATTAGGACAGGTTAGCGAGGGACTGCAGTACTGCGCAACAACCTCTGCGCCGCCGTAACTACAGTGTGCGTGTAATGACCAAATAACAACTGCTATTAGTTAAGATAAGGAAGGCAGTGCGCATATGTTTGTGTCACGTATGTTGTGTTGTGTTGTGTTGCATGTATTCTCTTGTGTTTGTTGTCTTCTCTCCTCTCTCGTCATGCAACACAAAGGAATACAAAGGAAGAGCATCATCACACTTCTTTGTTATGATATGTTAGGATAGGTTAGGTTTATAGGTTAGGTTAGGTTGCATTGTGTTATCTCCTCCCTTCTCTTCTCTGCTCTCACCAAGGAACACAAAGGAATGCAAAGGAAGAGCACCACCACACCTGTTGGCCCTCAAGAGGTTGTTTGTCATAAGCTATTCTAATCTAAAGTAATAGAAGGATAGCAGAAGATATGAAAGCTCTTAATTTTTTTCATTTTTTTTTCTTCTTCTATTTTTGTATCTTCTTGCAACCTCCTCCTCCTCCTCCTCCTCCTCCTCCTCCTCCTCCTCCTCCTCCTCCTCCTCCTCCTCCTCCTCCTCTTCCTCGCGGCGTTAGCGTTACTGTCCCTCGCTCTTAAAGATGTTAGGACAGGAAAAATAATATGAGAGAAATGTTGGTTAATTTTACTTTTTTTTTTTTTACCCAATACAACTCCAACCCCGTACGTGTGTGTGTGTGTGTGTGTGTGTGTGTGTGTGTGTGTGTGTGTGTGTGTGTGTGTGTGTGTGTGTGTGTGTGTGTGTGTGTGTGTGTGTGTGTGTGTAAGCGTGTACGTACATCCTCTCCCATCTCCATACTTAATTGGTTTTCCAGCTAGCATTTATCTGCAAACTCCACCTTCTCCCCTTCCTCTGGCTCCCTTCCTTCTATTTCTTTCCCCTCTCCCTTCCCTTCAGCCCTATCAACCCTTGCTGTCCCCTCCCCTTCCTTTCCTTCCTTTCCCTTCCCTTCCTATCAACCGCAACTGTACCCTTCTCTTCCCTTCCTTCCCTATCATCCCTCGCGTTCCCCTTCCCTCCTCCTCCCTTTCCTTTCTCTTCGGATCAATTCTCCCCTTCCTTTTCTATATTAATCCTCCCTTCCCTCCTTTTTTTCCTTTCCTACCAAACCCTCTCAGTTCTCTCCCCTTCCCTCTCTTTCCCTTCCTTTCCTATCAGCATTCCTCTCCCTTTCACTCCCTTAAATCAACCTACACAGTTTTCCTCTTTTTCCTCAACACACAGATCTTTCCCGTCCCTTCCCAACCTATTAACGTTCCCTTCTCTTCCCTTCCTTCCTTTCCCTTAAATTAACCCTTGCAGTTCTCCTTCTTTCCCTTCCCATCCCTTCCCTTCCTATCAAGACTTACACATTTTCCTTTCCCCTCCCTTCCCTTTCCTTTCTATTAACGCTCCCATATTGTCACCCCTTCCCTTCAAGCCTCACAGTTCTCCTCTCTTTCCTTTCGTTCTCTTCCCATCCCTTTCCTTCCCATCATACCTTGCAGGCCGAGATCCATCCAGCCACCAGAGGCGAGCGACCGCTGACCAATCCCTTGCCAATATGCCCTAGAGGTTTCTTTAGATGGGCAAATTACCGTCTTTTCTTCCCCCCTCACCCTCCCCATCCTCCCCCGGGGCCCAGGATCTATAGCTCTTTTAAATGGGATTCGAACGTGTGGTTCTGCAGCACGGATGGCCACAGAGCGACGTGTTCTATTCACAAGCCTTAGGTATACTTGGGGTGGTGGTGTCGTGTGTGTGTGTGTGTGTGTGTGTGTGTGTGTGTGTGTGTGTGTGTGTGTGTGTGTGTGTGTGTGTGTGTGTGTGTGTGTGTGTGTGTGTGTGTGTCGTGATGATGGAAAGGACAAGGTAAAGATGGTGAGAAGAGGTGAGGAGAGGTGAGGACAGGAGAGGAGAGGAGAGGAGAGGAGAGGAGAGGAGAGGAGAGGAGGAGGAAGAGGAGATGAAGGAGATGAGAAAGAAAAGAAAAAGCAAGAACAAGAGCAAGAAACACGAGTAACAAGAACAAGAAGATCAAGAATGAAAAGAACACAAACAAGAAGAATAAAAAGAAACTGAAGAACAAGAAACTAAAGAAGAAGAAGAAGAAGACGACAGAAAACATAAGAAAATCCAAACACCTCCAATCGATGTCCTCCTCCTCCTCCTCCTCCTCCTCCTCCTCCTCCTCCTCCTCCTCCTCCTCCTCAAAGTCCCGGAGATCTGGAGAGTGTGTTTCGAGTCAGTCCATTCTCCGCCCCGCTCAGAATTCCTCTGCGTATTTCCCCCGGCGAGGCAGCTAGTGACGTGCGGCAAGGCGGTGGGCGGGAACCAGACAGGCAAGGGAGCGGAGGAGGGCTGGAGGACGGACTGGCAGCCGCTCGGACTCCATCAAGCCTCAGTCAAAACTCTGCACCGATACCGCCAACTTTTCTCCGCCAAACTGACACGCGGGCGACATGAGTTGGTGGAGCTCGAGTTTATCTGGAAACTGGGAATCGTGACTGGCTTTTTTTTGTTTTTCCAGCGGCGAATGAAGCGAGAGGAATACAGCAAGGTTATAGAGAGCGTGCCAGCCTGTATGAATATCTAGTTCTAGTTATATAATGCAGGGTTAGGTTCTGCAAAACTCTCTCAGCCAGAATCTTAAACGTTTCGCTGCTTTATCTGTAAATGTGATTGGGATTTTAAAGAGTGCATGATTCCAGTGACGGTTTAATATGAACACTGCATATTTAACAGGCTCTAGTGGAAGTCAGTGGAGTTTTCAAGGGTGTTTGCATGATTTCAATGACGGTTTAACAAGGGCCATACATCTTTAACAGACTCTATTGGAATTCATTGGAGTTTTCATGAGTGTTTGCATGATTCCAGTCATAGTTTAAAGACTTTGCATCTTCAACAGACTTTACCGGGAGTCATTCGAGTTGTCAAGGGTGTCTGCATGATTTCATTGACGGTTTAACAAGGGCCATACATCTTTAACAGGTTCTATTGGAAGTCACTTAAGTTGTCAGGACTTTTTGCAAGATTGTATTGACAGTTTATTGACTTTACTTCTTTAACAGGCTCTAGTGGATGTAATTGGGATATTCAATAGTGTTTTCATTGTGCCAGTGAAAGTTTAACAAGTACTTTGCATCTTTAACAGGGTTCTAGTGGATTTTTCAAGGGTGTTTGCATGATTCCAGTGATAGTTTAAAGACTTTAGATCACTGATAAGCTCTAGTAGAAATCACTGGAGTTTTCAAGTGTTTGCAGGATCCCAATGATAGCCTGATAAGGATTCCACACCATTAGAACCATGAGAACTTAATTGGTAATTCACGTTGCCTTTGAAAACAATCCTGGTGAAAATTCTAAGTCTGAACGAGGATGAGTATGGATGAGTATGAGTGAGTAAGGGTGAGTAAGGATGTGTGTGTATGAATATGCATGTGTGTGTGTGTGAGTGTGGGTGGATGGGGTGGTTTATATGGATTAGGGTGGTGGTGAATGCGGTGAGGATAAGAGAGGGAAGTTCAGGAAGAGGGGACAAGAGGGGACAAGAGGGGAGAAGAGAGGAGGGAATGCCACTCTGCCTTATACAACTTTGGAAAATACTTAAAAGATTCTTATAACGTTGTCACTTCTACTTGAGAAATTTTAGGAGGTAAAAAAGTAATGTTGCGTCTTCTTATGATGAAAAATATACAGAAAGGAAAGTCGATTACAGATTTGTCTTATATAACTTCAGGGAAAAAAAATAAGTGATTCATAAAGCGTTCCCATTTTTACTTGGGGAAATTTAGGTGTAAAGTGAGTGAAAAATATACAGAAAGGAAACTCGATTATACATTTTCCTTATATAACTTCAGAAGATAATTAAAACATTCCTGCAACGTTCCCACATCTTACTTCGTGGATTTTGGCAGGTGGAAAAAAAAAGGTTAACACTGCGCTAATATGATGAAAAATATACAGATGAGAAACTCCACTATATATTTGCTTATACAATGTGAAAAAATACTTATAAGATTTTTAAAACGTTCCCACTTTGTACTTGAAGGAGTTTAAGAGGAGTTAAGTAATGTCACGTCTACTTATCAAGAAAAAAATGGAAAAAGGAAACTTGATTATACATTTGCAAGTAAAATATACAAGAACTGATTCAATAGCATTTTCCACTCACGTAAAACACACACACACACACACACACACACACACACACACACACACACACACACACACACACACGCAGCAACCAATTAGAATAACAATTATACAAACTCACGCTGCAAATAGAGTCGAAATAAACTGCATCCGAACACCAAAATGTTTCGTTTCGGTGCTTTGCGTAAAAATGTTGCGATCCAGAGTTGATATTCTTTTTTACTTTCGGCAGACGTTTCTTTACGACTGAACCCGGCCAGGCAACAGCACGGCGCCCACACCCTCCCGCCCACCCGCCCACCCAGCCCGCCCGCCTCGCTACTGACGGCGGCTCGCAAAGCATTGATTTTCACTCGCTTAACTTTTTCATTCTATTTTTCATGCTAAAACTGATAAAAAATAAGCATATGTGTTGGGTTTTAGTTGCACAATTTAATTCTCTCTCTCTCTCTCTCTCTCTCTCTCTCTCTCTCTCTCTCTCTCTCTCTCTCTCTCTCTCTCTCTCTCTCTTACACAACATACAGCCTCGCTATTTCAGATCATTTACATATATTATACCGACGGAAACGCCCATATACAGCCACGCCCACACGTCCACACGCTCAACGCCACGCTAATCTAATCTAGCGAGTGGCAATAGACAGTCAATCAATTAATGAATCTTTACATCACTTACATACATATAATATTTTGTACTGGGTTCCTTTCTTTGTACCCAACTGACTATTGCTAAAATAATATCGATACTATAATTTAAAATGTCAATTAAGTATATTTTCTTAAAAGTTTGGGTCTGGTTAGGTTAAGTTAGGTTAGGTTAGGTTAGGTTAAGATAGACTAAGTTAGATTAGGTAAAGTGAGATAAAGCCAGGTTAGCTTAGGTTAGGTTAAATGAGGTTAGGTTAGGTTAGGTTAAATGAGGTGAGGTGAGGTTAGGTTAGGTGAGGTTAGGTTAGGTTAGGTTAGGTTAGGTTAGGTTAGGTTAGGTTAGGTTAAGTTAGGTTAAGATAGACTAAGTTAGATTAGGTAAAGTAAGATAAAGCCAAGTTAGCTTAGGTTAGGTTAAATGAGGTTAGGTTAGGTTAGGTTAGGTTAAATGAGGTGAGGTGAGGTTAGGTTAGGTGAGGTTAGGTTAGGTTAGGTTAGGTTAGGTTAGGTTAGGTTAGGTAAAGTAAGATAAAGCCAGGTTAGCTTAGGTTAGGTTAAATGAGGTTAGGTTAGGTTAGGTTAGGTTAAGTGAGGTGAGGTGAGGTTAGGTTAGGTTAGGTTAGGTTAAGTACGATAAAGTCAGGTTAGGTTAAGTGAGGTTTGGTTAGGTTAAGTGAGGTGAGGTGAGGTTAGGTTAGGTTAGGTACGATAAAGTCAGGTAAGGTTAAGTGAGGTTAGGTTAGGTAAGGTAAGGTAAGGTAAGGTAAGGTAAGGTAAGGTAAGGTAAGGTAAGGTTAGGTTAGGTTAGGTTAGGTTAGGTTAGGTACGATAAAGTCAGGTTAGGTTAAGTGAGGTTAGGTTAGGTTAGGTTAGGTTAGGTTAGGTACGATAAAGTCAGGTTAGGTTAGTTTAGGTTAGGTTAGGTTAGGTTAGGTTAGGTACGATAAAGTCAGGTTAGGTTAGGTTAGGTTAGGTTAGGTTAGGTTAGGTTAGGTACGATAAAGTCAGGTTAGGTTAGGTTAGGTTAGGTTAGGTTAGGTTAGGTACGATAAAGTCAGGTTAGGTTAAGTGAGGTTAGGTTAGGTTAGGTTAGGTTAGGTTAGGTACGATAAAGTCAGGTTAGGTGAAGTGAGGTTAACAAAACAACAGAGCCTAGTGTCAGGGGAAGGGGCGGTATCAGGGTTGGAGAGGGCGGGTGGGCGTGGTTCCTTCCTGGCCTTCGATAAAGCTCGGGAATAAGGTGACCTCATTAGTAGCTACCAGTGTTATCGATCCCGCCCTTCCCCGCCCACCCGCGCCCACTCCACCCACCCGCCCACTCCATCCCTCCTCCCCACCCACCATCCCTCCTGTCCTCTCCGCAATACCACCTCCCCCCACCAATGTTGCCACGTACTCCCTGCCCCAGTCAAGCTCCCCATAACCCTCCTCCTCCTCCTCCTCCTCCTCCTCCTCCTCCTCCTCCTCCTCCTCCTCCTCCTCCTCCTCCTCCTCCTCCTCCTCCTCCTCCTCCTCCTCTTCCTCCACCATCACGTTTCTTATTAGTCCCTCCCATAACTTTGCATGTCAGATCAGTGAGAGGGAGAGAGGAAGGGAGGGAGAGAGAGAGAGAGAGAGAGAGAGAGAGAGAGAGAGAGAGAGAGAGAGAGAGAGAGAGAGAGAGAGAGAGAGAGAGAGAGAGAGAGAGAGAGAGAGAGAGAGAGAGACCCCAACAGGACAAACCTACGTATTAATAAACAGATTAACAGAAAGAATAACTAACAAATAGGTAAACAAGCAAGAAAATACAATAAAACAAGGAAACAAGCAAAGAATATACATACAAAAAAAAATAACAGATGATAAACCGAAAAAAATAGAAAACAAAAAAATGTCAAAGCAAATAAATTCAAAACAACAAAACAAAACAAAATTCAAACAAAACAAAACAAAAAACGAAAATACAATAAGACAACAGAAAACAGACAAATTAACACACACACACACACACACACACACACACACACACACACACACACACACACACACACACACACACACACACACACAGCACCTCTCTCTTTCTCCAGGTAGCCTCTGTTCCTGGTCATTGTTACTAGTTAGGCGAGTCCCAGGTGCACTGACACACACCTGGGCAGGCAAGGCGGTGCGGCAGTTGGGCTTACCTGGTTACGCCTCACCTGTGTTTGATCAGTGCAGCTTTGATTGGTGAGTGTTGTAAGATTAGATTTGCCAAACGAGATGCACGTGTGAGTGGATTGGTGGGAGGGTAGATAGACAGAGATAGATAGATAAGTAGATAGATATACAAGTAGGTAAAGAAGTAAGAAGATAGATAGATGGATGGATAGACAGGCTGAATGATTGGTTGACAGATAGATAGATAGATAGATAGATTGATTGATTGATAGATAGATAGACAGATAGATAAAATGACTGACTGACATTAATTGATATAAGTAAAGAAAAAGGTAGGCAAACAGACAGATAAACAGAGAGAGAGAGAGAGAGAGAGAGAGAGAGAGAGAGAGAGAGAGAGAGAGAGAGAGAGAGAGAGAGAGAGAGAGAGAGAGAGAGAGAGAGAGAGAGAGAGAGAGAGAGAGAGAGAGAGAGAGAGAGAGCATCATTTTCACAAACACCAACTTTTCCGTAATTCTTTCTTTCTCTTACTTTACACACACACACACACACACACACACACACACACACACACACACACACACACACACACAGAAAAAAAAGTTTCATTGATAACGTTAAGAAAAAATATCAAAATATACCTCTCTCTCTCTCTCTCTCTCTCTCTCTCTCTCTCTCTCTCTCTCTCTCTCTCTCTCTCTCTCTCTCTCTCTCTCTCTCTCTCTCTCTCTTGGGCAAACACTTGGGACTCCGAAAAACTACCAAAGGGAGATGATCTGAGAAGAAGAACCAACACCTTTAAGTCTACTGTGTGTGTGTGTGTGTGTGTGTGTGTGTGTGTGTGTGTGTGTGTGTGTGTGTGTGTGTGTGTGTGTGTGTGTGTGTGTGTGTGTGTGTGTTTGTTTTACTCTATCATCTCTATTACAGTTATTATCATTACCCTAATTATTTAAGTGCAATGTCGTGGTAATGGAGGAGAGAATGAACTGCTCTTCTCCTCCTCCTCCTCCTCCTCCTCCTCCTCCTCCTCCTCCTCCTCCTCCTCCTCCTCCTCCTCCTCCTCCTCCTCCTCCTCCTCCTCCTCCTCCTCCTCGCGGCCACAGGAGACCACTCCTCTCGCCGCCCGGCTCCCACAGGGTCGCCTCTTCAAGTGGACAGACAAAGAGGAAGGTCTTCCCTCCCACACCTCCTCTTTGGGACTCTTCGCCCCTTCCAACACCCTACACAAACTTCCATTCTTCCTCCTCCTCCTCTTCCTACTTCTGGCGCTGCTTCTATTATTATTGTGTCTACTGCTGCTGCTGTTGTTGTTGTTGTTGTTGTTGTTGTTGTTGTTGTTGTTGTTGTGGTGGTGTTGGTGGTGGTCCTCCTATCCCTCCTCCTCCTCCTCTTTCTTCGTCTTTTCCTCCTCCCACTCCTCCTCCTCCTCCTCATCTCCCTTACCTTCTTTGTCTATGTCCTCCTTATCCTCCTACTCTTTCTACGAGTACTCCTCCTCCTCCTCCTCCTCCTCCTCCTCCTCCTCCTCCTCCTCCTCCTCCTCCTCCTCCTCCTCCTCCTCCTCCTCCTCTTCTTCCTTTTCATCTTACTACTGCTATTGTCACTACCGCTACTACTACTACTACTACTACTACTACTACTACTACTACCACCACCACCACCACCACCACCACCACCACCACCACTGCACTCCAATCTTCACAGGAGCAACAAAATTCATTGAGGTTTTGTTATTTTCACCACACACAGCAGAATCAACGTAAGGATCTCTCTCTCTCTCTCTCTCTCTCTCTCTCTCTCTCTCTCTCTCTCTCTCTCTCTCTCTCTCTCTCTCTCTCTCTCTCTCTCTCTCCGGTTAGCTTCACGGTGCAATAAATCAGGAATTCCATGTAACTTTGCTGAGTTCACGCTGAGTCAACGCTGCTGGTGTGGCGGTGTGGAGTGACGGGCGTGATGGGAGTGGCTATTGGGAGTGGTGGAGGCAGTAGGTGGAATGGAAGGTGTGGTGGAAGTAATTGGTGGAGTGGCAGGTGTGCTGGGGGTTGGGAGTATTAAATGGAGTGACATGTGGGATGAGAGTAAATGTTGGAAGTGGTCGAGGTAGTATGTGGAGTGGCAGGTGTGGTGGAAGAGTTGGTTTTGAATGACAGGTGTGCTGGGAGCGTAGTAGATGGAACAGACAGGTGTAGAAGGTAGAAAACGGGTGGGAATGATAGAATAGACAGGTGTAAGGGTTAGTAGAGACAGGTATAATAGACATCGGACAGGTGTTGAGTATAGAACAAACTGGTGTAGAAGGTAGAACAGAAACCTACTTGAAAACCAGTACCTGTTTACCTTAACACCACTACTATTACTATTACCACCACCAATACCACCACTATCACTATAAACAAAACTGTGGACTATAAAAATAAAATAGAAAATAAAAACCACACTAACGGAACTGAAAACTCATCGCAAAACAAACAACACACACACACACACACACACACACACACACACACACACACACACACACCAACACTGTTCCTCTCCTCTCCCCTACACCATCCCTCCCCTTTCTCTCTCCTCTCTCCCTCCCCCCAAAAAAGAAGAGCAGTGATCCTCGTAAATGGGAGAAGGAAAGAAGTTGCCTCGTTAACCCAAGAGGAAAAAGAGGAAAAACACATAATTGCTGCCTAAGATGAGAGTGGTCAAGACGAGGCGCCCTGTTCACCACTAACACCAAGATTGCAACACCACAGCGCTCCATAAACCACTACTACTTAGGCCTACCATGGTTTAGGCCTCTTCTACTACAACTACTACTACTTCTACTACTACTACTTGTATTTAACCTTTTTTTTTAGTGTCACTTGGATTTAAGTTCATCATGAGTGGTATTAAAGGGTTAGATCACGTTTGTTTCTGGTAATAGTTAAAAATAATCTCTGGTATGTAATCTGCTAGTATTATTAAGTAGTTTGTTTAAGTGGTAGTTAAAACTGGTGAATATCTTTAGACTGGCTGAAAAGAGAGAGAGAGAGAGAGAGAGAGAGAGAGAGAGAGAGAGAGAGAGAGAGAGAGAGAGAGAGAGAGAGAGAGAGAGAGAGAGAGAGAGAGAGAGAGAGAGAGAGAGAGAGAGAGATCCGTGGTAGCTAACGACACCAAACCGGTACAACAAAACCGTAAACCAACCCAACACAACACAACACAACACAACCATTCCCCTACGCCATACCACCATACTATCATACCCTACCTATCCCTAACACCCACACCACACCACACCATACCATACCATACACAAACCAAAGCTCTCCATCCATTACCTCCTTTCTAAACCCTCCTTTCAATACTACATCCATACACACAGGCCACCCCCTACCGATACTCCCTACCAACCTCCCCCTATTTCTCTCTCAAGGTAGAGTGGACACGAGTGGTCAACAGGACACGCCGTTAAGAGGACACGTAGCTAAGCATGTCTAGTGTGGCCCTCTAATCTGGAATGCAAAGTAGAGGTGGAAATGGAGCGAAGGAGGAGTAGGAATGAAGTGGAAAAAAGGGGAAATGATAGTTACATGGAAATTACAAAGGGAAATGGTGGTAGCTATGTGGAGATTACATAGAAATTACATAGATTAAGTGAATCGGAAGAGTAGGGGTGGAAAAGAGGAAAATAGTGATAGATACATATAGATTACATAGGAATTACATAGATAAGTGAATAGGAAGAGGGTACGAGTGGAAACAGAGAAAAATAGTGATACATACATAGAGATTACACAGAAATTACATATGTTAAGAGAATAGGAAGAACAGAAGTGGAAATAGGAGAAAATAGTGGTAGTTGTATAAAGATTACACATGAATTAAATAGGTGAAGTAAATAATAAACCTTTAGGTCCTTACATGGCTGTCTGGGGAATAATTATAACTGGTACTGAGAAAAGATAGCACAGTGGAAGAAAATTTACGTGTTACACCACAAGAAAATAGCACATTATTAGAAAACGAGAAGGTGCAGAAGAAAAGATATAATAGATGATAGTTCAGAAGAATATAAGATAGTAGAAGAGATAAGATAGTTTAATACATAAGATAGATAGAGAGAGAGAGAGAGAGAGAGAGAGAGAGAGAGAGAGAGAGAGAGAGAGAGAGAGAGAGAGAGAGAGAGAGAGAGAGAGAGAGAGAGAGAGAGAGAGAGAGAGTACAGAGAACTTATTAACATGACAGAAGGATAAATTACGTATATATATTAGGATAAGTCATACTAGGGACCTCCTCCTCCACCTCTTCTTCTTCTTCTTCTTCTTCTTCTTCTTCTTCTTCTTCTTCTTCTTCTTCTTCTTCTTCTTCCTCCTCCTCTACTTCCATATTTCAGCTCACTCTCCCTCTCTTTCCTTCTCCTTCTACTACTTCCTCCTCCTCTTCCTCCTTTCCTTCACTTCGCATTCTACTTCCTTCTTCTCTCATCTTCTTCTCTATCCCATTCTTCCCTCCTTCTCCTCCGCATATCCCTTTCTTCATCTTTCCTCTGCCTCATTTTCTTTCCAATCTCCTTTCCTCTTTCTCCTTTCCATCGCCCTTTCATCTATCTCCTACCCTCCCTCTCTCTCCTCCTCCTCCTCCTCCTCCTCTTACTTATCTAACTCTTTCCTTTCCTTAATCTCCAGTCTCCTCCTCCTCCTCTTCTTCCTCCTCCTCTTTTTCTTCCTCCTCCTCCTCCTTCTCCTCCTCATGCGTGGCTCTGAAATACACAAAGCTTTCTTAACGTCTTCACGGCAAAATAATCACATTAAAAGCGCCTAAGTCTGATGATGATGATGATGATGATGATGATGATGATGATGATGATGATGATGATGATGAGCTTCAGTTTTTCATCTGACGTAACGATATGGAAAAAAATAATAAATAAGCCACATAAAGGGGGAAATATCATTAAGAAAAAAAAAAAAAGAAAAAG
>NC_087181.1:14766499-14831499 GCF_035594125.1 Scylla paramamosain
ACACACACACACACACACACACACACACACACACACACACACACACACACACACACACACACACACAGAGAGAGAGAGAGAGAGAGAGAGAGAGAGAGAGAGAGAGAGAGAGAGAGAGAGAGAGAGAGAGAGAGAGAGAGAGAGAGAGAGAGAGAGAGAGAGAGAGAGAGAGAGAGAGAGAGAGAGAGAGAGAGAGAGAGAGAATGACAAAGAAAAAGGGGAGACAAACAGGGAGAAAAAATAGAGACGAAAAAGCAAGGAAGATGAAAAAAGTCGTGTGTGTGTGTGTGTGTGTGTGTGTGTGTGTGTGTGTGTGTGTGTGTGTGTGTGTGTGTGTGTGTGTGTGTGTGTGTGTGTGTGTGTGTGTGTGTGTGTGTGTGTGTGTGTGTGTGTGTGTGTGTGTGTGAGATGAGCCAGCAAATGGAGGAGAGTTAGGAATATATTGACAAGCATCATTAGAATAGCAATTTGAAGCTGTCCCTTGTGATTTAGTTCCTCTATAATGGGAGATTACGAGGAGGAGGAGGAGAAGGAGGAGGAGGAGGAGGAGGAGGAGGAGATAAAGATTGTATCGTTAATGAGGAATTGAGGTAAGTAAACATTGATTCATTAGAGAAGCGAGAAAGGTCTTTTTTGTGAGGAAAGGCGAAGAACTAGCAATTTTGCGTGCGTTTGTGACTTATTGAGAGAGAGAGAGAGAGAGAGAGAGAGAGAGAGAGAGAGAGAGAGAGAGAGAGCAATAACTGCCTCTGACGTATCGTGATAATAAAACACTTCACATTCTCTCTCTCTCTCTCTCTCTCTCTCTCTCTCTCTCTCTCTCTCTCTCTCTCTCTCTCTCTCTCTCTCTCTCTCTCTCTCTCTCTCTCTCTCTCTCTCTCATCACTATTCACTTCACCCCTCCAATACATACAAATAAGGAAGAGCCTGACCTAACCTAACCTCACTTAAACCTAACTTAACCTAACCAAACATCACTACAATATCACCTCACTTCATTTCACTCTGCGCTCGAGTCTCGTGTCTCTTGGGTCTCTCGCTCACCTTGCATCCTCCTCATTAAGTTCCCAGGTAGGGCAGGTGGCGGACAGGTAAATTAACAACACAAACTTTAATCACATCATCCTTTCCCGCCTGTTTACCGCAAGGGGGCAGATTAACATACATTGCAAAGGTGGGTGGTGGTGTTTGGTATTGTGAGTGGATGGTGTGTGGTTCGTTAAAGGCGATGGTGAGCCCAGTTTGTATAGAAGTGTTCAGTGTTATGTTAGGTTACATTGTTCATTAAGCTTATGTTGTAACTCGTGAATTATTCAGTTTGCGTGTTATATTATTAGCTACACTCTCTCTCTCTCTCTCTCTCTCTCTCTCTCTCTCTCTCTCTCTCTCTCTCTCTCTCTCTCTCTCTCTCTCTCTCTCTCTCTGCTTTTGTTTCACGTTTGGTTCCCTTTGGTTCAGTCAGCCAGCCAGTGATTCACTCTCAATGACTCACTCACATATCAGAACACACCCTCATGTCTTCCCACCACCACCACCACCACCACCATCACCACCACCATCACCATCACCACCACCAGTAAGGCAGCAGTAACACGAAGCTTTAGTGATGTTATCGACTGTTGCGTCATTATCATAATTATGTAGATGACGCAATAGCAACAGCACACAGCAAACACCACAGCACAGCACAGCACAGCACGTTATTAAAGGTCTGAGTGTTACTGTGGTGGTGGTGGTGGTGGTGGTGGTGATGTTGTCGTTGTTGTTGTTGTTGTTGTTGTAAGTTAAGTATATTTCTTCCCTTTATGTATGTGAATTGTTGTTGTTGTCATTACTATTGTTGTTATTATTATTATTATTACTATTATTATTATTATTATTATTATTATTATTATTATTATTATTATTATTATTATTATTATTATTATTATCATTATTATCACTATTATTATTATTACTATTACTGTCATTACCATGGATGATATACGTAATATGAAGCCATTGAAATGTATAGCAGGTAGTAACATTATTCCATCCATAAAGGAGATGTACTGTTTATGCAAAGTAGTGGTTTTATTATGATTAAAAAAACTATTCCTGGAGGGAAGAGAGAGAGAGAGAGAGAGAGAGAGAGAGAGAGAGAGAGAGAGAGAGAGAGAGAGAGAGAGAGAGAGAGAGAGAGAGAGAGAGAATTTCATCGCCATGCCTTTAAAAATAATACGTGAATATACTTAAAAAAATAAATAAATAAAATAGAGAAAAGTGATGATTCCCAACAGGTTAGTGAATGTTAAATTAATGACATCATCACCTGTGACGCGGCAGGTGACAAGACCCTAAATTGCATGTGTCACCTGTATTACACCGCGCGCGCAGACACACACACACACACACACACACACACACACACACACACACACACACACACACACACACACACACACACACACACACACAGCTGCTTAAGGGACCTAACATTCGTGGGTTTAAGGCAATAATTAAAATATTTCATCCTAATCTCGAGTCAGCAGACCATGCAAGTCAAGTGAATGGTTTGGTGGAGAGATGCACTACCCACCCTGACACTTGACGCCTTCCCTTTCAAGATGCCCCACCACACACACCACAACACCACTGCCATAACCTACACAATGCAAACAATAACATTACAAATTATTCACATACCTGACCTAATTACCTACGTCATTAGCTCATTAATTATATATCTAAGTAACTAACTATTGAACTGTATAAATAAATAGATACGTAGGTGAATCAATCAATCAATCAATAAATAGACCAAATAACTCTTTAACCAATAGACTAACAAATCCGTTATCTAATTAGCTAACCATTTATGTAACTAATTAACTAACCAATTAACAAAGCTAACCCACTGACTAACTAATCCCCGCAAATTACACCATTATCACCACCACCACCACCACCACCACCACCACCACCACCACCACACCATTAACACCACTGATTAAAAGAACCATTTCATCCCACCCTCTGACCGCTGTGGCTTCTAATGTAATGGTTTAGTACAGTCGTGGTCATAAGTTCTGTACCATGCCACACTTATTTTCACTGTGATTAGTTCGTCTCTCTCTCTCTCTCTCTCTCTCTCTCTCTCTCTCTCTCTCTCTCTCTCTCTCTCTCTCTCTCTCTCTCTCTCTCTCTCTCATAAAAGAAAGTCAATTAAGCTGTCTCTTCTTGTCATTCTCATTTTTTATCGTTGTTTTCCGTCATTTTCTAATTATTCGTCATTATATTCTATCATTCCATTATTTTTTGCCATCCTATTCAGGTACCCCTTTAATCTCCAAATTGTTATATATTATCACTGTTTTTTATCATTATATTCTGGCATTCTCCTATCTTTCATCATTATACTTTGTCATTCCCTTATTCTTACCGTTATATTCAGTCATTCCCTCATCATTAATCACTTTATCCACGTACCTCTTTAAATCTCCAAACTGTTCTAATTGTCAGTTTTTTTATTTTTATTTATTATTATATTCTACCATTCTACTATTCTACCATTCTCCTATTATATTATCATTCCCTTACCATTCACCACCATATTCACGTAACCCTTTCATCTCCCAGCCGACTCTACCTGTCAATGTTACACTCACGTTCCAAACTCGTCCTTTCCATAACATTTCAGTCAACACACACCAACGCTACAGCATTGACGTTATTTCCCTATTCCTCATTAACTATACAATGCCAGGCGCCATCATGAAAGCATTTAATTATTCTTGCCCTTTAAAAAGCAAATTCCAATTATATTTCAGTCCGTTCATCATTATCATTAAGCTATCAGGCTAATGAAATCTCAACATCCAACTTTACCTATGTATGTATACACGCCCCCCAACCCCCAACCAGAGCAATGCTGACGATGATGATGATGATGATGATGATGATGATGATGACGATGATGATATGGAGGAGGAGGAGGAGGAGGAGGAGGAGGAGGTGAAATGAAAGCGAATGGTGACGATAAAGACATCGACGACAAGAACGATGAGGAGGAGGAGGAGGAGGAGGAGGAGGAGGAGGAGGAGGAGGAGGAGAAGGAGGAAGGTGACATTACCACACAGCCCAGTCTCCCCAAGCAGCACAACCCCACATCCCCCACCCCCCACCACCACAACCCCACCTCCCCACCTCAGCCCCAGTCAGCCCAGCACCCCTGAGCGGCGCCCCACACCGTGTTACATACAACATGCCACCCCGAAACACAGGGCGGGAGGGAGGAAGTGAGTGCCAGGCCGCGGCATCTTCGGCGAGGCCTCCGTCAGCGGGCCAGGCCGCGGCACTGCACTGCCATGCATGAAGGTCGCCCGGCAGCCACAAGGCACGGCGTGAGCGACAGCGGTGGGTTCCCGAACCAAGGGTGACGCCCCCTGGGTGCAAGACGCGGCACCGGGCCAGGGTTACCAGTGTGAGCAGCGAGTGGTGCCCGGGACAGAGTGGCGAGTGAACAGAGACAAGACGCGGAAAGAGCGGCCGTAACCTTTCTCTCACTGGGCCAAAGGCGCACTGACACGCGCGCCCTCCACGCTGCCAATATTCCAGCCTGGAATGCGGCGTCCAGGCAACCAGCGTGATGCCACAAGCCGCCGGACGTCGACAACACGCTAGTATACATGTGCGTGCGCATACGCACATGCGTCCTCTTATCTACAAAACACAAAATAAAAGTTGCACTTGAAAAACGTGCCGTCCGAGTCTTCCCCCAGCAGGCTGCACGGGGTGGGGGTGGGGAGGACGTGCACGCGGTGCGGGGCACGGCACCAGCCAGCCGGGATTTACATGTACGAGTAATGTACGTTATTATCCCCGCACGTGGAGGAAGAGAGGGGGGAAGGGGACACGCACCGTCCGCTCTTACACCTGCTGGTCACGAAACTGTGGCAGATACGCACACGCACACGCACACGCGGCGCACGCACGCACACACACACACACACACACACACACACACACACACACACACACACACACACACACACACACACACACTGCAGTGCCTCCTTTCTACTCTGCCTTGAGGCGACAAAACATTCACTCACACACTCACATCAACTACGAGAGTGATAATGAACTGCCGCTGGAAGACCCTCCAGGAATACACACACACACACACACACACACACACACACACACACACACACACACACACACACACACACACACTAACCCTAACACCTCCCCCTGACCACCACAACCAGCCCGCCAGCATCCCGCACCTGCATCCTCTATATATAGCCAGCACAGGTGAGCAAGGGCCGCTCATAGCACCTGTCCCACCTTGTTATTCCCTCCATTAAAGACCCAGGTGCGAGGGGGACGAGAAATAAAGGTAAAATAGAGGCAATGCACGATCCCTTTGGCAATATACAATACAAAAAAGAAACTTAAAAAAAAGAAAAAAAAAACTAAAATTCTGGCGTCCTACATTCACAAAGTTCCCATACTCGAGGGGGCGGTGATGCGGAGCTAGGAGGGAGGAGGCGAGGGGAGAAGGGAGAGAGGGAGAAGGGGAGGGTTCACTTGTCCCTTAGGGTGACAAACCAGAGCTGACATGGTAATCAATAGCTAGTGGGAGGCTGGGGATCTGTGCTGTATTCCCTAATGCCTCGAAATCAAAGATGTTCAGGAGTGTTTAAGGATGTTCTTGGGTGTTAAGCGGTGTCCTGGGGGTGTTTAAGGCCATGAGACGGCAGTGTGGCAACGGCGTTTGGTGAGGGATGTGAGGGGAGAGGTTGGGAGACGGTTAGAAATGATAGGAATGCAAGGTGAAGGAAGAAAAGAGGTTGTGAAAGGATTGAAGGTGAGAGCAAGAAGAGGAGAGGTTGGGAGAGAATGAGAGGTCAAGAGAATGCGAATGGAAGGGAAATGAAAGGTTGGGAGAGGATGGGAGGTGAGGGGAATGTGAGAGGGAAGCAGGAGGAGAGGTTGAGCGGAAGGGGGGTGAGAGAATGCAAGAGGAAGGGGGAGGAAAGGTTGGGAAAGGTGATGAGAAGTTGAGAGAGGATGGAAAGTGATGACAATGCAATAGGAAAGTAAGAGAAGAGATTGGGAGAGGATAACAGAGGATAGGAGAGGGAGAAAGAGATCAGAGAGATGGAGGGAGATAAGAGATGAGAAGAGAGGAAAGAGATTGGTGGAGAGATAAAGAGAGGGGGAAGGCAAAACTACTACTACTACTACTACTACTACTACTACTACTACTATAAGGTCTTGTGTAACTAGATCAGAAAGGCGAGTTATCTTCTATTACCAGTCGCTTCCATTCATCTTAGTTACCCAGTCAAGGCGTCCCTGACTTAATAGACCCCTGCATGTCTTGCCCTAACCTAACCTAACCTTGATCTTCTCTGGCTGGGATTAAAGAGCGGTTGTGTAGCGGTGATATTTACAGTAACTCTCTCTCTCTCTCTCCTCTCTCCCTCTCTCTCCCTCTCTCTCTCTCTCTCCTCTCTCTCTCTCTCTCTCTCTCTCTCTCTCTCTCTCTCTCTCTCTCTCTCTCTCTCTGAAAACGCAGTCACAATAATAGCAACGTTGAAATAAACATTTAAGTAAATAAATTATAGAGAGAAAATGCACAAATTCGACAAATAAACAAAAGACGAACGCCACCCAGATGATTAATATAAATAGAGACCTTAACACAAATAAATAAATAAATAGACAAACACAATAAAAATAGCACATACCAAACAACAAGACAGTTTCCCTTTTTAAGTTTTCTAATTCGTGTTAAATACAAAATAGCCACTAATTCAAGATGTCATCGTACTCTCACCCAAGTATTACCGTACTCTAACCCCCTTGAACCACTATCGCACATAAACATTCATTGTTTGCATGAAAACACAAAAAGATAGAGAGAATAGGAGATTAACCCGTTCACTAGATATTTTTTTTCCATTTCCAGACACTTCTTTTTGTACTAAAGTATGATAAATATTTCTACGGCTTAGAAAATACTCTATCTGTCTATGAAAATTATATTTCTGTATCGCTCTTAATGTCTAACGAACCGCAGTACATATCTAGAAAAGTTGGAGCTGTTTAAAAGAGAAAATTAATTGAAGGAAGATCGAGGGGAAGACAGAGAATGAGATGGAGGGATGGAACTGCGGTAAAACTATAAAGGATGGGAGTCATAAAGGAAGATGCAAAGGACGTAAACACCTGCAGGGGACTCATACTTGGCGCCAACACCTCACACTCTGGGGAAACGGCGAAAGATGTACAGTCGCGGTCATAAGTTGTGTCCTGCTTCGTCGCCATGATAAATCACCAGCAGCTCAGGTTTCCTCCACCTCGCCGGCACCCCGCACTGCGCTCCCCACGACACACCATTGTTCAAACCTTCGAAACAAAGCCGGTTACGATTCATCATGGCAACGAAGCAGGGCACAACTTATGACCGTGACTGTATGTGACGAAAAAAAAAAAGTAAATTATTATGGGGAACAATTGTGAAGCAGTGAGAGGAGCATACTTCTTCAAGGGCGCCCTTACCTTCGCTCCAGCACTAACACTCCCGCCGCTGCTTACCTGAGGGTGGAGAGAGAAGAGAAAAACATCAGCTATACAATGAACTCTGTGTGGGACCGTGAATGGAACGTAAGGCGAACACTTGCTACATTCTACCCCCGCCGTTCATGGCAAATAAGCTTACGATTAAAGCATACCACTGCCAAGAGAGAGAGAGAGAGAGAGAGAGAGAGAGAGAGAGAGAGAGAGAGAGAGAGAGAGAGAGAGAGAGAGAGAGAGAGAGAGAGAGCAATGAAGAATCCAAGTCAAGCAGATAAGTCTTTCTTTATTCATGGCATTGATAACCTTTGGATCTCTTAAAGGCGACCACAGCCTCAATGATTTCTCGCACCACCACCACCACCACCGCCACCACCACCACCACCACTGCCGCCACGCTCCTCCCTAGCCAGACACGTGAATTAATTATCCACTCCTGCTCATGCCTCATATTCTGAAACACTAGTCTAGTCACTCTCGTAATTTAAAAGGTCACAAAGAAATGACTAATCGGATTTTCCTTTGTATGTGTGTGTGTGTGTGTGATGCAGTCCTCGTTCAACTATCACAGAATCACAATAGTACCCATGAAATTCCCTCAATAACATCCAACAGAATCGGTTAATATGCAGAATCTGTTAAATTATCACTAGAATCTTGAAAACATCCTTAATTAACAAACCTGCAATAATTACCATCAGAGCCTGTTAAAAATGCAGAATTCTAACTACACTACCGCTAGATTCGTGAAAACATCCTTGAAACGCCTCATAACTTCAATTAGAGCCTGTTAAAAGTTGAAAACCCTTGAAAACGCCCTTGAAAACCCCCAATACCTTCCACTTGAGACCGTTAAGAATGCCGAATCCTTATCAAACTACCACTAGGACTCATAATAACCCTCCAATAACTTCCAGTAAAGTCCTAGAAAACAACTGAAAACCGTCATAGAAGTTGTTAAGAGTGTTCAATCCTTATCAGAACACCACTAAAATCATGATAACACCCTTGAAGCCCCGAAACCTTCAACTACAGACTGTTAAAGGTACCGAATCCTTATCAAAACACCACTACTCATGAAATTCCCTTGAAAACCCCCACAAAATATTTTCCACGTGAACCTGTTACGAAACCAAAGTTAAGACGCTAAAATGTTCGAGAATAAGGTCCCAGATGTTAAGAGATCGATACAGAGCGAGAGAGGGTAAATATAAAAGTCTATTAATAACGCAGATTCACAGGAAGAGGAAGAGGAGGAGGAGTTTGAACGGTCGATTAGGGACTGTGTAGGTAACGAAGGGAACTGGAGAAAAAAAAATCTCATACTTTTTCCCAATGTTTTATGTTGTTTTTTTTTGTTTATTCATTTTTTTTTTTTTTTATTTATTTATCTCTTTTTCGTATCCAATGTTACGTTATTTTTGTCCAAGTTTTGTTTATTTGTCTGATATAAACATACATACAACAGCTAAGTGTCTTTTTCCTTCTATTTTTCTTTATTATTTATTTTCTTATCGGAATTATTCTTAAAGGCAACAGACGTTAATTGAGTTTCCATGGGTCTCTCCCCCCCCCTCTCCCTCTCTCCCTCTCTCTCTCTCTCTCTCTCTCTCTTGGTCGGTTCCTCAAGGGTACATTTGCCACTGACGAGCATAACTCTTGTTTAACTGTCATTACAATCACCAAAAAACACCTTATAAAACTCTAATTTCCACTAGAACCTGTTAAAAAGTAGGAGAGAGAGAGAGAGAGAGAGAGAGAGAGAGAGAGAGAGAGAGAGAGAGAGAGAGAGAGAGAGAGAGAGAGAGAGAGAGATTGATTGATGGATGGATAGATACAAAGATAAATAAATAGACACACACACAGACAAACAGACAGACAGACAGACAGACAGACAAACACAGACAGAAAGACAGACATAGATATTTAGATAAATAGATAGACAGATAAATAAATAATAGATAAACAGATAGGTAGATAGACAGACAGACAGACAGATAGATAGATAGATAGATAGATAGATAGACAGACAGATGGGTAGGTATATATATATATATATATATATATATATATATATATATATATATATATATATATATATATATATATATATATATATATATATATATATATATATAGACATATAGATATAGATATAGATATAGATATATAGATAGATAGATAGATAGATATAGATAGATAGGTAGATAGATACATAGATACATAGAAAGATAGACAGACACACACAGGGAGAGAGAGAGAGAGAGAGAGAGAGAGAGAGAGAGAGAGAGAGAGAGAGAGAGAGAGAGAGAGAGAGAGAGAGAGACATAGACAGATAGGCAGACTAATAGACAGACAGAAAGATGGATAAATAAATATTGATAGATGGACAAACAGGCAGACTGAGAGAGAGAGAGAGAGAGAGAGAGAGAGAGAGAGAGAGAGAGAGAGAGAGAGAGAGAGAGAGAGAACTGGCATATGTACTTTCACTGTGACCCCCTACAGCTAACCAACCAGTGAGTGCTGCCAGGCCCCGATGGTGGAGACAAAGCCCTGCTGTTAAGTATGAAGCAATATATTTACTTCCCCATCTTAATGACCCGCTTACCCATCACTCTCTAACCTTGCCGTGCACTGCGAAAGAGATCGAGAGAAATGGAAGGAATGTACAAGCTAGATTTAGAGAGGCACATTGTTGTCCCTACCCAGGTATTACATACATAATTTTGCGGGTAAATGGTAACATACTGGTGTATAGTGGTTCTATATCTCAGCCACTGGTTACCTTGAGTGTTTGAAGAGCGTAGAGGCAAGCCAAGGCCAGTAGTTGGTCCCCACAGGTCACACACACGTCACTATGCTACTCCTCGGGAGCCGCGTGTTGTTTACGTCGCTTGCTTCCCGAATATGTCCCTCTGCACGCACGTTTTCCTCTGTACCTACTGCTGTTGTTGCTACTACTACTACTACTACTACTAATGATAATAATAATAATAATAATAATAATAATAATAATAATAATAATAATAATAATAATACCAATAAAAGTAATAATAATAATAATAACAACAACAAGAAAATGATGATGATGATGATAATCATGATAAAAAAAAAAAAAAAATTAAAATAGTAACAATAATAATCACTAGATGGATAGGCAATAAATCCAATTAATTATACAACTGCATACTTCAAACAAGCTCACATAATAACACAGTAAATTCCTCACTAACACAGAGAACCAAGATGACAAGTGACTGATGGTGTGAATATTACAGTAAAGACTATACTCCTGTGTCATATAATTTATTGTCTTGGTTCTAAGCCCCTCCGTCCTCAGCCTTTGAACAGAGCTCCCTCAACCACAGGACCACTGATGAAGAGTATAAGGAACACATCAATTTGAGCTTACAATGGATAATTTCTGAGTCCCCACACTGCTCCCTCACGTATGACAGAGTAATGTGGCACAGCAGTTTAAATATAGAACACATTAGTACTGTAACATATGGACAAAAAATGTATTCTATATTATAAAACACTTTGGGTTCTCATTTCTCAAAAGCCACAGAAATAAGTCCTTTCTCAAATGTTCACTCCCATTTGTAATGCAGACACCTTGTTAAAGTATTACTTTCCTTGAAAATCCAAAAAGTACTGCCACAAGAACACTGCTGAAAGATGAGATAAGATGCCAAAATATTTGACAATGTGGCTCAAGATTCAAGACAGTACTCCTTCCTTCCTTTCTTTCTCCCTAATTTCACTTTCCAAATCACAAATTACTGGACTCAAACAAATAACCTTCACATACACACACATACATACACACACACAACATACAGCAAATTGTATACTGCTCTGTATATTAATCTAGAATACAGGACCAAGGATAGTTTAATTCTCTACATAATACAGTATTACTTTCTACATCGAATAATGGGGTTAAATTGAATGTTTTTTGCCACACATGCTCTCGTATCTCAGGCCACAGCCTTGTTTAAGCGTAACTAGTTAGAGACTTGAAGCTGATGATGAGGTAAATTTGTATGTATCCATAATTGTAAATGAACACAGACCAGAACCTTACTGCTTGTACATTCTGGAAGACCTACACTACCAACAATGAGTCGCCATGCTGCAGACTCCTTAGTTAATTGTACAATGAACACTGCTGAGGGTAAATTCTGGTGAGGTTATTTCTTCTATATGCTTCTGTCACATTTATATCCACATTCACATCTCTCTCTCTCTCTCTCTCTCTCTCTCCTCTCTCTCTCCTCTCTCTCTCTCTCTCTCTCTCTCTCTCTCTCTCTCTCTCTCTCTCTCTCTCTCATCTGGATACAATTGTACATTTTTTATACTTGGTCGGGGAAAGAGAAAATTACAAAACACACATTGAAATGCCACTGAAATCCTACTACCTTCAGCACTCAATGCCCTACAATGAAGTAGACTGCAGCACTGCCAGCACTGCAGAAAGGTGCTTCCTCTCTCACTCCTCACCCAACTCTACCTTGGGCACTTGGAGTCTTTTCCTGCCTACCTTTTGAGGGTTCCAAGACTCAAAAGGCATAAATGTAGGCTTCGACATTCAGCATATTAAGCAAGAGGTTAGAGGTTACCAGTTATTCCTAGACTTTGCAGGAGAGTAAGCTTGGCAAATGAATCAGACCAGCAGACCCGACAACCTGCCTTCCACATGGGGCACAGGCAACTAACTGTGTTTGTACAAGCACCTGATTATGTTTGTACAAGATGCCAGCCCATGACTCGTGGTTTCCAGACACTCCCGGTACAGGACGACCCGAGGGAAGCTTCATCCCGAGTCCGACGTACTCAGACTGATGGAGGACATGTCGTGGCACAGCTTGGAGTCAGACATGTCCTCAGCAAGAGCCTCCAGGATGTCCAGCAGGAGAGCACGGCTGAGACACCGGAGCTTCGGGAGCTGAGCCACCTGAGGGAGAGGTTGGGTCATCAGTTAATTACATCACATTCTAGCTTTTTTTGTATGTTAGAGGCATTTACCTATGGCGACAAAATTCACCATGATATGCAATGATTCACAGCATATCAAGTCTTTATAAGAAAAAGGGCATAAAATAAAGATGTTGCAATTTCTGACCAAAACAATGTTTGGAGGTGGCTGTAGAGCAAGAAAAGATGTCTCAGAGTGGTTAACAGGCAAAGATGTGCCAAACACCAGTGAAAGGGTTGAACATGCTTGCAAAAGACTCACGGCACAGAAGCAGGAAGAACCTCACCTTCGGAAAGTGATGCACAATGAGGTTGAGAGCATATTTCTTCATATCTGTGGCTTGAATCTGATCTGCTGCCTCTAGTATCTGGATCACATTCTCAAAAGTTACATTCATCTCCAGGTTTTGTTTGCAGAATGCCTGAAATATACAGAACACAGGTATTTGTTTCATATAAGTGTAGTGACAAGATAGTTAAAGGTGAGCATAATTCAACTGGCGAAAGGTTAAAATGGCACTCACACATTTCCATGAGTTGCCTGACAGAGGATTCATTTCCAGTGAATACCTCCTATGACCAATCTATTCCACCTTCCCCTCAGAGTGTTAGTGCTATGATGCTCCAAGATAAGGCATTATATTAGTCTATCTATCTATCAGGCCAGTAATCCCCAACAGGATAGCCCAGAGAAGACACCACATATCCACACATCATCATTCACATCCTTCATACCCTTAGCCCTCTGCTAGAGATGACTAAAAGGGATGGAGCAAGGGGGCTAGGAACTCCCTTCTCTGTATGTCCTATGAAGAGGCAAGGATTACATTTGTATATGAGAAAGAAAAATATTCCATCACAGTTTTTTTATCTTTATCCTCGAATAGCTGTATGTATGAAAACTGTATAAAAAGAAATTCCACTGTTGGCAAGGAATTACTATTCTGACAAAAGAATTAATAAATCAGGCAATAAATTAACATGTTCATTGATAACCTGCAAACAAGATATGAGAAACTGTAGTATGATGAAATTCCACTGCTGCCAAGGAATTACTGTGTGGACAAAAGAATGAATGAATCAGATAATAACATATTCAGTGATAACCTGCAAGCAACAAGTCCCACCTGCAGTCTGTTGTTGGTGAACCCGTAGAAGTAAGGTGCAGAGAAGAGGTAGAGTGAGTCCTCCGGGGGCATGTCCACGTCCCCATAGTATATGTAACGCAGCAGAGAGTCAAAGGACTGCTGTGATGGAATCATCTCTCCAATGGCAATCTGAATGTGGAGGGCAATGTTAGGAGTAGGTAGATTAGATAATACTGTTGTTTTATTGTTTTTATTCTCTCTTTCCTCCTTCCTTTACGTACAGTGTGGGAACTAAGCTGTGTGTGTATCTAATCTATGTGAGTGCACTTCATTCCAGTACTGAATTACGAATGTGTTGCACTGCTATTCATCATCATCATTTTATTTAACACATTCACTGCTGTATGCAATAATTCACAGCACTAAAGACAAAGCAATCTTTATAAGTGTCAACAAGAAAGACAAAAGGGAAATTGAAAGAACAGATTTAGCAATTTCCAGCCAGTATGAGCCAGCCAGTCTGAGGTGGCTGCAAAGCAAAGAAATGTCTCATGGTGGGGAAGTGTTAATGTCTTTACACCACCCACCTGCACTATACTGTTCTCTGGCATGAAGGACCGGAACATGGCCTCAAAATAGGAGCAGCGGGCAGCCAGCACCGACTTGTGGGCTCGCAGGGGTGTGCCATCAAGCATGAGGGTGATGTCACAGAAGTCAATGCCTGTAGACTTCAGGAACTGCTCCATGTCCTCCTCAAGTGTTGTGCCTTGAGAGAGAGAGAGAGAGAGAGAGAGAGAGAGAGAGAGAGAGAGAGAGAGAGAGAGAGAGAGAGAGAGAGAGAGAGAGAGAGAGAGAGAGAGAGAGAGAGAGAGAGAGAGAGAGAGAGAGAGAGAGAGAGAGAGAGAGAGAGAGAGAGAGAGAGAGAGAGAGAGAGAGAGAGAGAGAGAGAGAGAGAGAGAGAGAGAGAGAGAGAGAGAGAGAGAGAGAGAGAGAGAGAGAGAGAGAGAGAGAGAGAGAGAGAGAGAGAGAGAGAGAGAGAGAGAGAGAGAGAGAGAGAGAGAGAGAGAGAGAGAGAGAGAGAGAGAGAGAGATCCAATAAGGCTTGTCATATATCTAAAACCTAAAATAAATCAAGGAATTAAGCAAAAAATAATCAGAACTTAAGGATAGACTCAGCATGACCCCACAAAGGTAAATAGTAATCATAACACTACAGACAAAACCAACCTGAAGTGAGAGAGCATCCAGGTGGACCTAACATGTATGTAGAGCAAAAAATAAAGCATGGAACAGAACGAAAAACAACCTGTACCTTTGGAAAGACTCAGTGTGACCCCGCAAAGGTAAATTCTAATCATATTAAAGGCTAAGCCAACCTGAAGACTCAAACTGAGGCTCTTGAAGGGACCTCATCTGGGGCATCTGTTTCCTGCGAATGATCTCCACCATGAGAGGCTTGTCCAGCATCTCAAACTCCTTGGACATCACGATCTGGTTGTAGTTACTCTCTCGGACAATAAACTGCAGAACCAAGAAACTTCACTTAGCACTTCTTTCAATGCGTAAAAAATCAATATATCAGTCTCTTCATATCAATCATGCTTACACTCTCTGACAATGAAATGCAGGACCAAGAAATACCATTTAGCACTTCTTTCATGGGGTAAAAAAATTAATCTAAGAAACTCCATTTAGCACTTCTTTCACTGAATAAAAAATTAATCTATTAGTTTATTCATGCCTCAAATTTGTGGATGGGGATGATAGGTAGAAACAGGTAGGTATATTTCATGCAGGAACTGCCACATGGAGACCTAATGGCTTCTTGCAGCTTCCCTTATTTTCTAGTGTTTTTATGTTCAAGTTGTCTTACCTTCAAGCAAAACTCCTTAATGAAGAAGAGCTTGAGGCTTGCAGCATTACACAGTGCCACCAGAACATTGCGGTGGTTGATGGTGGCCTCCAGGTACTGCACACACAGCTGCTCCAGGCGCCTCATGTGACACTGCAGGTTATTAAGTGTGTGCTGGGGTCACATGGCAGTATACAAGACTATAAAAGCATTACTATAACACTACTGAATTATATGTAGAAATGTAAGAATACCATGATCTCTACCTGGCTTGTCTGAACAGAAACTGATTACGGTCACCTATAGATTTATGTTGTCTTTTATTTCATATAATGTTAAAATTTTTGGGGTAAGTTTTTAAAGGTTCTAAAATGCAAATTAATTGTAAATAAGGACAATGGACAAAGTTATTTTATTCCCAACCTCAAAAATCTCTAAGTGAACATTTATAAATCATAGCACACACACACACACACACACACACACACACACACACACACACACACACACACACACACACACACACACACACAAACAAACAAACAAACAAACACACACACACACACACACACACACACACACACACACACACACACACACACACACACACACACACACACACACCTGTACAGCCAGACGATACACATCCATCATGATGAGGACAATCTTGTTGGGGTTCTGGTCTTTCTTGCAGCGGAATGGGTCAATGCGGTCTGTGTACACGTAGTTCAGCACCATCTCAAATGCCTCGGGCACGGCATCTGGCAGCTTCACCTCCAGCATCGGTAAGTCATGGGAGTGGAGGTTTACTGTCCCCAACACCTGAAAAAAATAGTCATTCTTGATTACTTTGCCTGTTTTATCTCCTCATCACCATTTATTTACTGTCCCAAACACCTGGAAAAAACAGTTGTTCTTAATTACTTTGTCTGTTTTATTTTCTCTCCCCCCTCATCATTTATTTACCGTCCCCAACACCTGAAAAAAGAGTTGGTCTAGATTACTTTGAATATTTTACTTTTTTTCCTCCTCTTACTCCTCATTTATTCACTGTCCCCAGCACTTGAAAAAATAACCCTTGTCTTGATTACTTTGAATACTTTTCTTCATCGCTATCATCATTTAATTTATTTACTGTCTCAAATACATGAAAAAAATATTGTTCTTGATTACTTTGCCTGTTTTATCTATCTTCATCATCATCATTTCATTTCATTCAACTGCGCGTCTTTCTTCTAATCCACTGCTTCTTACCTATTATGAACAGCACATACAAACTTTCTCCAAGCATTTTTTCTCATTATAATTCATTACTTCATATTTATCTTACACAGGACATACAAACCTTCTCTGAGCATAATTTCACATCATAATGCTTCTTACTCATTTTCAAGAGCACTTACACACCTCTAACTCTGTTCCTATAATAACTCAATGCTTCTTACTTATTATAAACACCACACACTGACCTTCTCCAAGTGTTTGTCTCTCGCCTCCATTGCCTGGCGGATGCGATTCCTCAGGTACTGGGAACGTGCCGCCACAAACACCACATGGGCGGGAATCCTCTGCTCCTCAGGCCCGACCAGGAAGTCCACATCAGTAAACTGTTGGCTTTCTAGCAGCTTTCCGAAGTCGTCATGAAGGGTGCACTTAGGATAGCAAGAGAACTGCAAAGAGAAGCTGTTATCAGTGTTTCAAAATGAAGAAAAGGGACAAAGGGAAAACACATGAGACTATACACTAATACATATAACTTCTCCCCTGCATTCCCATATTTATACATATACTCAACCTCAATTTAAGAAAGAAAACACCTTTAAAAAAAGAAAGAAGAAAGTACTTTTAACAAGTTTTCTTTCTTACAACAAGCTGTTTTTCCAAGTACAAATGGTATAGAAGTAAGATAAAGGCAAATGTATATGAATAAATGAATATAAACTCATTCAAAACCATTCTTTAACACGTATCCTTTCCTTCACAGGCAAGATAGCATAAAACTACAAAATAAGTAAAAATACAAGAAACACCTGGACACACCTGGAATCGGTACATCTCGCCGCTCCGTACATTGTTGTCGACTGTCCCGCCAAACACAAACATGGCATCTCCAACCACGGCAGCTGCATGGAATAGTCTGCCAGAGGGAACCTGGGAGTCTGGGGCAGGCTGGATCACTGACCATGTCTGGCTGTCTAAATCAAAGCTGAAAAAATATAAACAAGTGAAAATTAGAAGTATAAGTAGGAGATTCAGAGGACCTTTACTTTCTGACTGTCTAAATCAAAGCTGAAAAGAGATAAACAAATGAGAATTGAAAGTATATGTAAGAAATTCAGAAGACCTTTACTTTCTGACTGTCTAAATCAAAGCTGAAAAGAGATAAACATGTGAGAATTAGAAGAATATAGAAGAAATTTATAGGCTCTTTGCTTCTATTGGCTTTTAAGGAACTCGTGATGAGATCCAAGGGAAGTAGAAGTTAGAAGACAATCAATGAATTATAATCCCATGCTGACACGTATTTCTCATACGTGGAAATTAAACTAACTGGAAACCAACTGAGAAAATCCAAGGTGTCTCAATGAAAACTCACCAGTGGAGATCGTTAGGGAGAGTGGAGTCGGCTGCTCCTCCGAAGACGTAGAGGTGGCGGTCGAAGGCAATCATGGTGTGTCCGTAGCGTCTGGTGGGCGGCGGAGGAGCGCCACGCAAGATGTGCTCCGTGGATATACGAGTCCAGCTATGGGAGGAAAGAGGGAAAGCTATAGTGAGTGGTTTTCTTTTATTTATTTATATATTTATTCTTTTTTTATATAAGAAGGGTGCTGACCAATGGCAAAAAAAAAAAAAATAAAATAAAATAAAATAAAATAAAATAAATAAGTAAATAAATATATAAATAAATAAATAAATAAAAAAAAGCTCACTAAGGTGCCGGCCCCAAACTATCATTACTATTACCATTATTCTAGCTATATACCAGGCCAGTAGTCCTACATACAGTGGCCCATACAAGGTGCCACACACACACACACACACACATATACCCTCTTACTCCAGTTAACCCCATGGAAAGGAAAATTACCCTTATTACTATTGGTATTACCATTATCTCATTTTATTGCATATAATTGGGGGTACATCAATGTTGGAGGTATGTAGTTGAATGGAAACCAATGGAAAAACCGAAAATTACTCAAGAGACTGTGTGTGGAAGAAGACATGGGAATAGATGTCACAAGAGATGATCTAGGAGCACAAAAAGTGGGGAAGACTCATAAGCAATTTAAACCCATATGGAAAAATAAGAACAATAAATTAAATCATGTTATTTACTCCATCACAACAATGATCACAGAGCAAACATGGGGATGTGTGGATACAGGTAGGTAACTAGGTATATTTCATTCAGACTCCCATGTGAAGGCTTTTTTTATTTTTTTTATATAGGAGGGACACTGGCCAAGGGCAACAAAAATCTAATAAAAAAAACCCACTGGAAAGAAAAAGCCTGACAGCTTCTTGCAACTTCCCTTATTTTTTATATTCTTAAATACACACAGCACAGTCAATACATTACCATCTGTCCTTGAAGGTGAAGTAGAAGAGAGAGTTGGTAATCTTGGCACCACTCTGCCCACTGAACACATACATGGAGTCTCGAGCGACCGCCACCGGGAAATTACAGCAAGTTGGCGGGCAGTCTCCGGTTTGGCTGATCTCCTCCCAGACTCTGTTGTCTCCCTGAGTAATAAATGAATAATAAGTGAGTGAGGGAGCTCAGTGTATATAGAGGACAGGTAGAAAATATTACTTTTTTCATCAGTTTTCTTTGTGTAGGATGCATGTAGAGAAGAGATAAAAAATATGACCTACTTTTTTCATGAATTTTCAACGCATTCCAGACACAAATAATTAAGAGAACAAATAATCACACACTTTCACAATAAAACTCATACCCCAAGAGGAATGGTCCACATATCATTGAGTCGAGAATTTCCATCATATCCTGCAAATATCCACAGCTTCCCTTCGTAGACTGCTGCCCCGTGCGCTGACCGAGGAACCGGAGCCCTGGAGGTAAAGCGAGGGGTGGTGTGCACTGACTGATTGATAGGGAAGCTGCCACAACATCAGTCATATGGTGCCACTAATATAAATGTTCAAAGCAACTAAAATGGTAGGTCAAAATAGTGATAGTAAGAACAAAACTGTGGCAAGGTAAAAAAATAAAATAGAAAAAATAAATAAAAAATAACTAAAAATGACCAGATATAAAATTAAATGGGATTAATCAGTGAGAAGTGAAGTGCTACAAATAAAAAAAGGCTGGTACTTCAATGTATTAATTTCAAGGAAGTGCAACAGAACTATAGCAGCCACACTACAATGCTATATGCGCAGTACAATCTAGAGTTTGACGAAGAACATACATTATCAGACAGGTTGGCACCTCTATCAAGACAATCCCAGTGTTAGGAGCAAGAATCAGATGCCTTTATAATACTGTCCTCACTCTAATTCATGGGAAAATAATGTTGTTATCGGTTTGAAATGTATACCTTCAATTTAAACATGCACCTGGTTCAATGACAATGGATTTTTAAAGCTGTAAGATTAAATGGGAGATTTCAAATAATTTTTTCCTTAATTCCCTTTCCTGCTGCTGAGAGTAAAGTCAAGAAATCAAAAAAGGTAATGCATTCTCAAAGCTGTAAGAATAAGTGGGATATTTCAAGTTATTTTCTTCCTAGTTCCCTTTCCTGCAGCTGAGAGTAAAGATGAGAGGCTCACCTGCCAGTAAATTTCCACTCAAGCCACTGCCCGGTCTGAAAGCGGTACTCAAACAGGTCATTCTGGTTCTTAAGGTTGCTGTTGCTATGAATGTCCCCCGTGAAGCCTCCAAACACAAACATGGATGATTCATGTACCTGGAAAAAGAAGCAGCTATGTACAGTAGTCTGAACCAAGGTAAAACATTATTAGTTGCATATTCAAGTTTTATGATCTCTAGTTAACAATACTCTGCAACAGTCTTTTCAAATGAAGGATGCAGAAAGTGGCAAACAATTATTCATGTCCAGGAAAATCATTACAACTTTTCTTAATAAAAAATATATGAGAAAAGTAAGTGCTCCCAAATTTTAGATCTACAAATATTAAAATCATGCAAACAACAGCCCTCCTGGACATTATACACACAAATATATAGCATTTTTCCTTTCTCTCTTCATTTACTTTGTCCTCTCATCCCACTCTTCTCTTAATTGTTCTCCTCCATCACTCACTCCTCCTCTTCCTCAGCCCTCCTGGAGATTTTACACACATATACACAACATTTTCCCTTTCTCTCTCTATTTACTTTGCCCTCTCATCCCACTCTTTTCTTAATTCCTCTGCTCCATCACTCATTCCTCTTTCCCCTCCTCTTCCTCCCACTTAACAAATACATCAAGAGCAATGGATGCCTCACCACAGCAGAGTGATGATAGCGAGGGGCGGGAGGAGTGCCTGTGGAGAACGCTCTGCCCCATGATTTTTCCTTCACATCGAAGCGTAGCAGGTCATTTAACATCCACTTGCCATTGTCACCACCAAACACGTATATAGCATCCTTGTATGCCACCACTGTGTGTTTGCTTCGCCTGAAAAATATAGGTTGTGAGGTTCTATGTCCTTTGCTTGTGTCCGAGATTAGCACTATTTGAGTCTTGTGTATTTACATGAGTAGCTATTCAGTCAATTACAGTGATGTCTTTCTAAGTAAGAAGTTACCAAATACTCTAAAAACACTGACCTGACTAAACCAAAAGTATAAAAGTAAAGTTAATCAAGCCCAGCTCAATTAAACCAAACGTAATTATATCAAGCAAGTTACCATGGCAGATACTCTAAAAACACCGATTTCACTAAATTGAAAAGTATACTAAAAACTAAAATTAATCAAGCTTCATTCAATTAAACCAAACTGATATCACACAAGCAAGCTTCAATAACCAGCCTCTCTCTTTCATGGCTAATCTCTCAGTGCTTCAGAACTTGAGGAGGAAGATTGGGAATTGTATATACCCTCCTGACACACACACACACACACACACACACGCACACACACGCACACACACACACACACACACACACACACACACACACACAAGCACATTTCTTCTCTGACTGAGCATGGTAGGTTTAAAAAAGAGAAAATCTTGTGATCACTTCAAAAGAATTACATATTTACAAACACAGAAACAAGTGGAGGAGATGGCCTGGTGCCAACCCCTGACTCTAAGGAAACAATGAAAGGAAAAGAAAACAACAAAGGTTCATATTTTTAAATATCTCAGCACCTGACCTTGACAACTTTCAACAGCCTGTAGTGGAAGTGATGGTGATTTTCAAGTGTGTTTTTATGACTATTAATAAATGAGAGAAAACACTAAGGACATGATTCATCTTTGTATCCTTTGTAAATTATCCTCATGAGACCCTAAAGAAAACAGACCATATTTACAATTGCTACAGTCCACAAGGCATCACTATACTTACCGTGCACCAACAAACTCGTCACACTCGGGCATACACTTCCATCGGTGCACAGTTTCAAAAGGCCCAAAGTCCAGCGTCAAGCATTCAGCTGACTCAGGCCAATTGTGATCAAATTCCAGGCCAGGAGGACCAGCTATGGCCATGACACTGGGGGTTCTCTCAGCCTGGAATATGTGACAGATTCAGCACATCAAGATAATAATATAGGCATTGATGTTCAACCACTAGCATGGGAAAATGAGGAAAAAAATGGTTCTTGAGTAGTGTAGTGCATAAAGTTCAACAAATCAAGACATTTATATGGAAAATTATGTTCAACCAGTAACATGTAAAAATAAAATGGTTCTCAATTAGTGTAGTGCATGACTTCTTTCAAATGTACAAGAGGCAAGGTAAGGAGACAAAAAAAATGGATGACTAAAAAAAGAAAAAAATTTAGGTTTAATGGAAATACCTCTAGCCCAATAATTTCCTGACAATGACTATCTATTTTTTTTATATAATGATCTACACAATGAAGGGATTAGCAATGTAATTAATTAACTAAATAAATGTAAACCTAATATAACTTAACCTAACCTAGCCCTTGAATAGAAACACTACAGTTATTTCAATTAGTGACTTCAAAAGGTTAACACAGCATAGGGGGTGTACAGGCAGGGGAAGGGGGATTTTCCTTGTCTGATGACTATTTTTGGGGTCTTCTCAAAAAAATTATGTTTTCCCCTTAGTTTTGAGGTTTCCCAACTTTGGCCTATTTTGGCCTCTCCCACCCTAAAACCCTGCTTTCCCACCAGGTGCCCAAGCTTGCCTGTCCTGGAGAAGGCCGGCAATACAATACATAAGCATTCACTATTGGTAAGATTTACTAAGTAAAGGACTACCATATACAGCATTACGAAGTGTAAGTGGGTAACAACATTGAATTAGAGTGACCTTGATAAAAAGAAACAAGATTAACAATATTGTCAGAGAACAAGTCACAAGCCGTCTGCCTTCAGAACACTCACAATATGATCTTATGAAGGTAACCTTCAACCGTGATGTACACAATAATGAGATTTGAAATTAAATCAACGAACTGAATGAATCCACACCTAACCCTTTTGATGGAAAAGCGGTTATTTCAATATCATCCCTGACTACATTAGTAATGTAATCCTTAGAATCTGAGTCTTATATGGTCTTGTATTTACAAGTTAACGAGGGAAGGGAAGCACCTGTTCAGAATATCACACCTGTCACTCGCTTATGCACACACACAGCAGTCCAGGGCTAATGTCTTCACCACGGTAGCTCCTCGGGCCCCCTGTGTGCTACCTGGCGCCCCAATTCACTACCGAGGTGTTATTGTGGTGCTGTGACAGAAGGGATCTTGTTGTTGTTGTTGTTAATCAGGTTTTGCCTTTTGAACGGCACCTTCTCTTCAATTTTTTTTTCTACACTTTAAGATTTGCTTTATCTTGTAGTCATTGTATTCTCTTTACTTTTCTCCACTTTCAGGTTTGCTTTGTCTTGTAGTCACTACAAGAACAAGAACTACAATTAACCACAAGTAAACCAAGAACAGAAGAAAACGAAGAGAATTTCCTTTCGTTTTCTTCAGTCTTTGGTTTGCTTGGAAGCAGGTCAAGACGGCCCCTAACCACGACGGCCCTCCAAGACGGCCCTCCCCCACGGCCCCGTGTTTACCAGGACGGCCCCGTGTGTTTACCAGGACGGCCCCGTGTTTACCAGGACGGCCCCATTTTGTAGGACGATAATAATATTACATTCTCAATTCTCACACATACATACCAATTACTGGGAAGTTACTGGGGTTTTCAAGGGTGTTTTCATGGTTATAGTTTAACAGGCTGTAGTGGAAGTTACTGGGGTTTTCAAGGGTGTTTTCATGGTTCTAGTTTAACAGGCTGTAATGGAAGTTACTGGGGTTTTCAAGGGTGTTTTCATGGTTCTAGTTTAACAGGCTGTAGTGGAAGTTACTGGGGTTTTCAAGGGTGTTTTCATGGTTCTAGTTTAACAGGCTGTAGTGGAAGTTACTGGGGTTTTCAAGGGTGTTTTCATGGTTCCAGTTTAACAGGCTGTAGTGGAAGTTACTGGGGTTTTGAGAGTATATTTTCAAATCTATATTTTTACTGTGTAGCCAAATAATTATAATATAAAACAACAGGATTTATCAGTAACAATATTATTAAACCCACCACTGCCTGCTCTACCACCCTCACCATCCACAGGGCCTAATGATGATGATTTCTACTTTCATCCTCATCGGGGCTAGCGAGACCAACCTGGGGCTGTACTCTGGACTGACGCTGTATGCCATAGGTGGGTCTGGAGGGGCTGGGATAACAGATAATTTAAATAAACACTCAAACACTTAAAAAACACAAAATTCATGCTGGCGTACACATGTAAACTTGTACGCAAACACTGGTGTACACTTAGAAACACACACACACTTGGTAAGGCTGGTACACACACACAAACTCATAAGAGATGCTGGTATATGCTCAGAAATCTCTACACATATTAGGTAAGGCTTGTATACACCAATCTAGATGTATGTCCAATGAGATAGCTCGTACTCTCTCTCTCTCTCTCTCTCTCTCTCTCTCAGCTTTGGATTAGTAACCCCGTTGACAGAAGTGACACCCTTGTTTTCTCTTCTCAGATGTAAACAAAGCGGTGGTTTCCTTCCAGCTAGTGATAAAACTTTCTCTCGCTCTCCCTCGCTCTCCCTCACTCTCCCACATCACGGAAGCAGTAAAATAAAGCACACGAGGAGGAAGTGAGAGGATAATGAATTTTGGATGTTTGCGATACGTCAGAAGGTTACACCCATTTCTTGTCCAGATGTTGGTTAGTGGGCCTCGTCTTTCTTTGTGTTCCCTAGTGTTGCTCTTGTGTTGTGAGAGGAATATAGTGCTGTGTGTGTGTGTGTTAAGAAGAAAATATTATATTATATTTACGTGTTTAAAATTTTTCTACATTTAAGTCAGAAGAGGCTGGCTGGCTGGCTGATGCTGCTGCTGCTGCTGTTGTGGATTTAATTGCTCATTTATGTTCCTTTGTGCTGTGAGGGAAAGTGTGTGTGTGTGTGTGTGTGTGTGTGTGAAGGGAGAAAGGGGTGGTGTTTAGGAGTCTGGGATGAGAAAACGAGTGATTTGTTTTGTAGCCTTCAGAAAAAAAATATTAAAGTTTTTACAGTGGGAAAATTTTGGTGGTGAGTGAGAAAATGACTCAAATATTACCTCAAATTTAACCTAACATGGAGCCTCACACTCCTCAGCTGCCCCTAACCAAACCAAGCCTAACCCAAAGAAGCCTACCCTAACGCTGCGTTTACACCGAGCGAGTCGCGTCGAGTCGAGTCACGTCAAGTCAAGATGATTCATGACGCATCATGAATCGCCACCCCAGCTATAACATTGATTTGTATGGGTTTCTGAACGAAACCGTTTACACCGGATGCTTCGAGTCACGTCACGTCCTCTCGCGTCACGTCACGTCGAGTCACATATAGGGCTGTACCTAACCTAACCTAACCTAACCTAACTTAACCTAAACTAACTTAACCTAACCTAACACCCACAGAAGAACGTGCGGAGAAGCAAGGTGGCATTCGGCAGTCTGATCCTGGACCTGGTCGGCTTGACGGTGGTGGTGCCTCTGTCTCTTGCTTTCTTTGACTGTTACTCCAAGCACGACTCCAGCGGCTTGTATTCCTCTGTGCTCTCCTGTGTGACTTATTACCAGCATATCATCGGCATCCCTGCGAGGTTCCACTCTGTCTTGTTTTGGTGGTATGTGGGTGTGTTGTGTTTTTTATTGGTTTGTATATTTCTAGTTTGTTTTTATTATTATTTTTTTCAATTTTTTTTATCCTGTTATCTATTTATTTATCTTTGTTTGTTTGTTTGTTTGTTTGTTTGTAGGGTGTGTGTGTGTGTGTGTTTGTTTGTGTTCCTGCTGTTCTATATTGCAGCTTGTTTTCTTGTTTTTGTTTTTTTGTTATTGTTATTTTGTGTTTTATTCCCTTTCATTGTTCTGAGGATGTTTTCAGGTATTTTTGGGGTGTTTTTGGGTGTTTTTGGGGTGTTTTTGGATGTTTTTTGTGGTGTTTTGGTGTATTTTGAGGGTGTTTTGGTGTGTTTTTGTAGTGTTTTGGGGTATTTCAAGGGTGTTTTAGTGTGTTTTTGGAGTTTTTTGGGGTGTTTTGGGGTATTTTAAGGGTGTTTTAGTGTGTTTTTGGAGTGTTTTGGGGTGTTTTGGTATATTTTGAGGGTGTTTTAGTGTGTTTTTGGAGTGTTTTGGGGTGTTTTGGTGTATTTTGAGGGTGTTTTAGTGTGTTTTTGGAGTGTTTTGGGATGCTTTGGTGTGTTTTGGGATGTTTTTGGGTGTTTTTGGGTATTTTAAGGGTGTTTTGGTGTGTTTTTGGAGTGTTTTGGGATGTTTTGGTGTGTTTTGAGGGTGTTTTGGTGCATTTTTGGAGTGTTTTGGGATGTTTTGGTGTGTTTTGAGGGTGTTTTGGTGTGTTTTTGGAGTGTTTTGGGGTGTTTTGGTGTATTTTGAGGGTGTTTTGGTGTGTTTTTGGAGTGTTTCAGGATGCTTTGGTGTGTTTTGGGATGTTTTTGGGTGTTTTTGGAGTGTTTTGGGATGTTTTGGTGTATTTTGGGGTATTTTGAGGGTGTTTAAAGGTGTTGTGGTGGTATTAAATTTATTGTTTGTTTACTTTTTTTAGCTTTTTATTTTCTTGTGCATTATTTTATTTCTTATTTATATTGTGGTGTGTTGCCGGTGTGCCCTAACCTAACCGAGAGGCAGAGGCACACAACCCGAGAAGAGCGGAGGCAAGCCTCGGGTACCGAGAGGCAGAGGCACACAACCCGAGAGGAGCGGAGGCAAGCCTCGGGTTCCGAGAGGCAGAGGCACACAACCCGAGAGGAGCGGAGGCAAGCCTCGGGTTCCGAGAGGCAGAGGCACACAACCCGAGAGGAGCGGAGGCAAGACTCGGTTTGCTTCATCTTCATATCTCCCCCCCCCCCCCCCGCAAATTTTAACATTCATTAAACATTTTCAAATATTTTTTGCAAACGTCATGAAATAAACCTCAATATTAAAAACACATCATTCCATTATCAATTTCATTTTTTTTTTTTCTTTTTTTTTTTTTACTGCAAATGAGCCATATTGAGCAGCTTCAAATACGCTTCCTTTACACCTTATAGAAACCTTGATTTAAGCTTCTGCTTTAAGGATACTTATCTAATCTTACTTAATGGCTTTAAAACTGGAAATATGGAAAGATAAAATATATTTCATCTTTACTTCGTAATTACATTGCAACATAATTATGAATTTTCCCATGAAATTATTATTATTATTTTTTTTTTTATGAATGAAGGACACTGGCCAAGGGCAACAAAAATCCAATAAAAAAAAAAAAAATGCCCACTGAAATGCCAGTCCCACAAAAGGGTCAAAGCAGTGGTCAAAAATTGATGAACAAGTGTCTTGAAACCTCCCTCTTCAAGGAATACAAGTCATAGGAAGGTGGAAATACAGAAGCAGGCAGGGAGTTCCAGAGTTTACCAGAGAAAGGGATGAATGATTGAGAATACTGGTTAACTATTGCGATAGAGAGGTGGACAGAATAGGGGTGAGAGAAAGAAGAAAGTCTTGTGCAGCGAGAGGGGAGGCATGCAGTTAACAAGATCAGAAGAGCAGTTAGCATGGAAATAGCGGTAGAAGACAGCTAGATATGCAACATTGCGGCGGTGAGAGAGAGGCTGAAGACAGTCAGTTAGAGGACAGGAGTTGATGAGACGAAAAGCTTTTGATTCCACCCTGTCTAGAAGAGCAGTATGAGTGGAACTCCCCAGACATGTGAAGCATACTCCATACATGGACGGATAAGGCCCTTGTACAGAGTTAGCAGCTGGGGGGGGGTGAGAAAAACTGGCGGAGACGTCTCAGAACACCTAACTTCATAGAAGCTGTTTTAGCTAGAGATGAGATGTGAAGTTTCCAGTTCAGATTATAAGTAAAGGACAGACCGAGGATATTCAGTGTAGAAGAGGGGGACAGCTGAGTGTCATTGAAGAAGAGGAGATAGTTGTCTGGAAGGTTGTGTCGAGCTGATAGATGGAGGAATTGAGTTTTTGAGGCATTGAACAATACCAAGTTTGCTCTGCCCCAATCAGAAATTTTAGAAAGATCAGAAGTCAAGCGTTCTGTGGCTTCCCTGCGTGATATGTTTACCTCCTGAAGGGTTGGACGTCTATGAAAAGACATGGAAAAGTGCAGGGTGGTATCATCAGCGTAGGAGTGGATAGGACAAGAAGTTTGGTTTAGATCATTAATGAATAATAAGAAGAGAGTGGGTGACAGGACAGAACCCTGAGGAACACCACTGTTAATAGATTTTAGGAGAAGAACAGTGACCGTCTACCACAGCAGCAATAGAACGGTCAGAAAGGAAACTTGAGATGAAGTTACAGAGAGAAGGACCGTAGGAGGGTAGTTTGGAAATCAAAGCTTTGTGCCAGACTCTATCAAAAGCTTTTGATATGTCCAAAACAACAGCAAAAATTTCACCAAAATCTCTAAAAGAGGATGACCAAGACTCAGTAAGGAAAGCCAGAAGATCACCAGTAGAGCGGCCTTGACGGAACCCATACTGGCGATCAGATAGAAGGTTGTGAAGTGATAGATGTTTAAGAATCTTCCTATTGGATATATTATTATTTGTACGTGGTGTACGATATGTTTTCCCGGCGGCAAGCCAAGCACTGCTTGTCGCCAGGAGTGTATCCTCAGTTCCGGACCGAGCCCAATAAAGGAGAGACGTGTGTCCCTGTGTCTCGCTCCCCTGCCTAGCTATCTTACACTTCCTGTTGAGGATAGATTGAAAAACTTTAGATAGGCAGGAAATTAAAGCAATAGGACGGTAGTTTGAGGGATTAGAACGGTCACCCTTTTTAGGAACAGGTTGAATGTAGGCAAACTTCCAGCAAGAAGGAAAGGTAGATGTTGACAGACAGAGCTGAAAGAGTTTGACTAGGCAAGGTGCAAGCACGGAGGCACAGTTTCGGAGAACAATAGGAGGGACCCCATCAGGTCCATAAGCCTTCCGAGGGTTTAGGCCAGCGAGGGCATATAAAACATCATTGCGAAGAATTTTAATAGGTGGCATGAAGTAGTCAGAGGGTAGAGGAGAGGGAGGAACGATCCCAGAATCGTCCAAGGTAGAGTTTTTAGCAAAGGTTTGAGCGAAGAGTTCAGCTTTAGAAATAGATGTGATAGCAGTGGTGCCATCTGGTTGAAGTAGAGGAGGGAAAGAAGAAGCAAAGTTATTGGAGATATTTTTGGCTAGATGCCAGAAATCACGAGGGGAGTTAAATCTTGAAAGGTTTTGACATTTTCTGTTAATGAAGGAGTTTTTGGCTAGTCGGAGAACAGACTTGGCATGGTTCCGGGCAGAAATATAAAGTGCATGAGATTCTGGTGATGGAAGGCTTAAGTACCTTTTGTGGGCCACCTCTCTATCATGTATAGCACGAGAACAAGCTGTGTTAAACCAAGGTTTAGAAGGTTTAGGACGAAAAAAAGAGTGAGGAATGTACGCCTCCATGCCAGACACTATCACCACTGTTATGCGCTCAGCACACAAAGACGGGTCTCTGACACGGAAGCAGTAGTCATTTCAAGGAAAATCAGCAAAATACCTCCTCAGGTCCCCCCAAACTAGAAATTAATTTCATGGTTAACAGTTAGCAATAACACTTTAAATATATTTTTTACGTAGTTTATCATATCTAACAAATTATCATATTTCACAACCGCAGTATTAATACTAACTAAACTAAGTATATGCCGATGAATAACAATTAATAAAGTGGGCAGAGGACACCTTCATCCATCCTACTGCATTGAATGAGGGGCTTCTGCATGCCATCGAGGGATTTGTCGGTACCACAGTGACCCCACCCCAGGCCCGGGAGGTCATGTTCCCAGTCCCATCCCTATGATCCCCAGGTCATCCACTGTCAACGGATGCTGGCTGCCTGTCAGAGGCGATGGCAGGATGACCCTGATAACCGTGAGGCTTGGGAGGCCATGGTCATTGTGGCTCGACACCTTTCTGAGCTCCTACAACAGGCAATGAAGAAATACTGGGCTACTTTCCTGACTCGGGTGAGCAGCACCCGGTCCCTGCAGGAGGTGTGGCTACATGTGAACAGGGTTAGGGATAAGTTCAGGCGTCAGATCGTTGATCCTGACCCAGCCAGCAAAGCACAGGAGCTTATTATGCAATAGAAGCAAGCCTCCTCGATGGCCTTCCTGCTGGACAAACCCCATAGAACGGACCTGATCCGACACAATGCTGCTCTGCATGACGACACCTGTGTGCCCATCACCCATGATAAATTGCTTTCTGCTGTTAAACATGGCAAATCCACTCATTCGCGACTATGTGTCTCCCAGTCAGTACACAGACACTGAGGCGTCCCGACGGCTCCCCGCACACCTATCTTCCACCAGGGCTGAGCTGTACGGCATACTCGAGGCTTTGCACATTGTAGCCTCCTCGCTTAAGGATGTCTATCTCTTTATTGACAGTCAGGCTGCCTTACGTGGCCTTCTGTCACCTGCAGTTACAGACTGTGATGTTGTGCACAAGTTCCTTGGAGTCATTCGCACTACTGAAGAGACTGGTGCCAGGGTTCACTTTACATGGATGCCTTCACATGTAGGCATCCTTTTTAATGAAAGGGCCGACCACTTGGCCCAGCTTGCCCTTCAGGATGAGACAGTGGACCCTGGTATTGAGTACACTCTCCACTATGTAAACCGTAGCATTAAGGACAATGTAAATAATAGCATTACTGATGATGTATCACAGTGTTGTCATGATGGCAGTCCTAGCTGCCTCCATTATGTACAAGTCTCCCAGGGTAGTGATCACACCTATGGGAGATACGGTACATCTCTGGGTAGTGTGGCGATGCGCCTTAGGCTAGGCTTTAGGTATTACTGGGAGGTTAGTAACCCCCTGCATTGTGCTGTAAGCTGCGTGCAGTGTCTGGAGAACACACACTGCATCACTATGTTAGGGATTGTCCCTGTATTGACAGGTTTCGGCCCCCAGGTATTTCTGACCTGCAGCAGCTTATCTGCTGGATAATAAACACCAATGTTCTTAGGACTATTCTGCAAGAATACCCGAACTTTACTCCCAGTTGGTGATGCAGTGTGTGTGTGTGCGTGTGTGTACATACCCTCATGGGCCCCCTACTGGCTGTACGTCAATCCGTCACTAGTGTGTGGGTGTGTGGGTATACCACTACTACTTCTCCTCATTGCTCATAACTCCATTTGGCTGTGAACAGATGACTCCTCTTACATATAGTGTCTCTGTGCCTGTGTACAGATCTAATATATGAAAGTGCATGTGTATATATGTATGTATGTATGTATGTATATATGTATGTGTATGTGTACGTATGTATGATGTAAATAAATGTATGCGTGTGTATATATGTATGTATGTATGTATGTGTATGTGTAAGTATGTACGAGTATATGTGTATGTGTATGCATATGTGTGTGTACCTGTATATGTACGTGTATGTGTGTGTGTATGTGTGTGCACTTTTGTATATGTATGTATATGTATTGTATGTACGTATATGTGTATGTATATGTATGTGTATGTGCAATTTTGTAATGTGATGTACATCTGATCTCTGCATGTTTGCCTCTTGTTCAGGGGGAGGCCGGCAGGACGCGTCTTCCTCCTTTGTTGTACTTTTTACTACAACAATAAAGTCAATCAATCAATCAGTTTTCTTTACTGTATAAATTAGGAACACGATACATTAGGGCAAATATTATATTGACTTATTCTGAAAACCAATTGTTACGGATAGTTCAAACAATTTGGAAATAAATCATAGGAATCACTCAAATAAATCTGACTCCTCTGAAAATAAACTGGCATCATGATCGTCGCCATCACTTTCCACCTGATCATTTCCATTCCTGTCAACTTCCTAACAAACTGTGTGGTCAGTCTGTGATGTACTTGCCACCTGCCCATTTCCACATCTATCATCACCTCCCCCCAGGAAAGCTAGTCTGTCCACTTTCTTTGATGTTGCCCTGTGAATTGAGTTCTTGGTTGACAAAACTGTGGAAGCCTCTCTGCATTGAATCAACTCTTGGTACTTAAGCAGCATAAGCAGCAGTTCGAAAAATTACATCGTTTAGGGAAGGTATAACCTCCCGCATGGATATGTTTTTAGTGCCAGGGGCGTGGATGCCATTTGGCGGCCGGAGGCTGCTAAAGGACTCAGTTTGTTAAGTAGCAACCGTTTCGTGGATCTGGCCCCTTGCAGGTCGTCCTAAGGCATTAATGCATTGACATACACAGTCATCTGCTAACTTCTTCATGGATGCCGTAGAGCGGCACGTAAGGCATCACCAAAGGCCGGCACCGTATGAATACTTTCTGTCAACTATCAAAAGTGATAAATTATGTGATAAATCCTGGCGCATTTGTATGTTAAAAAAAAAAAACTGCTGCAATGTTCACTTTTTGACTGGCAGTTATGACTTACACAAGTAAATATCTATCACTGTAAATATAAAATTACTGGAATATATAGTTCCATGTGGCTTCATAATTAACACAGTGATTTCTCAAAATCTTAAAAAAAAAAAAAAAAAAAAAATCTACAAAAACACAATGTTGAAATAAGGGTGTCTTGAGCCATGGTCGGTGAGGCAATCATGGAGCCCTGCCCTGACCAACTTGCACTGTGTACATTTCTAGCAATCAGAGTAGCCCAATCTAGCCAATAGTATTGCTGCGGTGGTTGTGGTAGTAGTGTGGGGTGCATATAGTATTTTAGTGACGGAGTGGGTAAAATGAAGTCCATCAAAGATGTTTCTTGATATTGTATTGAGGGCGACAGTATGTGGCACCCCAGAAGTTTATCATAGACTGTGTACTGGCCAGGAACTGACTCGGCGGGCAGTCCCAGTTACGAATTAAATTAACGTATGTTTTGTCATTATATGTCAAAACATGAGTGAAACTAAACAAGGCAACAATAATATAAACATTAACTATAATAACCATTAGTAACAATGCACCAAGATAGTCATTACAATAAAATAATTTACGTTAGGTCACTACAGTAGTAGTAGTAGTAGTAGTAGTTGTAGTAGTAGTAGTAGTAGTAGTAGTAGTAGTAGCAGTAGTAGTAATAGTAGTAGTAGTAGTAGTAGTATAATGAATTTATAATTATCAGCAAGAATGATAAAATTACTACTATCATTACTATTGTTATACTACATTGGGCTAGTCAGGATTATATTGGGCTAGTCAGGAGGTACATTGGGCTACTTTCCAGCAGACGACAGCATGGCGGTGGCATAGCACGAGTTTTTCCTCTTCCTTTCTCATTTCTCTCCCTCTCAACACAACGACAGCCCCCAGCCACGCTCCCAATGCTCCCTCCTCTCCCCGCAGCCGCTACAGGTGAGGCAAGGCAGCATAAAACCTCAAAATGGCGGGGAATTTGGTATTCAAACACGACACCCTCAGAATGTTGTTTTGGCAAGTTGTCTCTGAAACTCACTGGCTATTTAACTTTTTTGTTTGTTACTTAGTTGTTGCGGTATTTATTCATTACAAATTTATGTAAGTGATTTTTTTTATATGTTTTCTTATTGTTTGGGTGAGTTACACTAGTGATGTGACTAGTAATTTGCGGGAATTAAGCTAATAACAAATACGGTAACAATTTTTTTTCTTACAGTGTTGTCATGCAGTTTTATCCTTCTAGTTTGGTGTGAATGATTTGTGGTAATTTTTGTGTTTTTTATGTGTGTTTAGCTAGTGACATGTCTTCTAATTAATGCAAAGTAAGCCAATAACAGTCACTTAAGAATTATAACTGTGCTGTAAAAAAAAAAAAAAGTTATGTATTCACTAACATGTCTTTACCTACATTTTGCTTAATTGGCAGTTTTGTAGTGTGGTTACTGTATGGATATGCTGTGTGTAGTCAGGTGAGGTAGCGTGAAACTAAGTAAATAAGAAGCCAAGTGAGTGGGTTAAGATAAGAATTTTGGAGTATTTACGAACAAATCTTTACCAGTGTCGAAGTTAATCGGCAGTTTTGCAGTGTGGGTAGTGAGTGGGTGTTGTTTATTTAGTCAGGTGAGGTGGCGTGGAATCAACAGTTAATGGGAAACCAGGTAAGTGAGTGAGTGGGTCAAGATAAGGAATCAAGGGCACGTGTGTGTTTGTGTGTGTGTGTGTGCGTTGCTTTGAATCAGACAATGCATTACTGGCCCCGGGAATTATACAGAACACTGTCAAGTTTGTAATCTGTGTATGTAGTTAGTAATGTTTTGTTAAAGTGTAGTGAAATATGATAAACTCTTTTACTTCTTTTAGTGCTAACTCATGATGTTAGGAACCAGTTAATGCAGTACTAGATGGTACAGAAGGGCACATAACATTATCTGTCTTTCATGTGTGCAGAGTGAAAGCGAACTGATCAGCTTGTTTCCTTCATTTAGATCGTGCTGATTCATTATGTTGGGAACCAGTCAATGCATTAGTGTTCCCAAGAATGATATGGAGCATTCCTTGTCTAGTAATGGTTTGGGTGTGCAGGCTTGATGGCTTTTTGCAGCTTCTCTTACTTTATTATGTTCTTAAGTTCTAATAGTAAGATTTAATTATATATATTGCTACTCCAGGTATGCATAATGTTAATTCTCTCTCTCTCTCTCTCTCTCTCTCTCTCTCTCTCTCTCTCTCTCTCTCTCTCTCTGCCCATAGACTAAGGCCCCACCATGCCTGGGAAGGTGAAGGTTCGTGTGCTGGCAGGCCGCAACCTGCCGGTGATGGATAGGTCGTCGGACACCACAGATGCCTATGTGGAGGTGAAGCTTGGCCAGGTCACCTTCAAGACAGAGGTGTTCAGGAAGAGCCTCAACCCACAGTGGAATTCAGAGTGGTTCAGGTTTGAGGTGAGAGGAGAGAGAGAGAGAGAGAGAGTGGTTAATAGGATAAAGTGAAGGTGGAATACTTAAGAAATTCACAAGAGGAACCATTTTATCCACTATTGTATAGATAATGACAACAGATATCCTCACATCAGTAAGATGACATGAAATTGAAATACTGTAGAATGTCAATTTGTTGCAAAAGAATTTTAGATTATTAATTTAAAATGGTACCAAAGAGAAAGGCCAAAAATCTATTTAGAATGAATAATTTTTATTTTTAAGTGAATTTAACTCAGCATGCATTATTTTCCTTCCACGAGAACCTTTTCGTTAAAACAATTTTTCTATTTTGTGTGAAATTGATTTAAAGCAAAGTCTTGTGGACTGTAACTCACATTAAATCAGCATTCTGCTGTATATATGCAATTTACAAAGGGAACTATTTCACTCATCATCAAATACAAGACAATAACAAACACCCTCTCATTCATGCTCAAATTTACAAAGGAACACTCATCATCAGATACAGAATGACAGCAAACACCCTCATATTTCCACATTATCACAGGTGGATGACCAGGAACTTCAGGACGAGCCACTACAGATCCGCTTGATGGACCACGACACTTACTCTGCCAACGATGCCATAGGGAAGGTGTATGTGGACCTGAACCCCTTGCTGCTCCCCCCACAGTGCCACCTCCCCTCCCAGAGGCCACATGACCCCTCCCAGCCAGGTCTGTCTGTTGGTTTTGTGTGGTTTTATTTATGTTTGTGCTTGTTTTCTTACCTTGTTCTGTTTACCTGGTCATATCTTCTCTTTTTCTTTTCTTGTCTAATGAGTGCAATTTAAATCTCATGTCATGTTCTATGTTGATGATAGTGTAGACAGTATATACTCTTTAATATCATTATATAGCATTTCATGTCTTATTTTTTTTCATCTTTCTCTAATTTAAATCTCTGATGGTGATTTTCTTGGGTTCATGTACTCTCTAATATCAATATTTTCTTTGTTGTCTTCTAGGCACAGCAGTCATGTCAGGTTGGCTTCCCGTCTATGACACAATGCATGGGATCCGAGGGGAGGTCAATATTGTCGTCAAGGTGGACCTCTTCTCAGATTTCAACAGGTTTCGACAGTCATCGTGTGGAGTCCAGTTCTTCTTCAGTGAGTAACTAGTCAAGCTACAATACAGTTGATTATTCCTGCTTATCTGTCAGTGATTTGTCAGCATTTATGTAAATTAATTTAACCATTATTCTCAGTCTTTCTGTCTGTGTACACACACTCACACACACACACACACACACACAGTACAACAGAAACCATCTCTTGATATTACTACCATTCCTTCACATAACATGGACATATCCAGGACATAATCTTTTATTTCACAGGTGTTTCATAATCACACTTTTAACCAGTCTCCCACCACTGACTCACACACACACACACACACACACACACACACACACACACACACACACACACAAAACCACCTCTTGATAAATACTACCTTTCCTGAATTTAACACAAATATAACATGAACATTTTAATTGACCTCCCTTTTATAATCACACTTAATCCATCACTCACCACCTACCCAGCTCCGGAGATCCCTGCTGGGTACCGCTGCCAGAACATCGTGGGCTTTGTGGAGGAGCTGGTGGTGAATGACGACCCAGAGTACCAATGGATAGACAAGATTCGTACGCCACGTGCCAGCAACGAAGCAAGGCAGACTCTCTTCTTCAAGCTGTCTGGAGAGTTACAGCGTCGCATTGGCCTTAAAGTACTGGAGCTTGGAGGGAATGCAGTCATCAGGTAAAGTGTCCTCTTTGTGTTTGAGTTTGTAGGGCTATTTTAGTGGTTCACCTTATGTACTTTACTTTGTCATTGTTTTGTTTACCGTCCTGATTTTTCGTTATAATATTGAATGGCTTATAAGTCTTTCTTCTTTTCTCAGGCAATCTGTTTTTCTTATGTCCATCCTTGTCATGTTTTCCACTCTTTTTTTTTACTATTTTCATTGCAGTTCATCCATGTTTTATTCATATTATTTTGTGTTCATCAGGGTATGCTTTGCTCAGTAGATAGAACTTTAACCATGTCTTTATTCATAAAGGTAAGTTATTTTGAGTGTTTCCCCTTGATGTACTTCCAAGACTGGATGGTTTATAAGTGTCTCCTCCTCTTCTTCCTCTTTCTTTTTTTTAAGTAATGTCCTTTTCTTATGTCTGTCCTTGTCATGTTATCCTTTGCTTTGTTTCCAGGTATTTATTTTTGATGTGTTGAAGTTCATTTCATTGCAGTTCATCCGTATTTTATTCCTATGATATTGTGTTTATCTGAGTGTGCTTTCCTGTGTAGATAGATTATTTAAAGTGTGTTTCCTGTCATGTGCTCAATTTTATTAACATATATTTTGTTTAATGACGTTATTTTGCCTTACAGGTTTTCACGGTTTAATATTATCTGCCCTTCGTTTCTAGTTTTAGTTGATTTCTTCTCAAATATTCATCCTTTTCATGGCCTCCTGTATACATTGCCCGCAAGTCTTCTTTAATTCAATATGCTGAACTTTCTCTTGTATTTTATTTGCATGTTATTGTTCTATACTGAAGAAGAGGGAAAGATCAGTTCACCTTATTTTATTCCAATTATTTTGTGTTTATCTGTGTGTGTTTTGCTTAGTAGATAAATTATTTTAAGCATCCTTCCCTTCATGTGTTCTATTTTGTTCACCAGTATTTTGTTTAATGTCTTTATTTTTGCTTTACAGAGTTGAACAGCTTATTATTCCTTTTTTTTTTTTTTTTTTTTTTTTTTTTTTTTTGATATCTTTTCTAATGTTCATGTCTCGCTGCACTATCACCAAGTCTTCTTTATTTTGATATCAAGTTTTCTTTACTATTTTCATTGCATGTTATTGCTGTGTACTGTAAGAGGTTTAGGTCAGTTTACCACATTTTCTTCCAATGATTTCATGTTTATCTGAGTATGTTTTGCTTATTAGATTATTTTAAGTGTTTTCCTTTGTGCATTCTCTTTTTGTTTATCTTTATTTTGTTTAATGTTTTATTTTCCCTTACAGGGCTTCACGGCTTATTACTCCACCATTTTTTTGAGTTTTAAATGATCACGTTTTTAATGTTTCACCACACCATCCCCAAATCTTCTTTATTTAATATGTTGAGCTTTCTTTATTATTTCCATTGCATGCAGTTGCTTTATTCTTAAGAAGAGGTTAAGATCTGTTCACCATACTTTATTCTAATGATTTTGTTTAAGTGTATTTTGCTTAGTAGACAGAACATTAAACATAACCCATGTGTTTATCTATAAAGCTCTCACAGAAACCTCAGTTTTAGTACCAGAAATCATAGCTCTAATGAGGATACCAGATTGAACAATAACTTTTATTAATATACAAGGAATTATCACTGACGTAGATCCTGCCGGCCTCTCCTTGCAGTTACCGCCAGTACTTCGATCTTGAGGGAGAGACAGGTATTGTGGTGAGAGGTCTAGGGTCGGCCGTCACCCTTGTCAGGCTGCACTATGACACAGGCGGAGGGGGAGGCACAACACACTCCCCTTCACCACTGCGAGAGATCACCAACCAGAGAGAGTGAGTAATGTAGGGACTGGGGTCTTATTGTGTATGTGTGTGTGTGTGTGTGTTATAGGTTTTTTTTACAGATTCAAGTTCATGATGTCCCTTTTATTTTTTGGTGTGTATGTGTGTGTGTGTGTGTGTGTGTGTGTGTGTGTGTAAATTTGTTTACATATTTGATATTTGCATCCTGTGAATAGTTCTTTGATTCTTAGGTATTGAAATGCTGCTTTAAGAAATAGTAATACTAGGTCTTGCTTTTAGGGACTCATGAAAATGCATAAAGGCAATTATAACAAGTCTTTCAATCAGTTAATGTACCAATCATGCTTATAAATGATCATAGTATTCAGGGGCATAGTTCTGGGGGTCATAACTGCCAGTGTGACAAAGCAGTGTAAAGCTTAAAGCCTCTTCAAACAAGCTGAGTTAAAAAAGACATCCCAAAATAAAAAAAAAAATAAAAAGGCTTCACAACATCTCTAGCTTATGATACACCTTTGCTGACTCACTTCTCACGGCATTGCTTGTCTTGTCAGTGTGTGAAAATTTCCGTGGATTCTTCTCGGCTAATGTTCTGTTGCTCCCGTGCGCCACTAGTTCCTCTGGTAATACTGTTTTGTGGGAGTATTGCTCTGTGTGTCTGTTTGTGTCTTTGCTCTTTTTGCTGTTGTGGTTCCTCTTATGTTGTGTCATTCATGTTTCTCTATTCTTGTTTCTCTTTCTGTTTATATTTCTACATGTCTTTTATCTTTCTTGTCTGTCTTTTTCCATCAGCCTCATCACTCTTTGTTTTAAGTCTTATTCTTCTGGTCTTTATCTCTTATTTAGATACTTGTTTGTCCAACTTTTTATTTTATTTTATTACATTCTAGTGTATCTTTTCAGTCTGTTTTCTTTGCCTCATTGTCTTTTAAGCCTTTTTCTTGTCTGATATTTGGCTTTCTGTATCTTTTTATTTTTATTATTTCTCTGCGTCTAATTTTTCCTGTCCCTCTTTCTTCTACATTCTGTCCATATGATTTTTCACTTCAGATACATCTCAGTGTCTTCTGTGTTGTTTTATCTCCTGTTGCAACTCCTTGGTACAATGTGTGTCTCTTAATCATCTCTGGAATTATCATTATGTGTTAAATCTTAATATGCTTGCTTAGGACAATTTTAGATGTGTTGGGTATGGATGCCTTGAGAACCCAAGACAGATGAGAGTATAGTTATCGTCAAAAGTAAAGTAATGTTCTGTGTTCATTCCATTTTGTTTTGCCTTTCTCCTCAATCTCAAGTCTACTGATCTGTTGAGTGTCTCCCAACAGAACCTGATAGATTCTCAGCATATCAGAGGGCTTGGATGTGAGGGAATAACAGTGGAAGTGAGTGTGATCTGTTACTTGATTATTGACTGTATCTACACTGGTTGTCTGTGGTGTAAAAGGAGACTTGTGATGGAGTGAGGGGACTGAGGATCCTGTCTTCCAAGCAGTTGTTCCTATGGTGAAGCAAGGTGTAGAGAGGGAGGGATGGCTCTTCTTTCCCCAGACCCTCTTGTTGACGTCCATCTCAGCTGCCTGACTCTAGGGGTGATGACAGCCTGGTATATAGATGAATTTTGACTTATTATTATTGTTGATGCTATTGTTTTGTTTTTATCATTATCACTATTCTTGTTAGCCATTATTATTGTTATTATTATTATTATGTGATGCTTGTTTTATCTTCTGCAGTCATTATATTTTGTAATTTTAGCAGTATATGTAAGTCATGCTCCATGTCTCAATTTATTACTATTATTATTTTTTTTTTTTTTGCATTGTGGATCTAATTTTAATTTTTTTTTCATCAGGTAGATATTTTTTGCCTGTCTTGACATTCTCTAAATTTGTATTAATCTTTATTTCATCTTTTTCTCTCATCATCCTTCTCCACCTGATGTAATCCTGCTAATATAATCTTCTAACCTTATTATGGTTGTTGGTATGGCGTGTTGGCTAATTCGTGTCTTGCTTGTATTGGTTGATGTGTTTCTTCCTCCTGATTCAATTTCTTACATTTAATGACTTCAAAATAATTTTCTCTAAATTTCTGGTCTCCATTTCACTTTTGTTATTTCCTCCATTTCTAATTGATACTCATCATTTGCACCTTCCATTTCTTCCTATATATTTTTTTCATCCACACATTTTTATTGTATCATATCCTTCCTTCCTTTCACCCATTCTGTGTACATTTTCCCCCTTTCATTCTCTCTTCTCTCCTTCTATGCACTTCCTCCTCTTTCTCCTCCCAGAGAGGAGGATCTGGTGCTAGAAAACATCTATGCTGTTTCCTTGAGCCCTTCCCATCCCCTCATGCCCATCTCAGTGGTGCATCTTCCTCCTCACAAGCAGTCCACTGCCTCAGCTCCCCCATCCTGCCTTTGGCTGCCCCCTGCACCCATGCACAGCCTCCACCCATGTCACAGTGGCCTCCCTTACCCCTCTCCATCTACATCTCCCACTCTGCCATCTCAGTGGCTGGACCTGATGGTGGGGCCAGGGGTGGGGGAGGGCCATGATGGGAGGGGAGGCCGCTGGATGCTGCGGGGACTTCCCCTGGGTCCTCTGGGGAAGCGAAAGACTCGGCCCGCAACCTCTGTTGTGCAGCACCCGCCTGTGTTCATGCAACGGAACCCCTCCATGGGCTGGCGTCAGTCCAGCCGGGGACACCCCAAGCACCACAAGGCCTGGACAGCCAAGTCAGGACCCCATGGGATGGCTCACAACAGCTCCCGCAAACCAGCCAATCACGACAGTCTGGAGTCCCTGAGGGCTGGCCTGCGCCGCACTGCCCAGCGTGTCATGAGGCTGCGTGCTGGTCTGGAGAAATCACAGAGCTTTGACACCGGCACTGTCCACTCCAGGCAAGTTGGGGGAACCTCCAAGGGCACCAAGACTGTGGGACGCCTTCTGAAAGCCCGTGGCCAGTCCTGGGCTGCCCCAAGACAGCCACACTTAACCCTGAGACAAGCCAGAGAATCCCTCACCTCTCCTGATGACTGTAGAGATGACTGGGACCTGGACTCCCCTGACATAGTGGAGGTGGTGGGCCTGGAGGAGACTGAGATAGGGGAGGAGGATGAGGAGGGCCCAGAGGTTACAAGCATCCAGTACTCCTTCAAGCGAGTCTCTGCTGCCCACTCTGACCCAACTCTTAACAGGAGTATCTTTGCCAAGCAGCGGCTTGCGGCAGCAAGGGTACAGCCGCCTGCCCAGATACAGCTGGTGTCTTCTGATGAGGAGGACTGCAGCTCTGGCCAGGGCTCCTCTGATGACAGCAGTCCAGAATGCCAGCCCATGCCAACTTTGCCTGTTTGCTCCCCTAAGAAGCAAAAGTTCTACCTGAGTGAGGACAGCCTGGAGAATGCAGAGCCTGCCCTTCTGACCTTGCCGGCTGCCCCATGCCGCTCCTCCAGTGACTCTCAGTTGATGGAGCTGGAGAACTATCCTGGCTCTCCTTTTCGACCCAAGTGCCACACCTTTTCAGGCAAGGAGAGGCCCAAACTATTCTTGAAAACCATCCAGGGCCAGGATGACCTGCACCTGATAGACGGTGGGAAGGCAGAGTGTCATAAAACTGCCAAAAAGGTACCACTCTCACCCATTGTCCCAGAATTCTCTCCTGAATCCCTCACCTTCACAGACAACACCCAGCAGTGTTATGAATTAGAGGGGGAGCACTCTGCCACTTCTCTACCCAAGGAGGAAACAACAAAATCAAAGAAAGGAAAGATGGTTCTTACCTTAAATTCCCTCCAGCCTCATGCTTCACACACACACTCCTCCACCCTCCCTCTCCTCCCTGCCATTGCAGTCACTCCCTCCACTCCAGTCCTTCCTGCTAGGTCCCGTACATCTCCTGGTACTCTGGGGCAGGAGTGCTATGCTTGTGGGGTGCAGGGAACTCCCACAGTCCTCACATCCAGAATTGTGGAAGGCAGGGAAGAGACTGAGCTGAATGCCGCCAAAGAATCATCATTTTCCTCTTTCATCTCAGGATCATCTTCCTCCTCCTCATCATCCACCCCTCCTACCATCTCCAGTACTTGCCATTCTCCACTTCCTCCTCCACTGTCACTTTCCATTCTTCCTCCTCCTCCTCCTCCTCCTCCTCCTCCTCCTCCTCCTCCTCCTCCTCCTCCTCCTCCTCCTCCTCCTTCTTCCTCTCTTCCTCATAGTGTGAGCATGGAGAATCAGGAAATGCTGGAGTCTGCTTTAGATGTAGTAGTGTGTGCTAAGTGTGCTCCTCCTTCTCCCACCCTGCCCTCGCCTCGCCCCGCCTCTAGCCTAGACATGCTTGCGGAGGTCCGGCCAGGCTCGGCACCCTCTGTCGGCTCCCCCAAGCGGCCCTTGGCCCGTAGTCGTCACACTAGCGGCTGTTACCCCTCCTTCGTGTCCAGGAGTCCGCTGCCCCCAGAGCCTGATGCACCACAGACAGCCCCCATCCCCCAGCCCAATGGAGTGGTTGGGGGGGGCCCAGGAGCGGGAGGCACAGCTGCAAACTCCTCACCCACACACTCCGGGAAGCTGGCCAGTCCTGCCCGCACTCCTGGAGTCTCCATCAACAGACGGTCTTCAGACTCTGACCTCTCCATCACTCCTAAAGGTCAGTATCCTCATTGCCTTACATCTTGATTTTTTATTTTTTATTATGTAAGAGGGGCACTGTCAAGGGTAACAAAAGTGGAAATTTAAATAAATGAAACGGGTCCACTGAGGTGCCAATCCAAAAAGAAAGGTCAAAAGGGTCATCCAAAATTTGAGGATAAGTGTCTTGAAACTTCCCTACATTTACTCTTAAGATACCGTGTAACTCCTGACATTATACAAAACCATCAGTATCATCATGAGTTCTGTCAGTCTCTCCCTCAAACACAGGAAGCAGCCTAGCAGGGAGTGGAGGGTCCTCGAGTGGGGGTGTGGTGGGAAAGGTGGGAGGCAGCGCACTGTCTGCCTCACACCACCGCCCCATCATGACCCAAGAGTCCTTTGACCTCCTGGAGTATCCTTTCCTCACCATGAAGTCCTTCCCACCAGGCTTCATCCTTCATCTAGGTAAGCAGTTCGGCAGGAGTTTCAACATTATGACCATGATAACAGCAACAAGGATAACACTTAAAACATTGTGTGGAGTATTTTCTTCTCCAGTAGCATTACCCAGAACAAATATAAGCAGTACAGCAACATCACAGCTTGTAGTTTAGAAAAGCTGTTTTTAAACAGTTACTTATTTTCTTTAGCAAGGACTGAAAGGTTAAGACAATTTGATTGTAGGGACACGAAGGTAACTTGTACAGTCATGGTCAAAAGTCCCTTAAACTGCTGCTGCATAGGCTGAGAATCATTTATCTGAAATTCTGAAATCTGAAAGTTTTTTTTAATTGTGACATGTCATATCACAAATGGAAAACTCCACAATGTGGTGGAAAGGTTCCACTGCATGGCAGTTTACCACTTTTTGATCCCTCCCGTGGCTGTAGATCAAGTATCAAAGCTTTGACCTATGAGCATGCTGTCATATTTACACTTCGTCAGTTTTTTGCGACTACTGTAAAACTACATTTAGGATATGTGCATAAGCTATATTATGAAATGTAAATGGATATCTTGTGTAGACTCAGGTCCCATCTTCAACCTGTTCCATTTTATAGATGCAAATAATATTCCAAAAACTACAAAAAACTAAAATCCACAACACTTTCAGTCCTTGGAATTTCAGATAAGTGATTCACAACCTGAATTAACCATTTCACCTCAAGTCTGATCTCTTGACAGTTTCCTTACTAAAGTTAGCTAACTAGTTATTAGCAAATCAGTGGACTTTATACTGAGGGAATAAACAGTAAATACCAGAAGGTTAGTAAGCCTGATTATGACTTTACCTTAACCACACACCAGGAGGAACCGTCAGCGCCCGATCCGTCAAGCTGCTGGACCGGCCACACCCTCCGGAGGAAGTAGAGACTCGAGACAATTGGTGGACACAACTCAGGATGGAGATCAGGTCCCACACACGCGCCCTGGCTTGTAATGTGGTGTTGGGCTATGAGGAATTCACCACTATTAGGTAGGTATTGGTTATAGGGAGTTCACCACTAGCAGGTAGGTATTTGACTGAGGTGTGGAAGAGAGACTCCAGGTCTTTGTTTGACCAAGCCTGCTGTCCCTGGTAAGAAAATAATTAAGGGAAGGTGCAAGAAGCTGTCAGGCCTACACGTGGCAGTCCCTGTATGATATATATATCTCTACCTGTTTCCACCTATCATCGTCATCCATAAATTTGTCTAATATTTTGAAGCTCCCTAATAATTCAGCACCAACAACATGATTACTGAGTGTATATCATTTGTCTACCACTCCACTTGAGAACCAGTTCCTTCCTGTCTCTTTGTCAGTGTTACCTGTCACATCAGCTATACTGAATGATGATTTCCTTACAGTTCTCAAGAGTGGTTGTTAGTTTAAGAGTTGATGTTAATTTAAAATTTCTACAATTGGTTAATGTAGTATTGATCATTAGTTGATTGATCTCTGAGTATTGATGTTGATTGAGTGTTAACATTAGTGACTCAACCCTTCATGTACCATAGATGCTTTCATAGTTGTTCTTATCCTTGTGGCTGTTCTCTTTAGCAGCTGTCACCTTGGTGGGCATTTTTTCATACCTCCTTTTTGTTGTTCTTGGCTAGAGAATAAAAACAAACAAGAAAATCATTCAAACAGTTCTTTCCATGTTGCCTGATGGTTGAATTGTCCTGCAGTGATGAGGTGATTGTACTCAATGCAACTGGCACGGCAGCAGTGATCAGCCTCCGCTATCTGGAGACAGACAACATTGGAGGCATGTCAGGGCTGCCCAGATCCCTCCGTGACCCCATGACCCTCTCTCTCGACCGCAAGGACTTTGAACAACAGCAACAACAGCAGCAGCAGCAGCAGCAGCAGCAGCAGCAGCAGCAGCAGCAACAACAACAGCAACAACAGATGCAGCAGGGGGGAGTGCCACAGCAGGCGCCAGGGAAGGTCCAGGCCTGCAAGGAGGGACACACAGGCTCACAGGTTAGTCAGTCTGGCTCCCACAGTCTGCCTTGTGTAGCCTGTGTTGAATATCCATGGTCAGGTTTAGGTGTTTGTGTTTAAATCAGCCATAAGTATTTTTCTTGCAAACTTATACAATGGCTGAATGGAGACAATTACAGAGGGTGCTTTAGTCTCATTGCTAGTGCAGATTTTGATGAAATTAATCTTGTATTTTGAAGTAATTTATGTATCTAAAGAGTGCTGCTAGGTACCACTTATTACTTTCACTTTCCTATGCAAAATCTTGGTACTCTAATTGTTCTTTCTTGTTCATGGAAGCTTCCAAATGTTTTCAGGCAGAAAATGAAACATTATGTATCCGTCTCTTTTCTTTTCTGCTCCATCGTAGAAATAATTGGAATCCTTAAAAAGATGACATTTTTGCCTGGCAAGTTGGGTAATTGAGACATGACATTACAGTGTATGAATAAAATACAGAAGGGAGAGTCCCCAGTCCCTTCCTCCATCCCTTTCAGTTGCCTTTTATAATAGGCAGGGAATATAATAGCAGTGTTCTTCCAACCCAGCTACAGAAATAGTGGCCTGGCCACGGCCCCTCTGTTACTATAGTAAATGTCATTCTGCCATGCCAACAAGTCCTTAACTCATCGTCCCTCAATTGTACCACACTCTTGTGCTGTGGCAGCGAAGTGATCAGCAATACCAGACACGTTGTGAAATGTTTTGTTGGGTACGCTGCCTCTTTTTTCTCCTGAATCTCTCCCGAGTTTCACTATGGGATATGATCTGTCACTAAGAAGCATCCTTCTGTAAGTAAGCACCACAGGAATACAAGAGGTGTTGGGGAAGTGTGTATGCCTTGCAGGGTTGTGGGCATAATAGGCAGTGGTACAGGAGGTTATAAGGAATTAGGCTGATACAGTGGGAGGGTGTGAAGACTGTGACCTACCTTTAAAAATCTCCATAGGTGTGCTTGAGGCATAGAGTTTCAAGCCCTCGCCCTCTTAAGCGATTTGTTGTGAGTACCTTGCTTTCCTCTCTGCCTCCTGACTGCAAGACACAAACATATGCTCACATATATACATCCACACACCCACATACATACACACACACATGCCAGACCTACTTCCAATAGACAGAGTGGAAGAGAGTAGAACTAAAAGCTTCCTTTATTAAAGAGTTGCAGTGCTCTGTTCCAGTCCTTAGTGTATAGTTGTTCATAGCTTTTCTTGAAAGGTCATTTTTATTATTATTATTTTTCTCTTGTCTTAGCAAACTATGAGTAATTATAGACATGACCTCCACATGCCTACACTGTTCACAGGACATGTGATGGCTATCTTTTGGTAGAGTTCACAAAGCAAATAACATATTATGTTATATTATGTATAAAAATGTGAGCAAAGATGCTGCATACTTTTGGTGTTTGTTCCTTCCCCTACTCTGGCTTGTTTCACTCCCCTTTGCTCACTGGGCTCAGGTTTAGGGGTCAGCAGGACCTAACCTATGTTGACCTCTGTGTTTAAGCTTACTTTTCACTAGTATTTATACAACAGGCTGACTCTCCTCTCCCTTCATGTAATTGACTTTATTTGGCCTGTGAATAGTCCCCCCAAACTAGCTACCAACATTTACTGGCATGGTTAAGGTCAATGAAGGAGACAAATTTAAAGAATTCTCAAAAGTTTGGTTTAACAGCATGTCCTCAGTGTGAATTACCATATGTTAAACATAATTGTTATGTATATTATGTATATTACAACATGTTATCAGGTTCAGAAGTCAGAAATAATTTGGTGGTGCAGTATTTATTGGCTTCCCACTGTGGCCACATTCCAAACTACTTCATAAAACTGTGTGTGCCTCTATCTCTCCAGTATAGTTGTGTACAGTGAGTCAGTTCTTAACATGCCAACACCTACCCCCCATAGATCCCCATCTTGGCCATAGTTTGCTCTGCACAGTGTTTTTTGTAATGGCACTGCACTGTCAACTTTAAGTACTAAACCAAATGGTCATAGTTTTGGTTTTAGGTAGAAATCTTTCCTTTGACTTTTTAACTCTCAATTTTCTTGTAAAGGATGTCAGTATAAGAAGAGCCTGCTGTATTCAGTATTCTGCTGTGATATAAAAATCACAAGCTGTATCAGTAAGAGTTTCAGGGTATCAAAATCTACTGGAGTTCATTTGAAAGTATTGCAATCTGTACATCAGTGTATGAGAAACTCACCTCCTTGAGTTCTGGCTCACATGAGTTCATTGGAAGAAGGTTTTATCAGCACCACTGCACTCAACACTGCTGTTCTTTTCCTCACTTTCACTTTTTGCATCCTTTTTTCTCATTTTCATTTATGTAATTCTCTTTCGCTAGGCAGTAGTCAGCCTTGTATCATTGCTTGCCTTATGCACTTACAATTAAAAAAAAAATCACTTGAATATTGGTAAATAAGTTTAAGGAAGATTTAAGTATTTTCTCTTTTTCTCTTCAAAAATCTAATATCTGGCATGAATTATAATTCTTGGCTTTTATAATACTATACTTAAAACCTTTAAGTCATGCCTTTACTGCTTGTTCAAATCCAGTTTTCTTAGAGTTTTCTGCACTTCCCTAATCACCTGATTTAACCATCTCATTGTGTGTATGTGTGTGTGTTCCAGAGGAGGAAACATGGCAGTGTAATGTGCTACATATATTGTAATAGTCTATTTATTTTGTATGTATGATGTGTTACATAAAACATATCTTACAGCTGCAAGTATATGTGTGTGTGTGTGTGTGCTCATAACTCAGTGAACATTCCCAGCATCCTGAGTGAGGCATGAACCTCAGCCAGCTGTGTGATTAGCAAGGGGATCACCTTGGAACTACCAAACAGTGTGTGTGTGTGTGTGTGTGTGTGTGTGTGTGTGTGTGTGTGTGTGTGTGTGTGTGTGTGTGTATGTGTCCTCATGAACAATGAGATCCTCTTTTATTTTTCATTTTTTATTAATTTATGCTAGATGCAATGTTCTGTTTTTCTTTTACTTTCCACAGCACGCTGCACATTGCACTGCTTGGTTTTTATTAGTGGTAAGAGTAATTGTTGTATACTCTTAAGGGTAGAAAGGCATCGCATAGTGACTTCCTTGATTTTTGTGTTTTCCTCAACTTTTCTGTTTTCGATATGATATTATTCAGTCAAATTAGGGTTTGGGTTTTATTCTACATTAAACTGTAGTTGACATTAAGGCATTGTGCTGGAAACATATATATATAAGTATTAAATACTGTACATAGAAAAAGTATGGGTAAGGTTTTTCCCTGCAGCTTTGTATTCCTGAGATTTCCCTTCCCCTCTAGAGAGAGACAATACCAATGGAGTTTGGCAGCAGTGAGCTCTTTGTGAGGTGAGGTTTTGGCATCCCTGTAGTGTGAGGTGGAGCATGGCAGGCAGGGACACTCTGGGTCATGGTGGATCAGGGTGGGGCTCCAGGCTCTGTACTAAAAGAAAGTGGCTGTGGATACCATTGTGACTGAGCCTGGAATCTTGAAGTGCTGCTCTGTTGGGATTTACATGTAGTTATATTAAGACGTTTTCTTGAATGCCTGAATTAATGTTCTGTATACGTATTGTTGGTATTTAGGATTGCAGAGGATTTTGTGTTTAGATGTTGTGTACATACCGGATCATTCTAGCTGCTGCGGAGGGCTGGCTCACTCCGCTTGCCAAATTGCGAGGCTTCGCCCTCCAGAGCAGCTGGTGCTACCAAGAACCGACGAATGGATGGGGTAAAAGAAAAGAAAGAAAGAAATATAAGTGTGATCCACTCACTAACAGAATCCAGTTTTATATGTAGATCTTAAGAAAAGTTTGAATTGTATGTCATCCTTCAGTAGTTACTTTTCAATGAATTCAAATTTCTGTTGATCAACAAAGAATGGCTAATAAGAAGTCACTTTGTAGAGAGATCCCTTGTGTGTCATTCCTTGTTGATGGATGGATGCTCTTCCTTAGCTTCAGTCAGTTGCCTGATTTACTTCCTACTTTCATATATGTGACAGCTCTAGACAACAAAAATAACAATGGTTTTTGATATATTTAGTTTAGTTGGGATGAGTTTGCAGTCTATGCAGTGTGGTGTACTAATTACACTGTACTTCCATGTATGAATTTTAGTCATTGTTTTATCTATACACTCTCAATACTGAATATTGTTAGAATATAGAATATCTCAGCATTGTGGGGATGCTGTGATAGATGAAGCAGTGAGCCAAGCCACTGTACAAGTTGTTGGCAATGTGTCAATGGTCAGCTTGGTGGTGCATCATTGACCTGCTGCCCTACTCCCTCCAGCATCCCTCCTCACTCCAGGCTGCTGCTGGGAAGTGTGATACCATAGAGGAGTTGAAAAATGACATTTTCATAATCATTACATGGACTTTTTGTATTAGCAATATTTTTAAAGAAATTAGTGAGATTCATTCATATAGGTATTGGAAATAGGGGGCTTACCATTTATTCCAGCCTATGATATACATGCTGCTGCCTCACTGCATGATGTATAGCACTTTATGGCACCACTCAGAGCTTGGGATATGACTTTGGAGTAAGATTTCTCATCACTCACCTATTAAATGTCCTTTTGAGAGAAAAATACCAGATCATCAATAAGTAATTACTTCTAATTTCACATATACACAAAAAGAATCACACTATCATACAATTTAAAGCACAATATACATCCCATCTTTTTGTCTACAACACACTATTTTTCTCTCCTTGTTTTGAAATTTTGTTACTTGTCCAGCCTGAATTTGATATCTGTCACAGATGATGAATGTAAACTTCCATAAAACAACTTGTTTGATGGCTTGGGGTTGTGGCTTACTGATATCTGAGGACTTTTAGTAGGTGAATGACTTATAGTTAAAAAGCAAGAGTAAGAAACATTCTTGCAGACATACTGTTGAAGAAATGATTTTTGTTATTGTATTATTGTGTGTGTTTCGTCATTTTGTGAGATGTCATTATGAATACTCTCACAGTCTTTGATTTTTTCTTTTACTTGATTGTATCTTCCTACTATTTCTTGTTAAATCTTGTTTCGGGATCATGGCATCATGTTGTGGTATGATATTTATTTATTTTGTCTTTGATGTCTCAGGATTACTGGCATTCAGGCTGCATAAATATCCCTCCTCATCTCCCTAACAGACATGCATGAGTCGCAGTCATCCCTGCATAGAGGATGGAGTGTGTGGGGAGGGTGGTGGCAGCAGCAGTGGTCCCTCTCAGTCCACAAGCAACCCCACTCCAGGCTGCCCCACTCACACCTCAGCAGCCCCCACCCTGCCCCCGCTGTGTGCCATGTGCCATGTGCCATATTCTGAAACGTCTCTTCCATTCAGGGTCAAGATCTCCAAGTGTGCTGTGTGCAGGTGAGTGAAAGTGTTATGGTGGTGTCTTGGGGCTTTTTCAGCTTTTATGTTCTTGGCCTCAAAGGTGTTAAAGAGATGCCTTGACTTGTGGTACAAACAACTGATTTTAGTAAATGTAAGGACAGACCATCCTTAGCTCAGGAAATAGTTTAGTCAGGCATGCATAGATTCACCATTTCTCAATTTCTCTTGCAAATGACTTTCAGAAAAGGAAAAGTGCCAGATGTCCTCTTCACCACCCTGGAGCTCCCGACATGTCTGCCTGTCTCTGGTGAGCTACTTGAATGGTTTCATAGTACTAAAGAATCAGCTGAGGCATCTATAGCTCATATAATTTAATTTGAATAAGCCAGTTGTGAATTCTTTGGTCAGTACTTTATTGTGACAAATGCTAATTATAGATCGTTGAAAATGATAGTGGTATTATAACTAAGTGTGTATTTTTATTGCACTTGTATATCATTACTATTCCTACCATTCCTTCTTTTGTAATCTTTGTCACTTTCATCTTCCAGGCATAGGCTGTCTCATTCAAGCCAGAGTTGCCAGATCCAAGAAGGACCTCAAGGGTGAACTGAATGCCAAGGAAATCTCAGACTCATTGCCATTCCTGGAGTATGAGCTTCATAAACACCTTATTAACAAGATGAAGGTATGTGGGAGATGAATTTGGATTTCAGGATGTATTGAACATTAATTCCTATCATTTCATAATAAATCTTACTTTAGCTTTGCACTTTTTATTTATTTATTTATTTTTTTTTATGTATTTTGAGACTTAGTGTATATGACTTGCTTGTTCATTATTCAAACTGTTTTAGAATTTTCATGATGTCCCATGTATGTTTCATTATACTTCAATTTTTTTTTATTTTTAGAATCTCTCACAATTTCAAGTGTCATTAAGTTCTGCATTCCTTCCTGATCACAAATATATTTCCTTGAAGTTTTCAAGTGTCACTAAGTTCTGAGCTCCTTCCTGATCTAAGCATATTTCTCTTTATAGATCAAGGGGATGAACTCACTGTTTGGGCTGCGGGTGCGGGTGACAGTGGGTGAGCGGCTTATTGTTGGGGTGGCCACGGCAACAGCAGTTTTCCTGACGGCACTTCCCCCACCGCCAGTTCCCCGGGTGACCGGGGGTGCAGGGCGGGAGGACGAGAAGCGCCGAGTGGAGGTACAGAAGCTCCTCCATGCCACCATTGCCCGCAACAAGGAGTGTTATGGCCTCAAACACGTGCCTGCTGTGAGTTGCCTGAGTTTTTATAGCATTTTGGGTCTTGAGTATTCACCTTAAATTTTGTTATTATTGTCATTGTTATTTTACCATACCACTTAAAAGTCTTTAAATATTTTGCCACTGCACCATATGACCACAGTGTTGCAGTGCATTCCCTTTTTAAATGTCATAGTTAACCTCTACTACTCTCCACTTTGCTCCTGCAGGATTTGGGTGATGAAGGAGTGCCCTCAGATACTGAGGATTCTGAGGATGACCTTCCTGAGATTGACCTTTCTTCAGGCAACAAAGACACATCAGTCCTGGAGGTGAGGTGCTCCTAGTCAGGCTTTAAAGTAGTGAATATAAAAATTTCTGTGTTAAAGTGATATAAATTAATTTGGTGAAGAATCAGAAGGAATAGATAGAGCCAGGAAATATGGCAATAAGAAGAGACCAGCCAAAATTTTTTACAGTGCTAGATTTTGAGGGTTATTCTTTTAATTTTAGGTTTGTTTGTTTTAAATGTGCAAGCAGTGTGACTGATCCCTGTAAAGTGAGGGCAGGAATACCTTCTTTTCTCCACTGGGGGCCAAGGGGCTGTGAGTGAGTATGAATGTGAAAGCTGTGTGCTTTGTCTTATCTGTTCCTCTTTTTTGGGGAAGGAAACAGCTTCAGTATAATATGTACAAGTGTGTGTGTGTGTGTGTGTATATATATATATATATATATATATATATATATATATATATATATATATATATATATATATATATATATATATATATATATATATATATATATATATATATATATATATATATATATATATATATATATATATATATATATATATATATATATATATATATATATATATATATATATATATATATATATATATATATATATATATAATTCTCTCTCTCTCTCTCTCTCTCTCTCTCTCTCTCTCTCTCTCTCTCTCTCTCTCTCTCTCTCTCTCTCTCTCTCTCTCTCTCTCTCTCTCCATATGCTTGATTTCAGTTGTCATTCTTTTAATTTTAGACTTGTTTATTTTAAACTGGATATGTCACACTGTCCTAAGGACAGAAGACCAACCAAAATTTTTCCTGTGCTTAATTTCAATCATTATTCCTTCAATTCTAGCTTGCTTGTTTGAAATTGAATAAGTCTTACTGTTCTAATTCCTTTGGCAGCTTGATGATATGGAAGATGCAGAAATGATTGATCTCTTAGTGGAGGCCAACCCACCGGTCCACATGGTGGCAGTAACAACTCAACTACCACCTGGAGTGCCCCGGGAGACCATCGTTACCAACCTGCAGATGTTCACTCGTGTGTGGCGGGCAAAAGTACCGACCTTGCTGAGTCACAACATTTTCAACCATTATTTTGACAAGCTGCTTCAGGTGTGTGTGTGATGTTCAGGGTGAACAAGAGACAAATCAAACCTCCAAAACATTTGATACATAATAATAATAATGGAATAGTGTTGGTTAGTAATTATATCTTTATTTCTGATCACTTGTTTCTCTAAACTTCTGTGTGATAGTCATGTTAAACAAGACACAAGTTAAATATCCAAAACATTTAACAGGAATAATGCAATAGTGTTGCTCAGTAATTACATCTTTGTTTGATCATTCATTTCTATTAATTTTTTTCCTGCAGAGTGTATATTTCAAGGTACGCAAGCTATCTCCGTGCATCATCTCGGGTCTCCGAGTGAATGTTGAGTTGCCAGAAGAGGATGAGATACAAATCAGCCTCTTTGGGATGGTGCTGGGACAGGGGACTCTTCCCACTGTTCCATCCCTCCCACCAACCAGCTCTTCCCAAAGCCAGGCCCCTGTGCCTCACTCCATTCATCCTGAAGTCCCACAGAAGAAAGCTAAACAAGGTATGACTGCTTGATATATTAGTTCACTTACTCTTTGACTGACTTACTGTGGATAACATTGTTTGTTGTATATGCATATTAAAGTTTGAAACACAATGTGGATTAGGTGAATGATTTATATAATGAAGTTTTTGCTATTGATAATTTTGCATTGTTTATGTGCAGTATGTGATACAAGGGATAAATAACAACCATGACATATTTCTTCACCTTGGGTAGTCAATGTGATAGATAAATAGATAACTTAAGTGATAAATATTTGAATTGTTTTAATCAAGTAGAATAGGATATTACAATGATTGGTAACTGAAGTGATAAATGCATTAGTTAGTTAATTGTTGAATTGTTTGAACTAAGTAGAATAGAAAATGACAACAAAAGGTAATGTCATTAATTAATTAATTGCTAAATTGTTTGAACCAAATAGAATAGAATATTACAACAGGTCACAAGTGATCAATGCTTTGGTTAATTAGACAGCTGAATAGTATGAACAAAGCATAGTACAATATTACAATAGCTGAATTAATTGTTGAATTGGTTGAACTAAGTAGAATAGAATATTACAACAGTACCAAAGCACTATCAACAGATGATGGGGAGATGATCTTCAAAATGGAGGAGCTGGTGCCAGCATCAGAGGAGACCAAGCCAAAGCCCACAGCACAGCCTCCTCCACCCTCTACCACCACCACCAGCACCATCACTGCTGCTGCCACCACCACTGCCAGCAGACCATTAATGGGAGGCATTGGAGGAGCCCTCTCTATTACCCCTGTGTCTTCCTTCCCTTCCATTCCTTCCTCCACCTCCATCAGTTCTTCCACGTCTTCTGCTAGATCATCCCTTCGTTCCAAGAATGACCCCAAGTATTGTCATGTGAGTATAACCTGAGATATTTGCTTGTGTGGCTCCTCTTGTGGTTGGTTTGGTGATTGCATGTTTGTGTTTAAGAAGTGATTGGTGAAAATGTACACAGCCACATAGCCACTACTTACATTACCCAGCATCTCCTGTTTCCTCAGTACACTCCGAGAGAGAGGTACGGAGTGGAGATAACTCCGCTATCATACATCCCTGGGGCACGCATTGAATCATATCTGGGGAACCTCAACTTTTTCTTCATCAGGGAGTCCACGAGCATCAAGGAGGTGAGAAAGGCAAGGAAGATGTGTGTACTCTTTATCAGATGACTGGAGAAAGTGTGAGAGAGGGGAGGGGAAAGAGTTATGGTTGTTATGGTTATTTACTGTATTTTCTTCCTCCAGAGTGGTGGACTAAGTGGATTCATGGGCAGCTTTGTCACTGAGGTCCTTGCACTAGTTCGAGCACATGTGGCAGCTCTGGGAGGCAATGCAATGGTTGCTTACTTCATGTCTGAATGTGTCCTCCTCCACAACCCTTACAAAAACCAGGTAAGTTGGTATTTCTCATATATATATATATATATATATATATATATATATATATATATATATATATATATATATATATTTTTTTTTTAAGTTGGAAAGAGAAAACTAGGATAGAAATAACTCACAAATGTCCTCCTGGTTGTAGAGAGAATTGCTATCTAAGAAATTACCTGAAATATTAAATTTGCCATGAACAAAAATCAGTTAAGTTAGTATTTCTCATATAAGTTTTTTTTTTTTTTAAATTGAAAAAAGAAAACAAGGATAAAAATAATTCTCAGACAACCTCCTGCATGTAGAGAGAAATACTATATAAGAAAATGGAGCAAATACATCCATTCATTATTTACCTACCATAAGATCTGCCATGATGTCATTTGGATTTCCTTTCTTTTTCTTAATCTACAGGGTCAGTGTCTCATTAATGTGGGAGGAGACGTGGTGCAGGTACAGTACAATGCCACGGCTCTGGTGTCTGATGCCCCGGTGGAGGAGTGAGTAGCTCAGGTGAGGATGTAGAGTGAGAGTGGAATTCTTTTCCGTACCTCTTACTTTATTATTTTTTTTATGTAGGAAAAAATAACCCAGTGAAGTGCCAATCCTAAAAGAAATGTCAAAAGTGTCATCCAGAATTGAAGGACAAGTGTCTTGAAATCTCCCTCTGCAAGAGTTCAAGTCCTAGGGAGGAGAAAATGTAGAAGCAGACCAGGAGTTTCAGAGTTTACCAGAAAAAAGGAATGAATAACTGAATATACTGGTTAACTCTTGCATTAGAGAGGTGGAGAGAATAGGACTGAGAGAAAGTAGAAAGTATTGTTCTTACCTCTTATCTTCTTATCTTAATACTTCCTATGGTAGTGTTCAGGTTTATCACTTAAATCTCATCTAGTGGTTTTAAAATGATAGAAGTCAAGTCATCTGCCTAGCAAGGATGACTTGGTGAGATTCATTATGCATACTTTATACTTCCATCTATTTCTATTATACCATAGTCTTCAGTACCCTATTTATCAGTATATTGGGATGATAATCTATATGAAAGAGTGGTTTAGTCTATTATACACTAACCTTCATCTAAGTACTTAGGATGCAATATTCAAGGTACTCTTATCTGTACATAGTGCAAATGATGAATGAATGTATGGATGAGTTCAGTTCCTTGTAAGATGAATACTATACGCAAGAGGTTCTGAAGTACTTGTATAAATTAATAGAGAATATTTGAGAGAGAGTTAGAGAAAGAGAGAGAGTTGACTTGAGTCTTGTACAGAATAATTTTTTATTCAAAGAAGTTTTTTGAAGACATTTAGTGGTTTATCTCCTGCATAGGCTGTGTATGTGTGCAAGTGTGTGTATAAGTGAGCAGGTATTGATATATATGGTGTGTAAGTATGTACATTTGTATAGTTGAGGTAAGGGGATCTCAGTGTGGTATATAGGTAAAGATTTATTTGCATATATATCATTGTTTATCATTATAATTATTGCATATTATTGTTGTCATCAGTCCAGATAGTGGATGCTGTGATAGAGCATGACACTGCTGAGAGAGTATACAGCTGCAAAGGGAAATGTTAATATTGTCACCATAACACAAACTTCATGAGTAATTTTTCTTTTGGACAATTTTGGGATTTTTTGCTTAGATAAATTCCTTGTTATATGGCACACATATTTGTATAGTCCAGGGTGTGAGTGGGCCAAAATTAATCTGAATTTTAATGCTTGTAATATGAAAATTAAGAAAATAATTCTTTATTTTCATTTTCCAGTATGTAGAGAAAAACTACTTGGTTTGTTTAAGGTGATGATATAGTGATGAATAAGTTTTAGGTTATAATAAAAAATTAACAAGGTGAACAAATGAATGTTTAGAGGCCATATTATTCCATATGAACAATAAACTACAGCTGTACCTATGAATCATGCAGTAGTAATTAAGTATATCTTAATGAACATATGATTGAAACACATGAGATTAAGGATCAGATCTGAGAAAGCTAACGTTGTACACCTGATCAATATTATTTTAATCTCTCTGTATCACAAGTTTAAATGGATATTCAAGGAAGGCTTTCCAGCTCATATATTACATAATTGAGGTGCTTAATTATGACATGCATGCAGATATAAGTTGTTATAGAGGGAGGAGAAGCTGCACTGTGTATGTTTGGTAGGGAGGTGTGTAGAGACTGATTCTGTGCAATACTTTTTTACCTGAGAATTTTGACTGTGCAATTTTTAAACCCCCGCAGATATCTCACATTATATTATTCACTTACATATTTATTTGTGTTTATTTATTAGTATTCTATTTTTTTCTACATATTGCAGCTTTTCTTTACACTATCTTTCTAGTCTTTTTCTTTCTTTTTTTTTAGATTTTTTTTTTTTCACTTAACGCAAGGTCTTACATATCGTTCCTTAATTTGTAGTGGGTATTAGTTGCAGCATTGGTCTTTGGTTTGTAGTATTTACACGTTACTGTTGATATACTGCTCTATTGATAAGGGATACAAGTATTAACACAACTTTTCTCCCTCTAAGATGACATTTACTTTACTTCATCACGTGCAGCATATCCATTTGAGTCATTTTAATCCTCAGAGGCAAAGGATCTATGAATCTTTCTCCATGCTGTAAGAAGAATTAAGATCAGCTTGACCTACAGAGTCAACAGTTACATATAATTTAAGTTTTAGCTCTGACTGCTATGAATTCTTAAGTATAATTAAAATGTTCTATTGTAAATTTAGAGATTTCAGAAGATCATTAGCAGTAGGAGTGAATAATGGAGTGGTTTGATTCTTCTACTGTCTGATGCTTTTTTTTTTTTTCTTTTTTCTTTGGGGGGGTGGCCTAATAAATCATTAAAAGTTACTCAAATCAAGTAAAAAGTTCATCATTAGCAGTCAGAGAGTTAATATTCATGGTATAGTTTATCAAACATCAGATTTTACATAATTTCTTTCTCTGAACTGCATTCCAGCCTATGCAGCATATCACTTTGATGGTTGGAGAGAGTGTGTTACTTCGTAAGGGAAAGAGAAGCTTTTGTTTTATCTCAACATGGCAGAGTAATAATACAAGAGTGCTCAGGATATGATTCTCGCTCTTAACTTTTCCCCTTTCTATGTCAAAAGTACGCATTTCTCTTAACGTACTGTACTACTTACAAGCATCGAATTTATTACAGGAGGTATTGTGGTTATGATTTTAAGCAATACTCTTATAGGTTGTTTCCATTCGTGTATGTGTTCGTGTGTTACGTGCCGCCATGCAGACAGAGCCTCTCGGGTGCTTGTGTTCCGTGTTGTGTTGTGTTGTGTGTCGGAAAGAGAGGTTCTGGTTCAGGTTCTGGTGTCAAAAAGTAATGTGTTGCGTCCAGCAGTTTTTGATGCATATAGAAAAGATGTTGAGTTGATGGTGTTCTTATTTCCACGTTGCATATTGAAAGTGGTTCTGCTATTTGTTCATTATCTTGGTTCATGTCGTTTGTTAAATCTCTCGGTTCGTGTTGTAATGACAGCTAAGTGCTTTGTCACCTAATAACTGAAAGATGCACTTCTGATATTTTGATAAATGAAGTAATTGTTTGTAATTGACATTCTGCATTGAATAATATGCAGATTTTTCTAAAGCGAGTTCATGTTTGTATATATATATATATATATATATATATATATATATATATATATATATATATATATATATATATATATATATAAATGGCAATAACATGTGTTGCTTAATATGTGAACTTTTATTATGTTTTCTACAAGGTCTCCCAAGTTATTAAAAAGTGTACAAAGCCAATGAAGCCGGCCTCTAGGAGTGTTAGCCGTAAAGTTATAACCAGTGGTGGCATGGTCATTAGTATTGTGCAATATTTCTACTGAATATTTACGTTATTTAACAAGGGAATAAAACTTGTGACAGAACTCCTGCATGTTTGAGTACCAAATGAACATTTATCTCCTTTTAAAGTAAGAATCTCCTATCAAACACAAGTGGATTAATTTATGTATACGGTAGTTTTGACAAGGGCTGAGTGTTGCATGCCAGTTATGAAAATTACTTTTTTTTGGGGGGAGGGGGTATTACTTTCAGGTTAGGGTTAAGTTATGAAAAGTAACCTAACCCTAAAATCCAGATATCAAGTGGATTGATTTATCTATAGTTTCAATAAGGGCATAATTTTGCATAGCAGTCACAAAAATAAACTTTAAGTGGGGTTTATTTCAGCTTGGGAGTGCGTTATAAAAAGTGACCTAACCCTAAAAGTACTGTATTAAATTATAGCATTGTCAGAGCAGTTTAGTGGTATGATGGTTTGCTTGGCCCGCAGCTGAGAGGCCCTAAGATTCGAAACTCGGGTGCTAGTTTGGGTTTGTTTCACCAATGTAGCTCTTATTCAACCAGCAGAAAATTGGTACAGTACAAAGACCAGTGATTTAAACTTAGTAACTGCATTCAGGCTACCTTCCAAGACCGGCCAGACGAATATAGCATAACTAAAGGGTAGGCCTTTCTTCTACAATGGTCTCGTGAAAACAGTTGATAAAAGGTTAAATATTCATCAATAACACCAAACTCAAATAGTTTCTTACTAAGCACACCGTATGTGTGCAATAAATATATAAAACGAAGTGTTCTGTATTGTATTTGGTATGTAGTATTCATTGCTTTATCTCGTGAGTTGTGACTGGGAGATATGTAAAGTGGCTGGATTACCGAGGTCACCCCCTGAAGGTGACCTCGGTGATGCTAAGATAGTGCGTTCAGCCAATCACGAGCCGCGCTGTGGAGGTGTGTCGCCGTAAGTAACTCGGCGTTTTGCTTTACCTCAAACTTCCTACTTAGCACTAATTGTCACATTACGAGGTGATTAAAATACCGCTAAAGTAAGTAATTTGAGATAAACCAAGCTATTTTTTACCCTATAGCAAGCTACTCCTGGCAAGGACGAGTTCTAGAGTAAATGAACTATAAAAAATGCTCCTAGTAACTGGACTGGTAGTGTTGCCAGACCAGTGCATGCCAGCGAAGGTGCCAAATACTTCCTTCGTGCAATACACATGCTGATTTATTTTTTTTATGCGGTATTTTGTAGTACTAGTAGCAGTACCAGTAGTAGTAGTAGTAGTAGTAGTAGTATATGCTGTTGTTATTGATGATGATGCAATAGCAGCAGCAATAGTAGTGTAGTAGTAGTAGTGTCAATAACAAAAGCACCTGTAACAATCAGTTCATAATATTATTATAAGTATTGTAAAGAAAAATAAAAGACAGGACCATTTTATTATCCAGAACACACACACACACACACATCTGTCAACTTGTCAAGACACTGTCACGTTGATACTGAAAAATTCGCATTAGGCTAAGCAACAATAACACAAATAGCAATAACATTTACAATAATGATAATAGAACTAATGATAATGCGAGTGATACATTTTTTTCTCTCTTTTTGTGTGTGATGTATAAATGTTTAAATGTCCTGTCCAGGGTGTGGAGGCGCATGTGTGTTGGCAACAGTGGTGCATCAGCTGGCCAGTGGAGACACACCAGCATCCTTCAAGGGAGCCACGGAGGGTGTCTTGTATCCTTCAGGACCTGCCACGGCCTCTATCTCTGCCGCTGACATGGACGCCACAGCAAGCAAACGCCGGGTGAGTACAAACTTATCCATAGAATGTCCTGTAATGAATGTTATGCTTAAAATTCCCTTGCCTGATACCGAGAAAGATAATGACAAAATTTACCGTTTAGTACAAGACTGTTTTTCTCCTATCAGGATGATATGGGGCTGTGTGTGCATGGCATGGATGTGTGGTGCAGTGTTTGGTGGCTGGAGGAATAGTTTGGTGGGCTGGCAGTATTGATTAGATGTGAACCCCTGTGATTTGACGTGTACCGCGTGGAAGGGTTGAACTAAAACCGACATAACCAATAAATCCCCTAATGATATGCTAAGACTGCCAGTTTCGCTTGACAAACCTTCATGGAGACACTGATAAAGTTAAAGATCATCAGCAGCATCAACAAATCCCTAGGCACACTTATTCTTTAGCTATTAATAGTAAGACCCAGTGACTTCAAATGCACGCACCTTATCACTTCAAGGATCCACCCAGACTATACAACCAACTTCACACCCCACATTTCATCCCTACTCTTTAAAAAATAACCCACGTAATACTCATGACGTCCAAAAGTGATGCTAAATTCGGTCTATCGAGGTTGGCGTGTTTTGTGACCTCCAGACAGGTTCAAGGTCAGGTAATCGACCATTGTCATGTCATCGTAGCCTTGGGTCGTGTCAGGACTGAGTGGTGTGACTGAAAGGCTGCCAAGAGGGTGGCGGCGGCCGTGGTGTGGGAACTGTACTTGGGCTAAGATGAGGCTTGCTTAGAGAGAGAGAGAGAGAGAGAGAGAGAGAGAGAGAGAGAGAGAGAGAGAGAGAGTACCAGTCGTAATTTCTGTATATATTCCACACATTGATGACTTTATTATATGTCAACATATTTGCTTGTGTGCAATTTGCAGTGCTAATATTACTAGATATACTTCGTAGCTGTTTGTTTTATAAGGTAAAGGTAAAGATGTTAAATGGCAAAATTATTCAAAACGCTACTACTATTTTTAACTTCAATCTCCTTCTCATTTCTAGTTGTGATGTGTTCATCTTGTAACACTGAAATGAACTACCAAGTGTAGGTATACTGGCTTCATGTAATCGGCCTTATGCTCTTATCATCGTATATTTATTTATTTATTTATTTATTTAAGGTTAGTTTCGATCATACCTTGCGTTTTTACCACACTTATGATAGATGTCCTTGCACTTATTTACGCTGGGGGGCAAAAAAAAAAAAAAAAACGTTAATTATAGTAAACCATCTTAGACTCGTACTTTACTGGCATCCTGTTTACCGCAGTACCTGCCAACCAGTAAGAAAGAGGAGGCATTGCACGAGTAGAAGAGCGCGGAAATGTTGCATAATGTTAAGGTCATCTAGTTCCTCTGCTGCTAATACTACGCTTTGGCTGGGAGGGACTGGGGAAGGACCCGTGTATGGAATAAGAGGGACAGTGACGTGAAGGGGGAGGTGCGTGGCAACCGGTTATGGTGAGGAGTTCAGCAGACCGTTAACCCGTGTCATTGCTCACTCCTCTGTTGTGTAAGAGTGTGAAGGAATTGTAGGTATTTTCTGGCGCGGCAAAAAAAAAAAAAAAAAAAAAAAAAAATGAAGAGCAACCTGGGCCCGTGTGTGGTAGGACATGTTTCACAATCTTTCCTTCTTTAATCTTTTACTTGGTAGAGTGACGTTTCATAGTTGGAATTGTTATGATGTGCGTATATCAACAGCTTGCTTTAATATTTTCCTGGGATAAATATAGTTATTACGCATTAATTTACTTAGTGAATGTTTTCAAAGTAATTATGACATTCAGTCGTTGCAACACAGTAGATTTAGATTTGTGTCATATCTCTTGCTTATTACTTTTGTTTAATAGTGTGTGGATTTAATAAGTGTGTGTGTGTGTGTGTGTGTGTGTGTGTGTGTGTGTGTGTGTGTGTCATTCACTTGTTTTATAAATTTTCGGTTTTAAGAAAGGTGTATGTGTGTACCATTCACTTGTTTTATAAATTTCCATTGGCTTTCAGAAAGTATGCGTGTGTATCATTCACTTACTTGTTACATCACACACAGGCACGGGTTGTTATGTGTGTCAACTGCAGTAAGGTGGGTGGGGTGGAGAGCGTGAAGGGCGCCGTGGGTGACATTGAAGTAGTGATGAAGGGCAGGGCCGGGGAGGGAGGACAGATCGGTGATAGATAGAAGAAGAGGGAGAACACTTTCAGGAGCACGGACGGCTGGGATCAAGCACCCTCAGACGCTGGCCACAGAATACTGCATAAATGTTCCCATACAGTGTAGAGGATAAGAAATTGAAGCCTAATCTAAGTCTTATCTCTCGTTGCCATTTCTTAGAGCTATGGTAGGCGTGTTGTATGTTTCTTCCTCATTTATGGAGAAAGAAAAATATGAATCTGTGATATAAAAACAAAATAAAGTAGGAATATAAGGGATGCTGCAAAAAGCCGTCAGTCATACACGTGGCAGTCCCTATATGGAACATATCTACCTATTTCCATTATCATCCACATCCATAAATTGATCTTATCTTCTTTTATGGGGAAGAAAAATATGAATCTGTGGTGTGCCTTAGAGAGAGAGAGAGAGAGAGAGAGAGAGAGAGAGAGAGAGAGAGAGAGAGAGAGAGAGAGAGAGAGAGAGAGAGAGAGACCAGTGCCAGAAATGGGGGGAAGGTGAAGGTGAAAGAGGTAGGGAAAGGTGCCAGGTACCATACACACACGCGCGCGTAGAGAGAGAGAGAGAGAGAGAGAGAGAGAGAGAGAGAGAGAGAGAGAGAGAGAGAGAGAGAGAGAGAGAGAGAGAGAGAGTTGCCAACGGGTCTCCCTCAGTCACGGGTCCTCTTGTGTGTACTCGTATGTGGGATCTTTCCTTCCTCCCTCCCCTACTGTTCCTTTTGCCCTCCGTGCAGTGAGGTCGCTCGCTCCCCGGGACTGTTACGCACACACCGTCTCGCCTCCTAATTACTCTTCTCGTCACGTATTCAGGTACAGAGAAAGAATTTGCTGGTGGTTTTTCACTTAATTTTCGGTTTATCAATTTATGAAATGTATTATACTTTTTTTGGTAGTTTTTGTCATTGTGTTGTTTTGATCAACTTTCATAACGACATAAGGAAAAGGTATTTAGAGAGAGAGAGAGAGAGAGAGAGAGAGAGAGAGAGAGAGAGAGAGAGAGAGAGAGAGAGAGAGAGAGAGAGAGAGAACATGTGTGTTTAGAGAGCGAACATTGTGTGTGTGTGTGTGTGTGTGTGTGTGTGTGTGTGTGTGTGTGTGTGTATGCCGTAAAACAGACTATTGTACAAATGTAGCCTCTTTGTATTGTGAATGCTTCATTGTTCATGTAAAGGTAAAAAAAAAGTAATAATAATAATATTAATGATAATAATAATAATAATAATAATAATAATAATAATAATAATAATAATAATTGGTGCTGTTGGCGCAGGTGCAGGGTTTAACAGGTGGATGTATAGATCAGCGAGACATAAAAAAAACGACAAATAACATACACGCTTGCTTAGTATTTTTTCCCCCGCGTGGTAAGGAAAAACACACATGAGCATTACGGAGCAGTGTGTGCTTATGCCGCAAGGAAACAGTGGTGTGCAGATGT
>NC_087181.1:14836499-14866499 GCF_035594125.1 Scylla paramamosain
ATTCCCTTCACAGCTATCATGGCGAACTGCAACCTGGTGAACGGCAGCGGCGGGCGTCGTGTGATGTATAAAGTACATAACTGAGCTTGATATAACACTGACTTCCTCCTGTAGGTGATGGACAGTGACGAAGAGTGCAGCAGTGAGGACAATCTGAACCATAATCTAACACACTTCTGTGCCGCACTTCCACTGCTTTCTACAAGCTCTAGTTGAAGTGATACGGAGGATTTTCAAGAATGTTTCTACGGTTCTCGTGACATATTAACAATATTTCTACATTTTTAACAGGAAAAACACACTTGAGAACCCGACTATTCATTTCTGTGGTCTTTGAAAATAGTCGTGGTGAAAGACCGAAGCGTTTGTTTATATCATTAAGAGAAAAAAAAACACTCTTGATAACCTGACCATTAATTTCTGTGGTCTTTGAAAATAGTCGTGGTGAAAGACCGAAGCGTTTCTTTATATCATTAAGAGGAGAAACACTCTTGAGAACCCGACCATTAATTTCTGTGGCCTTTGAAGATCATCGCGATGGGAGAGCAAAGCGTGTTGGAATATGGGACTGACTGATAGTTCTTGTTATGTTACACTCTGACAGTACTCGTGATATATTCTGATGTGCTTGCCTTTATTTTGATATGATAAGAAGAATAAGAGAGACACCTTTAGAGAGAGAAGAAGAAAAAAACGAAGTATTACCATCAAGAACTTGTTAGTGGCACTATTAAAAACCGACAAACGCGTATTTTTACCTCCTTAACTGATGTTAGAGGCACCTTTAGAGATCAAATGGGAATATATTGAATTTACCATCTCATATCACTACCGCTCGCTATACACAATGCACAAATTTAAGTGAAGTGTTCAATGCTCGTTACGTTCATCTTCTCAAATGGTGTCCGGCAAGGTTTGCAGCCATAGAGTGCGTTTGGATGGCGCGAGCACTTGGTGGGGACAAAATTTAATACAGTAGGGTAACCTTGCTCCAGAGTGACGCCCTCTTCTGTCATAGTTATGGTGTAAATCTGCATTGTTTTGTGTATACTGAAGTTACTTGTAGGTCGTAGCTTCCCTTACCGTTTAAGAACATTAGCTTTTACATCATTTACGTCATTAGTGAGAGTTTTAGATCCAAAGTATTATCCTGAATTAACTTTGCCTAGGTTATGGTAGCTTTCTTGCCTTTTTATTTATTTCTTTTTATTTATTTATTTTTTCGATCTCAAGCAAGTGTTCAATAAGGTGCAAGGTATGGTATAAAATTATCCTTGCTCCCCACAGATAAACACATGGATATACATACCCTAGTGTTAAGTGGTGCTGTGTAAGTCCTCTTCAAACTTTGATTAGGAAACTAAACCACGTGTCACAAAAAGATAAACACACACACGCACGCACGTACGCACGCACGGACGCACGCACGCACTGAAAGAACTAAACAAATTTTATATCAATTTTGGAAGAAACTAGAAAAAGAGAAGCAGTGAACAATATTGAAGTGAAATATAAGGAAAATATCGTTAAATGAAGGCGTCTCTCTCTCTCTCTCTCTCTCTCTCTCTCTCTCTCTCTCTCTCTCTCTCTCTCTCTCTCTCTCTCTCTCTCTCTCTCTCTCTCTCTCTCTCTCTCTCTCTCTCTCTCTCTCTCTCCGGATGCAGCGAGATATATCACATTGAACGTACCCCAGTGACAGGAACCCACGCTAAGGAGAGGAGTGAGCAGTACAAGTAAACACTTCATAAAGCTTGTTACTGCCTCAGCCCTTCCTTAACAGGTTTCGTAGACACTAATTTATCTATTTGTTTATCTACTTTGTAAGAGGGACTGGCCCAGGGCAACAAAAAGGCTGGAAATTAGCATTCAGTCCTCAGAAGAGTAGTCAAAAGGAAAGTATGTAAGTTTTTTTGTTGAATCTTATGAGTCTTTCTTTGTTTTGTGATCTTAATAGTGTGCTTTGTTATCGTTATCCTTATTACAGGTCTTGTTTAGCTTCAGTGTTGGCCAGTTGATTAGAATAGTGATGATGTTGATGATAATAGCGACGATTATATATGATAGTAGTAGTAATATTATTTTTTGTACATATAGAGTATAAAAGACAATATTTGTATGCCCTCGCACAGAAACTCATGTGCGTGTATTCTACATTCCGTTCACGTAAGAGAGATAACACACACACACACACACACACACACACACACACACACACACACACACACACACACACACACACACACACACACAGAGAGAGAGAGAGAGAGAGAATTAAACCCTGATAATGAAAAATAATAATAAATCAAACAAATAAACATCAGATGACAAAACAGCGCTAATGTCATGTGTTGATATTTGGCACGGGGCCAGGTATGGGTCCCCTTAAGAGATCAACTCGTCATCTCAAGGTCTCTGCTGGAATACTAAAGAAAACCTACGTCATCCTGCGTCTCAAAAAATCAAGCGTGTGGAATCGGTAAAGAGGAGAGACGAGGAATATGGGGGAAGGAGATAACTGGAGATGAATGTACCTGGCAGAAGAGAGAGAGAGAGAGAGAGAGAGAGAGAGAGAGAGAGAGAGAGAGAGAGAGAGAGAGAGAGAGAGAGAGACCATAGCTTGTAACGGGTGTGAATGAATAAGAATCTACCGGACAGGAGAGGTTTATTGAATGAAAGAAGACAAAGTTGTGATGGGTGTGAATGAGGAAGAATCCATACACAGGAGAAAGAAAGGAAGATTTTAGAGCAGGTTTGTGAAAGAGGACTTGCTTGTAATGGGTGTGACTGAGGAAAGATCTGTCCAAGAGGAGAAAGAAAAGACTAATGGAAATGTTTATGGATGAAAAGACATGCCTACGTATTTTGGTTAAACTTTCTGGTCTGGTTTGGCATTCTTTAGGGACTGGCATATTCACGTGGTTCTTTTTCCCCTTAGCCCATGAGTGCTCTTCGTACATAAAAAAAAAAAAAAAAAAAGGGGGGGGTGTAATTGAGGAAAGCTAAAAAGACCAAGCGCGTTGAAGATTGATCCGAGAATAACCGAAAAAAGGAACATTCGTCTTTTCCTCACATAGAACTCTGGATGATTAATGATGTTTCACTTTTGTTCCTTCTTTTTGGTACTCCTGTTAGGTGTTGCCACAGCGGATCGCTCGTCTCCACCTCACTGCGGCTTTTGGAGATAGGTCCGTCGTGTACGAGTATCCTCTTCTGAAACACTGGCTGCAACTCTGTTACTTTCAAAAAGGCTCGAGCTGGTGACAGTGGTTTTTAGGGTTTTTTTTTATGGTTTTAGTGATAGATTATCGATATTTTTGCATTATTAACAACAAAAACAATCTTGAGAACCCGGCAAATTATCTCTATGGCATTTCCAAATAGTCGTGATGAGCAGGGCGTTTCATTGTTTTGGTGTGTGTGTATGTGTGTGTGTGTGTGTGTGTGCATCGTCACCAACATTTCCATAGTAACCGCTCGGAATCCACTCGTCTTTTTTTTTTTTTTTTTTTTTTTTTTTTTTGCGTTTTCAATTAGGATACGGTTAGATTATTATGATTTAGTGAGTTGAGTAAAATTCTTTGCTTAAAAGTTTCTGGTTTTCTACAATTCTAACGTAATTGACTTTCGTTTTTATTGTATTTATATAAGATAAAGATGTCACGTTTAATCTGTGATAAGCGACGAGTACGTGTACGATATAATGGAAGAAACAAAATTGCTGTTGAAACATATGTATGCGTATCAACTGTGTGTGTGTGTGTGTGTGTGTGTGTGTGTGTGTGTGTGTGTGTGTGTGTGTGTGCCAACTTTTGTGCAGGTGTTACTTGAAAGGTAAAAACATCTGTGTGTGTGTGTGTGTGTGTGTGTGTGTGTGTGTGTGTGTGTGTGTATGAGGAAGGTAAGTATAAATAAAATCAAATATATAAAAATATGTAAGAAAAATCTTCACACATTAACTGTATTTTATAGGAAATTACATCAAGGCAAGGGTTGTTAACCTGTTGCAAGCTCCCTCTACCCCACCCACAAACCTAGTTCAATGCAATTAGGGGCCCCACTCCTCCCTGCGCCACCCACTCAACCCCCTCCCTAACTGTGCCACCATAAATAGACAGAATCATATACATAGATAACCCTTGGCTAAGCTATTATTGTAATGACCCACACTGTTATTATTGTTTTTTTCCCTCCCATTCTGTGCTCCCCCCTTTGAGAACAACTGCATTAAGATATCTAATCCTGTAAATCCTTGAATCTAGAGCCTTAACCTACTTCCCAAGAGTCACTCAGAGCCTCACAGATAAGCCACATGTGTACTGCTGTGATTAACTGCTTGGCTCTGAAGTCTGGATGAAAAGGTTAAAGGGTGCTCTATGGTACTCTTTCTGTTGATTTGATTGACATGTTTTATGTGTTTATCCTTGGCTTATCAGTTTAGTGGTATGTAGATCAGAATATTTTTCTTATGATGGTTTAGGTATGTGTGTGTGTGAGTGTGTAGTAATTTTATCTGTAGTATTTTATATTTCTTTCACTGTGTGGTATTGACTTCAATAAACCAACTTATTAACTGGTCTTATGTGGACAGCTCATGAAATACTTGAATGAAAAGCAACAAAAACAGCTGTTGTGACTACTACTACTACTACTACTACTACTACTACTACTACTACTACTGCCACCACTATTACCACCACATGTACAGTATTACATTTTTCCTTTTATCCTTTTCTTCATCCAACTACTCCTCCTTCTCTCTATCCTCTTCCACCTCACCTAGAACATACACAGGATATGTCATAATACAAGACACTGCCACATGTAGGACAGGGACTGCTGCATATAGACCTGATGGCTTCTTGCAGCTTCCCTTATTGTCTTATGTCCTTATGTTTTTACAAGTCCTGTCTTCTCCCTGCAGGTGTTTGGGCACCAGCGCTCCCCCTCGATGGAGTTCAAGGAGCTCACCAAGAAGGATGCACAGGTCCAACTCACCCATGAACTGCAGAAACTGAGCACCACTTGTCCCCAGCCCATGAGGGAGAGTGTGCAGCTGGACTTTGATGGGTTTGAGAAGCTCTTCAGCCGCTTCATCAATGAGTCTGGGCCTTCTGTTGAGTGGGACAGGATCCAGAAACTCCCGGATGCTGCTGTGAGTTTTATTGCTTTTTCCAACTTTTATTTTTCCATTCCCCAGGTATTGAAAAGACTGAGAGTTAAATTTGTTTGGGATTTTTTTTTTTTTTCCACCTTATAGTATTCTGTTCCCTAGTTTTGAAAAGACTAAGAATATGTTGAGTTTGCTTGGGGTGTTTGTATATTACATTCTGACCTATTACATGATTTATTTGTTGTGTTACTATATTTCCTGTATGAGGGCTTAAATATCTATGGCTGAGAGTATGTTAAGTATGTGTATAGGGCTTTTGTATGTTGTATTACACAGTTTATTTGTTGCCTTACTATCAACACTTCTTTCATCAGGGCAGAAATACCTTTGGCTAAATTTAAAATATGTATGTAAACTATTATGTAGCTTATTTGTCCATTTACTATGAATATTTCCTTGATAAGAGTGAAAATTCTTCTGCCTAGAGTTGAAATATGCATACAAGATCAAGTGCCCATACCTAATGATGCCACTGTTAGAATTATCCTTTTGCATGTTAAGTTCTATTGTTTTACTATCAACACCTCAATCAGGACAAAAATTTATGTGGCTAGAGTTGAAATTTATAGATATGCTCAAGTGTGTATACCTAATGATGTCATAAACTTGAATTATCCATGAGTTATTCCACTGTGGGTGATTTATTTTTCTGAGTTTCACCTGCCAGAGGGAAGCACCATGAAGGAGCTTCAGTGTCAATACTTGATGATGCCAGTGGCTTAACCCTTTCAGTGTTATTTGACACATCTTTCCTTAATCACTAACCACTCCAAGACATCTCTTCTTTTTCTACAGCCATCTCCAAGCATTATACTTCCTAGAAATTGCAAAATCTACTCTTTTATCCCTTTTTTTTTCTCCTGTGGATGCTTATAAAGATTCCATACATTGATTTTAGTGCTGTGAATTATTACATATTGCAGTGAAAGGATTATGTCAACCCTGTGTTACTCTTCTACAGGTGACATGTTACTCCGAGCTTCACCCGCCGGAGGGAAGCACCATCAAGGAGCTCCTGAACAAGCTGGTAGTGGTGAAGCTCAATGGTGGCCTGGGAACCTCCATGGGGTGTCAGGGGCCAAAGTCCATCATTCCTGTGCGATCCGAACTGACCTTCCTTGACCTGACTGTCCAGCAGATTGAGGTGAGGCTGGGAGGAAGAGTTGACTGGTTGGTTGTATGGTGGTAGAACAAAGAGGAGTTATTACAATCTTATTTTTAGTCCTTTTTAATTGTATATATTTACTTTTCTACTAATGTTACTCGAGCAAAGAGGAGTCATTACAACCTTATTTTTAGTCTTTTTCTTCACTGTATATTTACTTTTCTACTATCTTATATTGCAAGAGCAAAGAGGAATCATTACATCCTTATTTTTAGTCCTTTTTCCACATATTTACCCTTCTACTATCTAATGTTGATAGAGCAAAGAGGAATCATTACACCTTACTTGTTTTTGTGTCACTTCATGATACATTTAAACTTCTACTCCTGCCAGCACCTGAATAAGACCTATGGCTGCACTGTTCCTCTGGTGTTAATGAACTCCTTCAACACTGATGAAGACACCCAGAAAGTCATCCGCAAGTACCAAGGTTTCCAGGTGAGCATGAAAGGATTAGACCTCCTGACATCTCCTTTCTTGGATTCATTTACATTATGTGCTGTGTTGGAGTGAGCTGAATGGATGAAGAAGGGCTGAGAGGGACTGGGTATGGCTGGCTGCAGAGGAAGGACTGAGAGGTTGGGAGTGGCTGGCTGCAGAGGAAGGACTAAATGAAGAGCTAGGATGAGCTGGGAGGGGTTGGCTGTCTGATGACTGGCTAAATGAAGGGCTGGGAGAGGCTGGGAGTGGTTGACTGCAGGAAGACTTAGATGAATTAGATGAAAACAAGACAGGGATGAGTTATGTGTTAAATGAAGTGGATGAACAAGAGATGGATGAGTGGAGGTGTGTTGTCTTACCCACCCTCTTCCCTCTACAGGTTAAGACATACACCTTCAACCAGTCCCGGTATCCTCGCATCAACAAGGAGTCACTCATGCCAATTGCCAAGACTGCAGGGAATGACTTTGATCTTGAAGCGTGAGTGGCACTATAGCTCCACTTTGTAAACACTGCAATGTTCTGCCACTTTGAAAAAACACCCAAACATCTTGACATTCTATATAAACACACCAGCCGTTCCCTGTTCCCTATTCCTCACCTCATAGCCTCACACATCTTTACCTGTTCTTCTGAACACCTGTGACTTGATGCACCTGTGTATAGTTGTTGTTCATACATGCAGCTGTATTGAGAGTTGTTTGTGGCTGTATGTGTTTGTGGACGCTAGTATGAATTATTGCTTATCTGTAAATTTTATGCAAGTAAATTCCACCTTCAAAGATTTCTCCTTGGAAAAAGTCATGAAAATTTATTATTTCCTTTATATTCTCTGGGTTAAATTAATCTGACCTAATTTATCAAAGTAGAATATTTATTTGGTAAATTGTATGAGCAGAATGTTTGTGGGAGAAACTTACCTTGGGAGGATGTGAGAATAAAATTTTTTGCAACACATGAGGTTGGAGAGAAATGGTTGTGTTCACAGCTGATGTGACACTGTTTCCACTGTTTTGAATCACTGAAGGACAGTTTTGAGTATTGCTGCTGTTACTTCATTCACCTGTGTGTATAATATCAGCAGGAAATAATGCTTACATATATGCATTTTGAAGTTGTATTCTTTAGTTCCCTCTGTGGTTTTTCCTTGGCTCCATACTGCTTAATTTGTTGTTACATAACTTGTTTTTACTATCGAACTTAAACTAAATTGTAAAATATGTTCTTAGCATATTCTGACAAATATTCTTTAGAATTTTCATCAAACATGTACTTAGTTAACACACACACACACACACACACAACTCACCAAGGTCCTCTTCCAGGTGGTATCCTCCTGGTCACGGTGACTTCTACCAGTCTTTCAAAAACTCAGGTCTCTTGCAGGAATTTCTCAATCAGGTAAGAAAAGATATCCACTTTTAGATTAGGTGTGGAAAAGATGTGTCTATTATAGTGCAGTTTGAGTATTCCAGTTCTGCTGTTAGGTTTTGATGTTGAGAGAATCAGCAATGTTTGTGCAGCTGATGACTCATGAAAATACATTTAGCAGCCTTACCAACCACCCCTGAACAGCTGCAGTGCCACAAATAGAATATTCAGTTGCACATCCAATCTAATCTGCATTTTTAACATCTTTCATACTTTTGTGGTGCCACATGCTTTACTTTTTCATGATGAGGGACTCATAACTTTACACATTCCTTGCTTCATTCCTGCTGCAGTAATATCATTCTCCCTATTTGTTCTATCAGTCTCTTTTTTCCAGCATCCTTTTAAGTGAACATATTTTGAATTTAAGTCTTAATTTGTTATAAACCCCAAACAGAACTTATTCCACAATGTAACTTTTTCAGGGCAAGGAATACGTGTTCATCAGCAATATTGACAATCTTGGGGCCACAGTGGACCTTCGCATCCTGAGCTTCCTGCTGCAGGGAGACAACTCTAGCAAGTGTGAGTTCCTAATGGAGGTGACAGACAAGACCAGGGCTGATGTTAAGGTGAGGAAACATTCTTATAAATACCAAGACCGTAATTATGTTTAGATTATAAAGTATTTGTTCTCAGTTAAGGACAGTGAAGTAAAGAAAAGGTGAGGAAGCATTTTTATAAACATTAGGGATTGTGTTTAGATAAGGACATAAAGGAAGCTGCAAGATGTGTATATTTGTTCTTCTCTTTGTTAAGGAAAGTTTTGAAATTAAGTAAACAAATCAGAAAGAATCAATCAGTTTGTTGTTCATCAGTTTCATATCCATGCGTCTCTTTCTTTCAACTAGTCACTTTTCTGAGCCACAAGTCAACCAGTCATCACTCTTTACTCTCATCATCCAGTCAGTCTGTCAGAGCTTCACTCTTTATTTCTATCACTCGGTCAGTCAACCAGGTTATAAACCAAGAAATCGGTCAGTTTTCCTCAGGTATATATTTCAATCATCCAGTCATACTATAGATGCATTAGTGAGACGGTCTATTACTACATCTTTCCTCTGTACCTTAATCAGTGAATCAGTCTTAGGCATCACAGAATTTCATGAAGAAACAGTAGCTTTCTTTAGTGAGTCAGACTATTCCCACACTGTCCCTCTGTATCTTAATCAGTGAACCAGCCTATGGCATAATTCAAATTTACAGAGTCAGTAACCTTCTACTTACCCAATGAATTTACATATGCATTAGTGAGAAAGGCTATTAGTGCATTAGCCCTCTGTATCTTAATAATGAATCAATCTAAGGCATCACTCAAGTCCATTAAGAGTCAATAACCTTCTTACTCACCACTCAGGGAGGTACGCTCATCCAATACGAGGAGAAACTGAGGCTGCTCGAGATTGCACAAGTACCCAAGGAACACGTAGATGACTTCAAATCTGTCAAGACATTCAAGATCTTCAACACCAATAACTTGTGGATCAGCTTGAAGGGTGAGTAGTTCAGGGCTTGGGTGTTGGGAAGCTGAGAGGTAATGGATAAATAATTAGTGGGATGTGGAGTAAGTGCCTGGTTGGGGATTTAGACAAGTGTGGTTGTGGTTTAAGTGTTGTTTAAGAATATATGAAAGAAAAGGAGAGGTGAATGGTAAATTTGAGCATGCAAGGAAGGAATATGAAGGCAGAAAGAAGTGTATTAGAGGATGTGTGTGTGTGTGTGTGTGTGTGTGTGTGTGTGTGTGTGTGTGTGTGTGTGTGTGTGTGTGTGTGTGTGTGTGTGTGTGTGTGAGAAATTACATATATTAACATCTGGAAATCATTAGCATCATTCACATTATTGAATTTCTTATATTTTCAAGCTTTATTACTGATATGAAAATGATATACACATATTTCCTAATCAGTCATGGTGGTCATTCATAGTGAGGGATGGAATACACATACACTTCACAAAATAAAAGCCATAATTCTCTCTCTCTCTCTCTCTCTCTCTCTCTCTCTCTCTCTCTCTCTCTCTCTCTCTCTCTCTCTCTCTCTCTCTCTCTCTCTCTCTCTCTCTCTCTCTCTCTCTCTCTCTCTCTCTCTCTCTCTCTCTCTCTCTCTCTCTCTCTCTCTCTCTCTCTCTCTCTCTCTCCCAGGACAGCAATTCCACATTGAGTAGGTCAAACAAAGCACCACACATTCATACATACATACATCATTCATACTCTTATCCTTGTCAGCCAACAACAAGGATGCTTAGGCATTGCACAGTTGGCTTAATTATATAGAGTAAAAAATAGTGCCTTAGAAGTAAATAGGGAGTAATTGTAGAGTAACAAACATTAAAAAAAAATTTTACCTTTCATAGGGTAAAAATATGAAAGATTATTTATATAGCAAGAGAGACTCTGACCAAGTGAAAAAAAAAAAAGGCCCACTGAGGTGCCAGTACCAAAAGAAGGGTTAAAAGGGTCATCAAAATTAGAGGATAAGTATCTTGAAACCTGTTTTTTGAGAGTTCAAGTCATAGGAAGGAGGAAATACAAAAGTAGGCAGGGAATTCCAGGATTTACGAGAAAAAGGGATGAATGATTGAGATTGCTGGTTAACTCTTGCATTAGAGAGGTGTACAGAACAGGCGTGACAGAAAGTAAAAAGTCTTTTGCAGGTTGGAGTAAAACCCAATCGGAAGAAAAGTTTCAATTCAAACAGTAAAGAATAAGATGAAAATAGACAGATAGGGGTGAAGTAAAAATGTCCTTAGTATGTGTGTATCAACAATGAAATAAATTAAAAATAATACCCACAAGAACAGTTTTAGCATTCAAAGAGTAAAAAAATAAGATAAAAAGTAGATAGGTAGAAGTAAACTAAAATTTCCTTAATCCATTAGAGTAAGATACCAACCAGAAGAGAAATTTTATCATTAATTGGATTAAAAAATAAGATGAAAGTAAATAGAAGTGAATAAAAACTCTTGTTTGTGTGTAGCAGCAGTGAGTGAAATGAAAGTAAATAAAAGTGAAGTAAAAACTCTCTTGTGTTTGTGTGTGGCAGCAATAAGGAAGATGAAAATAAATAGAGGTGAAGTAAAAATTCTCTTGTGTTTGTGTGTGGCAGCAATGAGTCAGATCCTGGACGAGGGCACGATGGACATGGAGGTGATCATCAACCACAAGCACCTGGACAACGGACTCAACATCATCCAGCTGGAGCAGGCTGTTGGTGCCGCCGTCAAGTCTTTCAATGGAGCCGTGGGTGAGTGAATGACCTCAACAGAACCATCTGATTATTGTGTAATTTTCTTTTTTTATGTATCTTTTTTTAGTATATTTCCTCTTGTTTGCTTTTTTCTGATGTACTTTTTTTTCCATTTGCTCTTTTTTTCTGATGTGTTTTCTTTTGTTTTCCATTTCATTCTAGTGCTAGTATTTGTTTTATGCTTTCTAGTCTTTTATTTTATGCAAAAGTTAGGTAATTGACCTAGTTATGCTTCTTAATTTCTCATTAATTCCTCTCATCTACCAGTGCATCCTGATTGTTATCATTATTTAGTGTATTGTTTTATTCCTTAGTTTAAGCTCTCATCTGCATACTTTTTGTTTTAAAGACTATTTACTATTTCAATGCCATTTTACTTTCATTAATTTCCTTGCCCATTCCTTTTTCACTCAACACCCCATCATTTTATTCTACCTTTCTTTATTATCCCCAATCCCTCTTGTCCCACAACAGGCATTAACGTCCCACGATCGAGGTTCTTGCCGGTGAAGAAGACTGATGACCTTCTGCTGGTGATGAGTAACCTGTACCGCCTGCAGCAGGGGTCCCTTGTCATGTCTCCACTGCGCATGTTTGAAACCACACCTCTTGTCAAGCTTGGACCCAATCACTTCGGCCGTGTCAAGGTGCGTGGGGTAGATAAACCTGTGTGCTGTGTTCCTTTAGTTGTAATTTACTGGATTTCATTTAGGCTCATTTTTTCTTGTCTCTATTTCTATTTTATTCCTTTCTGGTAAAAAGAGGGCAGGAGTACTTTCTCTCCTCTGTCGGGGGCCAAGGGGCAAAGAGAGTGGTGTGAATGAGTGTGAATGTGAAAGTTGTGTGCCTTGTCTTTGGGAGAGACAGTCTTGGTATATGTAAGTATGTATTCCTATCATTTGTAGTTCACTGGATTTCACTCAGTCTCATGTTTTCTTGTTTCTGTTCTTACCAGTTGTGGTTAAGTGGTCTTTTACTGAGGTTGTTTTCTCATCTCTATTCCTCTCAGCTGGAATTTACTGGACTTCACTCGGTCTCATGTCTTGTCTATTTCTATTAGTTGTGGTTTACTGGATTTGACTCGTATAGCCTTAATTGTCTCTACATTTATATTTATTCAACCTGTACATGCCACATCAAGTTATTCATAGTGTTATTCAAATATGTGTATATATGTAGAAAGATAAAGTTGGAATGAGGGGGATGATGAATGAAGAAAGTGCTGTAGTTATGAAGGAATCAGTGTGAAAAGACTGCTCTGCTTTAGAGATGATAGGATAGGTATGAGTATTGATGTTTCTGTGTTTGGTCAGGTGCCTCTGAGGGAGTACTTGGGTTGTAGTTGAAAAGTTGTGAATTTGGTTCTGGCTCTGAGCAGTTTCTGAGTTGGAGAAGTGGTGCTCTTTTGTATATCCCATCTGGTGCCAGGAGACTTTGTTGTGGCATCATAACTTGTTCAGTGTCCATTATTTGTATTTTTTATTTTTTCATTTACCTATTTACCTATTTATTTATTTATTTATTTATTTATTTATTTATTTATTTATTTATTTATTTATATATATATTTTTTTATTCATTCATTCATTTATTTATTAATTCATTTATTTTGTGTGTGTGTGTGTGTGTGTGTTGAAGTTAAATGTAATAAAAAGACTCTGGGAAATAAGAGTGCTCACAAAAGATTAGGTACATCAGTGAAACCAAAAGTTATATTGTGGATCTCTTTGACCACTTGGAGAAAGGTGGAGGAGAGTCTGTGCTGTGTGTGTTAGTGTGACAAGAAATGAAATGAAGTTACAAGTAGAAAGAGTATGAAGGAAGTTTGTAATATGCAAGAGGCAGCATCATTTGGGAGATATTAAAGGTGATGACTGTGAAGGTGGTTATGTGGGAAAGAAGAATTAGCTAGATATCTTAAAGTGGTGGTAAATAGATAGAGAGACAAGCTGTAAGAGTGGAACCACCTGTGAGCCGTGAAGCAGACAACACAAACATGAAAGAAAAATGGGATGGGTGTGTGAATTGTGTGGCTGGGCAGAGATGACAAGAAACTTTTCTCTTCTTGTCCTGCTTAAGAAACTCGTGCATCAAAGACTTATTGTACATTGTTTTCATTTTCTCTTTCTGCTTTTAATGAACAAAGGCCTGAATCATGGGCTACTGAATACCTTTTATATCTGCATCTCATTTCTCGTCTCCAGGAATTCTTGCGTCGGTTTGCCTCCATCCCAGACATGTTGGAATTGGATCACCTCACTGTGTCCGGGGATGTCACCTTTGGGAAAGGGGTCAGCCTCAAGGTGAGTATTCTCCTGGTGGTGTGAAAGTGAAGATACATTACTTGGTCTCCATTTCTTATCTAGGAATCATTTTTGATTTACTGTTTTCTATGTTATCTATTTCTGTGTCTTGTTTTTAGAGATGCTTTACCTGTGCTCCATTTCTTTATCTAAGAGTCAGTAGTCATGTTTTATATTCAGTTCTTCTCAATCTATGTTATGTTTCTAGCTTGGTGTTTCTGTAATTGTTTCTTTCACTTTGTATGTATGTATGTCTTTGTTTCTTTGTCTGTTTCTCTTTATTTGTGTGTCTGTCTATATATGTTTACCTGCCATTCTATCTATTTTTGTCCGGCTTTGTCAGTGTGTCTTTTCTGTCTGTGTATCAGTTTTTTGTGTCATTGTCTTTCCATCTGTATGTCTATCTATCTGCTGGTCTGTCTGTTTGTTTTGATTTTTGTCTATTTGCCTGTCTTTCTGTCTATCTGTCTCTGTCTGTCTGTCTGTCTGTCTGTCTCTGTCTGTCTGTCTGTCTGTCTGTCTCTGTCTGTCTGTCTGTTTTTTCTGCCTTGATTGTCTGTGTCTGTTTGTCTGCCTCTACCTGTCCATCTGTTAGTCTGTGTGTCTGTAAATAACAAGACTTTTTTCCTACATTTCCAGGGTACGGTTATCATCATTGCTAACCACGGCGACCGGATAGACATTCCTCCTGGCGCCATCCTGGAGAACAAGATTGTATCCGGCAACCTTAGGATCCTTGACCACTAGACACAGTTAGATCCTCCTCCCCACCTATTCAATCCTCTCCCACTGACCTGAGATTCATTACCTAGCTGAGGTATGTTTACAGCATCCGTGAATTGTTGAGAAATGATTTTTGTATTAAGTTTATGGTTGAAGTATATATAACGCAGAGTCTGTTTGTAAAAAAAGTCTATCTATCTCTGTAGAACCATAGCCAAGTCTTTCCTTTCTTTTGTCACTGCCATTTTTCTGCCTCATTGGCGCTCACACAAACCCAGTGCCAAAAGGGTTACAAAGATGGTTGGTCATGTGTTGAAGTCTTGTGAGTCCACTTCCTCTAGTCAAGCGCTCAGCATGCTCTATATTTCTATCCTTAAGGAGGCTAAGCTTGTAGAGGAACCAAAAGAGAATAAAATGCAGCTGCAACTTTGGAATGGAAACTTTGTTCTTCCTGCCTTAGTTAAGTTAATTAGATTTACATAATGTGGAGTGCTGGAGAGTAAGTGCAGGTATTACTTATAATTATTACTAGTATATGGAAGTTAAACATTTAATAGATGAGAGAAAACTTTGTTGATCCTGTCTTAGTCAAGTCAATTAGATTTATATATTGTGGAGTGTTCGAGAGTAAGCACAGTCAATACTTGTCATCAATAGTCTCAGGTCTCCAGAAGTTAAGTCTTAAGTACATATAAACATGGTGTTACACAAGCTCTACTTGAAGAAAGCTGTTGATTCCACATTGGTTAAGTTTAGATTGATTTAATGTGGCATGTTCAAGAGCAACCTTACTCATTACTTGCTTTTAATCATGAATGGTATGCAGAATTTAAGCATTAAATACATATGAAGCTGTTGATTCTGCATTTGTTAAGCCCTTTAGATACATTCAACGTGTAGTCCTCGAAATCAAGTTAGCTTAGTACTTGTCCTTAACCATCACTAGCATACAGAAGTAAAGCTCTAAATACTGTGAACATTAACACAACTCCACACAAGTTTTATTGTCCAACCAGTTTGATCTGCAGTTTGTAAGTGAGGTGCTGTGAGGTGCTAATCAACCATTCACTGTCCTTATCACCACATTGCCTCCACCCACTCTATACTCACAGCATCACCATACTTAAGATAATTAATACCTTCCCCCACAAATAGTAGTCTTAGATTATACTTCCTTTCTCATTTTATTCTGTAGTTAGTTTTTCTTTAGTACTGTAGCTAATGTAGTGTACTGTAGCAAAATCAAACAGCATAAAAACTAGTTAAATTTTTATTGCTGTTTGAAATATTGTAATCATCACCATTTGAGACTAAGAGTGTGAATGGTGTGTGTGTGTGTGTGTGTGTGTGTGTGTGTGTGTGTGTGTAAAATGCTTTGTCTGGGCTGTCCTGTATGGGATTACTGGCCTGGTATATACATAGATCATCATCATCATCACCATCACCAATCACTATCATCATCATCATCATCATCATCATCACCATCATCAGGCAGCTGGGGTGTGAATGAGAGGTCTGCCTAGGAAGCCTCAAGGAGAGAGTGTTTGTTTATAACTTTAGTTCAAGCTACATTCTACCTGTCCCATCATAACTCTCCTTAAAGACACAAATCTACACACCTGAATCATTCAAGGCAAGGCACCACTTTGAACTCTTGTGCTGCGACTGTGCAAAGACACGCCACTCACATGAATGGTTAACTCTGAATGATAATGAGAATATCACACTTGCTATTGGAGTGACCCTGCATTACTTTACTCATTAGAAAATATAAAGGTATTGAAAAAGTTTGGTATGCTGTTAGTGTTGCTGTCATACCACACAAGTGAATGGTCAACTCTGAATGTTAATGAGGATATCACACCTGCTGTCGGAGTAACCCTGCATTACTTAGAAAACATGAGTAAAGGTTGATGTTCTCTTACTGTTGCTGTCACTGGTGCCTTTCAAGTTAATATTTGACTCCTAAACATTTGTCTTACTTTATTTACATAGTTTATCATGGAAGTTACCTGGGTTTTCAAGTTTTCAGTATTCTAAGGATATCAAGGCTTCTGCATCATCAATGGAAGAAAACACCATGAGAACCTTAGTAATTATCTATGTAACCTTTAAAAACAGTCCTTATGAGAAGTCAAAGTACAGGTTTAATATTGTACTCTTAACTTGCACCACAGCACTTAAGCTTGAGGAGAAATATAAACATTCTTATAATATTGAATAATATTTTGGAACACTTCTGTTTCAGCACTGGCATCTTTAGTGGGCCTTTTTCCATCCTTTTGTTGTCCTTGGCCAGAACTACATAAAAAAAGAGAGTTGAGAGGGAAGTAACAAAGATGAAACAGAGAGAGAGAGAGGAAGGTTAATTGGTGTGGAGGGAGAGTAGAGCATCAGTATGTAAGGCCTTGGTGGAGACGAAGTGTGTGATGTGGTATGGATTAAGGAGATAGGTATGGATGGAGTGTCATGAAGGCAATAACTCTTCCATGTCTATGCTGAGGTGTGGGTCTCCGTGGTGATTGACAAGGGGGTTGAGTTAAGGTGATGTAATGGTGGTGGTGATGAAGTGTGACCTGTGAAATCTGGACTGTTGTGTATCATATTTTCATATTTTTGGTAGTGATGAAATGTGAAAACTAGAGTAGTGTAATCATCATTTTTCTCTCTTCTGTTACTTGGGGATATGTAGTGTTTGTAGTGTGAGTATACATTTGTATCTGACTAACAAAATAGTGGTGTGTCCTTTTGCTAATGTCTAAGTATGGGGTTTTTGGTATACCTACTGTAATATTGTAGTCAGTACGCATGTAGGTCCTTCAAATGTATGCTGTTGTACATGCTAGCAAATATTTTTGGGATGTGGGAGCTAGGTATGCTGTAGTCAATATACCTGTTGTAATATTGTAATAAGTATGTAGAGCCATTAAATATATGCTGTTGTGCCTAATAGTAGACATATTTGGGATTTGGGAGATGTGTATGTGACATGAAACTATCTTTGTCATATATATATATATATATATATATATATATATATATATATATATATATATATATATATATATATATATATATATATATATATATATATATATATATATATATATATATATATTTTTTTTTTTTATTTATTTTTTTTTTCCAGAAGGTATATATAAATTATGTTTAATTTGAAGTTCTCTTACAGCATAAGCCAAAGCAGCAAGGTGTAAGTTCACTTGGCTCATTGTCTAGAATACAAGAAACAAGATTAGAATGCAATATTAACTACAGCATAATTTCAGAATTTTCTTAGATTACGTAATTTATTTTTATGGGAGTGACTGTCTACGTTGTCTGAGTGATAATTCTTCTATTTGTGGGTAGCATTTTCTGCATTCTCTGACATTGTACAACTTTATACAACAGCATTTCTTAATATTCTTTAACTTCACTTGGTAATTTTTTCTAGAACACCATTTCTTTATATTCTGTAACCAAATTCTTTTCAGGATGTCTTTTCTTAATGTTCTCTGACCTCATAATTTTTTCTCAGGTATCACTTCCTAAAATTCTCTGTCATAACAATTCCTCGAAGGCATCACTTTTTTTAACTTTCTCTGGCATTGCAATCTAGAGTGTAATTTCTTCGCATTCTCTGACCTCATACTTTTTTCTGACACTATTTTGTAACATTCACTGACCTCAGGTGTCTGTTTAGTAATGCCTGACAGACCCAGACCTTCCTCAAGTAGTGACAGGGACTAGAATTGGTGCACCACATAAGGCAATAACAAAATTCCTTGCTGCAAAAAAATCTCAGCATGTACCAGAGCGTAACATACACAAAATATTTATACTGTGCGTGACAGGCATAAGAAAAACCTCAAAAGGACACAGACTGAGTGTGGGTTAGAACTCTTATTGGATGACACTTAAAGATATAGATAGGAAAATTATATACTGTGCTATTGTAATTGAAGGCTCTCAGAAGAAAAAAAGTACTAATTTAATGAAATTCCATAGTAAAAAAGAAAATAGCAAAATGATGTACTGTGCTAATCTGATTAAATACCTCTAAAAGATAATAAAGTGGTGTGCTGTACATAACAAATGAAATGCACACACAAAAAAAAGGAAATTAAGTTTTTAGTTTACCAATTCAGCTCAAATCCAGCAGTTGAATATTAATGATGCACTTGCCGCAAAGGTAACCCCACATTAACACCTGTATTGATTCATATAATTTGCTGAGTTTGGAAGTTTTGGGGCTATTTTACTTATTGCACTGGTTTATTTCCATAGAGTCTATGTGTTTTTTGGATCTGTGTTGTAATGAATTAATGTGTATGGATATTTGATAATGTTCTACGCCAGACAGACATACATACAGACAGACAACAAGACAGACAGACAAAGAATGAGAGAATATATGTTCAAGAGAGAGAGAGAGAGAGAGAGAGAGAGAGAAGCGCTATGTGAATGTATACCACGTGCATAATATTTGAACGATCAATTTGGCAGAATATGTTTTAAAGATCTGTGGTACTCGTGTCATTGTTAGGGGCAAGAATTGTGGTGTGGTGCCCGCAATGTTAGGAAGATCTCTCTTCCTCCTCCTCCTCCTCCTCCTCCACCTTCTCCTCCTCCCCTATTTGTTCTTTTCTTCCTTCCTTCCTTTATTTCTTTCTTTCTATTCTTGTTCTTGTTCTTATTCTATTTTTTTTTTTCGTTGTTGTCGCCGTCCTCCTCCTCTTCCTCCTCCTATAATATCAGGAAGGTGAAAAACGAGAGAGAGAGAGAGAGAGAGAGAGAGAGAGAGAGAGAGAGAGAGAGAGAGAGAGAGAGCAAAAAGGAAATGGATCATGATGGTTTATTTTATCTTGCTAGCAGTTGAGACTTTCTTCTTCTATCTCCTGTGATTTATTTAGAGACGAAAATATGCGGCCTTTCTCTTCCCTTACGTCACTAGTTCCTGCTCTTTGCTGTTTTACTTATTTCTTTCCTCCTCCTTCTATTGTCCCTCCTCGTCCTTCCCATTTATCCACGTTCTCGATCTTTCCCATGTATAGTATGCTGTTATTCCCATATGTATTCTGGGTAGGATAAGTAATGAATACAGATGACTTTACTACTGCATGCAAACAACACTTGGCAGGTGGAGGAGACGTCAACGAGGTGGACGAGAACAGAAAATGTCCTTTTTTTCTCTTGTTACGTTTTTTTTTATGATTGATTCTATTAAGCGAGAAACATTACCTTGTTCATTAATTGATGCGGTAAGGATTAAGTTTGAACGATGTATGGTAATAATGTTTTGATAAATACTCATGAATATATATATAAGAGGGGTATTGGTTAAGGGCAACAAAATTCATATATAACAATTTCCACTAAGGTGTCAGTTCACAAAGAAGGGTCAGAAGGATTTATTATGGTTTCAGAAGTGTCTTGAGACCTTAATGACATCGTAATGGCAATATCTGAGACGTTAGATGATGTTGAGAGGATGATATAATAATAGCAATAAATAAACAAAATAGAAGTTAGTTGTCACAATATTATTTGAAAAAGATGGTTATTTTTAAACTTTGTTCGTCGCCTTTTCAAATGGTAAGATTTTTTTATATTCACGGTTGGTTCGTGGTGTCATATATATAGGAATGTCAAAATGGGTTTATCTTTATTAAGCACCCTGGATTACTTAAGATACGGTGAGTGACGCACGCAAAAAAAAAAAAAAGATAAATAAAGTTAATGGATAAAGAAAGAAAGGAAAAAGGAAAGAGAAAAGGACAATACACAAATAAATAAATAAAAGTAAAACTGATAAATTTAAATAAACGACAAAAAAAAAAAACTTTTCCCGATATATTCAATTTATGCGTGGGATTGTGTTGGTGATAATAACAAACATATTTCATCCCGTAAACTATTATCACCACAACAATCCAGATCACTCATCCTACCAATGCAAGCCACGTATTTATTTATTATTCTATTTCATCCTTATTTTTTTATTTTTTAACTTTCCAATGAAGAGAAGTGAAAGCAGAAACCAATTCCTCCATCGTGTGACATAATTTCTTTTCTCCCCACCGTCAGCTTGCTCTACTTTCATGAGGGGACGCTAAACTTGGCGAGCCTCCTCCACTCATCTGAAAACATCATCCCTCTCTAAGCCCTTCTCCTTCATCTCTTAATTTATACAATCGATCCTCCTCCTTCTCCGCCTCCTTCTCCTCCTCCACCTCCTCTTCCACCTCCTTTTCTTTTCCGCTTTTTCTTTTCCTTTTTTCCTTTATTTTCTTTTCCTTTTTTCCTTTCTTTTCTTTTCCTTTCTTCTTCTTCTTCTTCTTCTTCTGTTGCCCTTTTCTTTCCAACACTTCACACATGAGGAATAAAATAACATACAATTACAAAAAACAGGCTGAGTTCTTAAGCTAAAAACGATAACTGTCCCGTGTCATCTATTTGAAAACTGTTCCCTAACGAATGCGACTGCGCAGTGCCATACATTGTACTTCACTGGGATTAATTTTTTGTATGTGCTAAAAACTAGTCATATTATAAAAGGTGAAAAAAAAACTTACATTGCACAACTTTAATGAGTTTCGTATGTTCTCAGAAGCTCGTATATATAAAAGATAGAATAATGGAACTTGAATTTCATAATGCATTACTAGGATTAGTTTTGTGCGCTCAGAAGTTTGTCGTATAAAAAGGTCGAATAAGAAAGCTCGAATTTCATAATACGTTAGTTATTGATGTCGATAGTATTTTTTTTCTTTGGTCATTGTTATAAAGGAAAAAGAAAAAAAAGGGTTAAACTTGGTCTTAAGATTTAGTGTGGCGGCGAGGTAGGATGTATAATTTTAGTAGAGGGTTTTTTTTTTTTTTATTTGTTTCTTCAGGCTTTTTACGTCAAATATAAAAGAAATCGTAAAAGACAGAGAGAAAAAAAAAAGGCCATTGCAATCTGGAGTGAGCAGCAGCAGAATACATTACTTATATTACGTAAGTGCATCATGTATTTTTTTCTATGTCTTCAATTTCTTTCTTCAAATATAAAATAAATCGAAATACGAGAAAGAGCTCTCATTACAATATATTTAGTGAATGAAGGCGCAGTACGGTATTAAATATTTTTCACTGTTTCTTCAGTGTTTTCTATATCAAGTATAAAAGAAGTCGAAATAAAGCATGTATGAAGAGACGAAGAATACATTACTCGATTTGTATTTTCAATGTTTCTTGAGACTTTCTTCATCAAATAAAAATAAAAAAAAGAAATCGAAAGGAAATAATGTTGAGCCCCGTGATAAGGGAAGCGTGGCGGCTTTGCGACGCAGCACACTACATTACTTGGCTGCAGGGCGTCACATGACAGCCACTCATGAAAGGACCCGTGCCAGCAGCCTCTAAAGTCCGCCTCTAGCACCCCGCGGGGACACAGGCCCGGCAGTGCAACTTAACAATAGCTGACCCCAACAATTATTCCGCCATGAAATATTTGTCCTCGCGGTCTTTGGAGTGACGTCATCATTTAAGCTTGAGTCTAACCGCGTGACGAGACTGATCCAGACATTTAGTGTTGACCCAGAACTGACCTGGACCTGACCTCGTGTGTGTATTGACCTCCCCGCGCACGTGTCTGAACCTCACGGGCTGCACTCTTGTCTTGCAGAGAGAAGCAGCCTCGGGAAGTTACTGGGGCCATGATGATACACCTCACCACGCCGTCAGGTAAGAGAAACATGTATCCTGTTATGTAGCGCTGTGTATCCTTGTCCTGCCTTGTTTCCAGGGTCCTGATGGGGTGTGGAGGATGTGAACTGGGTGTGGAGGGGTGGGAGAGGAGGGAGGCAGGGTAGCATGACTCAGCCTCGCTCTCTCGCGTCGGGGAATTGATGGCAAACTATTTTATTTCCACCGATGTGTGTGTTTTTTGTGTACTCAACTGTGATATTGGTGAGGACAGGCGTCATGTTGGTTGCGGGACGTATAAGGTGGAGGGGGTGGGGTGGAGGTTTACGTGTGTTTTTGTTCTATGTATTTTTCATCCATATATGTGCAGTGAAATGGATGCTGGTATTGTGATGGGGGGTAAGCACAGCGAGCATGGATGGCAGGCGTGTACGGTAGGGTGTGTCACCATGGGAGGGAATGAAGAAAGATGTATGCATATCAGTACAGTAATAGGAAGTACTAATATTGATGAGTAGGTATATCAGCTGAGTGTTCTTGAGTAGGGCGTGTCACTGAATGAGGAGGGTGGAGGAAGAGAGATGTAGCACGTATATTAGTACTACAGTAGGTGAAGTACTGAAGTGTTGAGTGTTCCTAAGTAGGGTGTGTCACTGGTTGCATAAGGATTGTGTATTAGTACTGTACAATAGGGAAAATACGAAAGTTTTGACATATCCTTCCAGATGAGTGCGCGAGTGTATAGGAAGGAAATAGAGAGATAAGAGTTGTTTATTTATTAGTTAGTACTGTAATAGAAGAAATACTAAAGAATTGGTTGAGAGGCGTAAACCAGATGAGTGTGCGAGAGTGTACAAGTTCAAGGATAGACACAGTATATTAGTATTTTGCAGATGATATTGAGACAAGGTAACCATAATAGAGGTTAATAGGTAGGCTTATGTGTGATGGGTGTACGTAAGTGTATCGGAAGGGAGGAAGGTGAAGGACAGGCTTATATTAATAGTTATAGTAAGTAAATATCGATCCTAGGTATAAGTGATGAATATTAGTGAGTAAGGAAGGAAGGGAGTGAGCTGAAGGATAGGCTTATACTAGGAGTTATATAAGTACGTCTTGACGAGTAGGCCTAAGTGGTGATTGTCCGTGAGATAAAAGAAGGAAGCGAAGGATTATGTCAGGGTATCTCAAAAGGAGGAAACTGAAGGATAAGGGAGAGTTTGATCATACTAAGAGGCTGGGCATGTATAGGGCAGTCCTTGGGTTTACCTGGTTACTGGCACCTCATGACAATAAGATAGAGTGAATCATGAGACCATTTCCGCGACCAAGTTCTGTCTGGGGAAGGTGACGCGATGTGCATAGCCTTACACTTGCAGATTGTGGAGATAGAGACTTGGTGCGTTGCTAGATGTCATTGGTGTTGTGACTCGAACTTGATAGAGATACGTAGGAATTGGTTCTTAGGTAGTAGAATCATTAATCTGGTTGTTAGTGCGATTGGAAGGTACTGGTTCTCAAATTGAGTGTTAGATGATTGTAATAGACTCAGTAATCAAGTTTTTAGTGCGATAGGAAGAAATTGGCTCTCAGAGTGGTAGATGACTGGAATAAACTCAGTAATCAGGTTGTTGGTGCTACTGGAAGGAATTAGTTCGTAAATAGTGTTAGATGATTGCAATAGTCTCAGTGATCAGGTTGTCAGTGCCGAGTCAGTATGGAGCTTTTAATATCATACAAAATTTATGAATGGGAAAGGTAGTAAAAAAAGGTATGCATGTTTCATAGAGAGATTGCCACGTGTAGGCCTGATGGTTTCTTGCACCTTCCCTTATTTTCTTATGGCCTTAATCTTTTGGCGTCTCATCTCGACTTTTAACAGGTTCTAGTAAAAGTCAGTGTTTTCAAGGGTGTTTCCATGATTCTCCTGATAGTTTAACGAAAATCCTGCACTCTCGATGGGAAATCACCCTTGAGGACCCGTAAGTTAACAATTTCTGGACAGTCAATGAAAAAAAAAACATCTTTGAAAACCTGACAAATAATTTCTATGGCCTTTGAAAACAGTCTTTAGGAGAGAACAGTTTCAAAATAGAAACCCTTCATACTAGCACTTCAAAAACAACCCAGTAGGAGGGAACAAAACACGAAGCCTGCACCTCAAAACAAAGGAGTCAGCTGCACTTTGGCTCTGCGGCTTGATACATATTAAAAAAAAAAAAAAAACTGCTGGAGGTGAAAGTGTTAATGGAGGTTCGGTATTGAGGTGTAGCAGGCCAGGGAAAGGTGACAGTCGAGTTACCTAACCGCATCTCATCACCGCGCCATTCGGCATGCGTCCTTGTGGGTCCGTGCAGGGTTTTGGCGTGAATATTGAAAATAAACGGATGAGACCCCAAGGAAAGGCGCGCGCTGAATGTACAACCACTAGGAGCTGCTATTGTCTCTCCAACGACGTGCTGGTATCATAGTAAAGTACATAAATAACGCCTTGAACACGAGCTTCGAAACTTACGTAATCTAACCTAACATGATTTTTTTTTGAGGGACACCGGCCAAGTGCAACATAAATCAAATAAGAGAGAGAAAAAAAAAAAAAAGGCTTACTGAGATGCCGGTCCCCGAATAGGGTCCAGAGCGGTAGTCAATAACTGAAAGATAAGTGTCTTGAAACCTCCCTCTTGAAGGAGTTTAAGTCATAGGAAGGTGGAAATACAGAACCAGGCAGGGAGTTCTAGAGTTTACCAGATCACATCACTAACTACCAAATTGCCTTGAGTGATGATAACTTATAGAAATAACGTAATGAACAGCAACATTGAGGTTTGCGTAATCTAACCTTATTTAACCTAACAGGGAATGGTCTGTGCTGAATGTACAACGACCAGGAACTGTCATTGTCACTCAAATTACGGAAATACCTAGAGATGGTAGTAATGTCCAGAAACAACGCCTTCAACGCTAATATTGAAGCCTGCGTAATATAACTTAACGTGATTTAATCCAACAGAACAATTTCACATTAACTACCAAATTGCCTTGAGTGATGATAACTTCTAGAAATACCGTAATGAACAGCAACATTGAGGTTTGCGTAATCTAACCTTATTTAACCTAACAGGGAATAGTCTGTGCTGAATATCCAATGACCAGGGACTGTCATTATCCCGCTAACGACATATACACCTTGACTGATACTGACGCCTAGACATAACGTAATGAACAGCAACATCGAAGCCTGCGTAACTTAACTTAGTCCGATTAACCCAGCTGAACGGTAATGCATACGAGTTACGAGATAAACGCCTTCATCACCGTTACCAAAGTGCCCCAGAGGATACCCCGGAGCATGGAAGAATACGAAAATAGCCGTAAGGAAAACCGGAAGCGTTAAATAACAAGAAAGAAACCCTAATGAAAACCGTAAGAAAAACTCGAAATTTTTAAGAATACAAGAAAAAAAAAATCACTAAGGCAATGAATAAGTGTATAATACGAAAATAAACCTAAGGAAGACCGTAAGGAAAGACCAAAACGTTAAACAATACGAAAATTGCTCTAAGGAAACCCCCAAGTGGAATCCGAAGCGTTTAACACAGTCCGTGGTATTTATCCTCTCCTGTAATCGTAGGTAATGTAACTCCTGAGTGTTATTGCGCGCCATGCCTCCACTCCCGCGTCAGTGTTTATTTAGTAGCGCCCCGTGGAAGACTCCCGGGCACGTGTTGGCAGCTCGTGGTCCTGTCAGTATTCTTCCGTGACGTAATGGCGAGGCGAGGCGAGAGAAGGGGAGCGGGAACGGGGTCAGCTGTTTACGAAATACACTCCGCTAAATGTCACTCGCAGTACTGCACCTACATACTACATACCTACTGGAGGGTTCCCGCCACGCTGCCCCCGCCTGACCGACTGACTGGCTGGTTATTTTAGTACAGCCACTGGGACTCGCGTTGTTCAGAGGGCATGTATCCTGTGTGTCTGCCTGATGGAAATGCTGATGACTGCCTGCCTTATGAAGTACCTGATGAACTTTCTAACTAACTATTTGTCTCATTAGTTGTATGTTAGACAAACAGTTTTGTATTTTAGGTCCAGCTTTGTTTTGAGAGCGTATTTTCCTACTTAATTAAGTAAACAACTAAATTACTAGTTCAATAATTACAACCATAGTTGCGTTTTGGTTATATTTCCCTGAGTAAATTACCAATAAATCTACAAGCCTTATTTTAGCCTAATTATCGTAATTAACTCTATATTAAAGACGTAAATTTCTCCCTGGCTGACTGATTAATTAACAGATATACCTAAGAATAATGACTGTATTTTACCTTAACACTCGTAAATACAACTAAGATATATAATAATTACCAACATTTTCGGTTTACAATAACTTTTTCACGCTAACAATCATAACTACAACTAAAAGACATACAAATTGCCTTTACTCTAACTTAACAACTACTTTTTTCCACGCTGACAATCATAACCAGAACACATACACATCTTAAGTACCTCTATTTTAACATAACGGCCATAAGCACCATTATTTACACTCCCAGAGATACCAACAAACATCCAGCAAACGGTAATATTAAGTGCTTTAACTTAGACAAACAAATGCACCAGCGATCCTTACTGTATTTATATTGGCAGTAAACTTGGCACGCGGAATTGTCACAAGAGGGCACCAGTGTTCTTCCCCCCGCCGCTGTGACTTGCCGTATCGTGGCTGAGAGACAAACTCGGGGAGGTTCTGAGAGGTGACATGGAAGGATACTGATGATAATGGTGTTAAATTTAAGCTTATAATGATTTTTTCTACCATTCTCGTTGTAGCTTGCCTTAGCGTGACCGAGAAACAAACACTGAAAGGTTTTGCAAGGTTACATGGGAGGATAATGACGCTAATGATTTAAATTTAAGCTTACAGTGATCACCATGTTATATATCACACGAGGCACCAGTATTTCTGTATTTTTCCCTTCCGTTCGCTGTATCTTGCTTTAATGTGACCAAGAGACAGGCATGGAGAGGATAGTGAGGATGATGATGTTCAGTTTGACCTTACAGTGATAAAACAGTGCACCTCTCACCAGTCTGTCACGTGAGGAGGCACCAGTATTTTATTTATTTTTCTCCTCCCTTCCCCTGCGTCTTGTCTTTTCCCCGAGAGACAAGCACGGAATAAGAGATTCTGAAACCCTTTATCATGCCAACAAGAATCAAAATATTTGTGTGCATATAGATAGATACGATACCAGAGATATTTAGCAGGCGGCCTTGGGACTCTAAAGGGTGACAGAGAAGATATATAGACGGTGACACGCGGGTCAATCAGAAGTGTGAAAGGATGTGGGTGGCTGTGCGGGGCTAAAAGGGTGATAGAAGAGGGAGAGACACGGGGGAAGGAATGTGAGAGGCTGTGAGAGTTTGAGGGTGGCGGTGCGGGGCTGTGCGTGGCTAAGGGATGACTGAAAGAAGAAGAGACCCAGGGCAGTCAGGAATGTAAGTTTGTGCGTGGGTGTGCGGGGCTGTGCGGGGCGGTGCGATGCGGGGCGGGGCGAGGATCCCACGTAGCAGGAAACAAAGCGAGGCGGATGGTTTGAATGAACGCGGTACGGGAATCGATTCTCCTCCCTTGCAGTGCTCACGTATCGGTGGTGCTGGTGTGTTAAAGCGAGCAGTCCCGTGCTGGCGGCGGCGGCGGCGGCGGCGGCGGCGCGCTCGTCTTTCTTCACTTTTTTTTATGTACTCTTTTTTTTTATTTTACATTTTGCTTTATTTTTGTTTTACTATTTTTACGTTATTTTTTTCTTTTGTAGTTTTTTCTTTACTTTTTATTCTTGTTTACTTTTTTTTATTTTTTGTTTTCTGCACTCATTTTTCTGCCTTTTTTCTTTTCTTATTTTTTTTCTCTTCTTTCTTCTGCACTTTGTTTTATTCAGCTCTTTTTACTTATACTTCATTTTTTATATACTTTTTTCCTCGTGTTTCTTCTGCATTATTTTCTTTTTATTCTCTACTCGTTTTTACTACTTTTATTTTATTTTCCTTTTCTTTATTTTTGCCTTGTTTGTTTGTTTCGCGTGTAGCCTTTTGTGTATGTTATTTTTTTCACTTTTTTTTACGATTTTGTGTTTTGTTTGTATGTTTAGTCTACTTTCTATTTTTGTTTTTTTTTCTTTACTCTTCACTTTTCCTTTATTGTATATTTGTATCGGTGTAATTCTTCTCTAGGTTTTGTAATTTTTATCCTTTTCTCTACTTTCATTTACTCACTGCGACTTTTTCATCTTTTCTCACTTCATTTTTTTTTTACAGATTTACTCGTTTTGTATTTGTTTATGTCATTTTGCAATATTATTAATATTATTTATTTTTACCTCTTTGTTGATTTACATATGCAGTATTACATATTAGAGTTTTACTTCATGTTTTCACCAATTTGTTCTAATTAACTTGAAATAATTTAATCGTATTTTACAATAACTGTGTATTTGCGTATATTTATATTGCTTTAATCTCTACATTTTTTTTTTAGTAATACTTATTTTCAGATTAAATAACTGTGTATTTATGCATGTTTATATATACATATATATATTTTTTATCTCTACGTTGTTTTCTTTAATTTCCAGTAGTACGCGTTTACATAAATTTATATAAAAAAATAACAATATTGTATTATCATAAATGCGAATTTCTTTGAATAATTCTATGTATTTCCGTATATCTGCATTACTTCTATCTCTATTTTTCTCTTAATTTGCAGTAATAGGTGTTTACATACATTTATAGAAAAAAGTAGATATTATTTTGAACATAAATGCAAGTATCCCTTTAAATGGTGTGAAAAGTGCGACTATTAAAAAAAGTTTAGTTTCCTGCTAATTACCTACTAATTGCCTACAGATCGGCCGGCGCTGCGTTGTTTTCGTCCAAAGAGAATCCCTGTTTATACACACACTGGTCTGAATTTCGATTTGCACATGCATCATTCACACCACATACCTTCCCTCCACCTTGTGCCTCCAAATGCAGGTGTTTATAACCATTATCTGCATCGATTCCTCGCAAGTTTACAGGTTTCTTCCATCTTGCTATCGCTCCGCTGACAGGTAAACTTGTAAATCCGCCGCCTGCTTGTAAAATGCCTTGTGGGGCTATCCGAGGACTTGTTTGGCAGTGTTCCTTGGCTCCGTGTCAGTTACTTGGCACCAAGGGGAAGGGGGGACAGGGGCGGGAGGTGAAACGGGGTTGGTAACTATGTAGGTTAGTCCTGTAATGCTATTCTATATCTGTTTAGTGAGTCTCCTTGCTGGCAGAGGCGGACGCGTGGCATGCAGCAACAAACACACACACACACACACACGCACACACACACACACAACATACAGGTGCCTGACATACGTGCTTCCTACTTCTGATTAAAAAAAAATGATAAAAGGACATGACATCAAACAGCTTACTACTACGATATTACCTGCATCTCATCTTCCCTTACCTTAACTCTCTCCTCTCTCTCTCTCTCTCTCTCTCTCTCTCTCTCTCTCTCTCTCTCTCTCTCTCTCTCTCTCTAATTGTTTTTAATATTTCTGATAAAATTAAAGTAGAATCCGTTTTTTTTTAATCAAGATGAAATATATCATTACTGTCATAGATCAGTAAACCATCTCTCTCTCTCTCTCTCCTCTCTCTCTCTCCTCTCTCTCTCTCTCTCTCTCTCTCTCTCTCTCTCTCTCTCTCTCTCTCTCTCTCTCCTCTCTCTCTCTCTCTCTCTCTCTCTCTCTCTCTCTCTAACTTACCACCTTGGAACGGGTTGAAGCTTCCTAAA
>NC_087181.1:14871499-14878999 GCF_035594125.1 Scylla paramamosain
TGGGGGGAGGGAAGAATGTCCTTGTCCTCCTCCCCTCCTCTCCTCCCTTCCCCGTTTTCATTACCTCCCCTGATACTGAAAAAAAAAACACGGAAGGGACTCTGTATGCTAGACCTCTGGGACCCTGACATATACTACTGTTACTATTACTACTTATACTATTACTACTACTACTTATACTCCTGGTTACAATAGAATAGTGAAGGTTAGAGGTACATATCCTGTTTTCACGTCATCCAGAACTTTCTTCCCGTCAGTCTTCCCTCTCACGTCGCTGCAGGTTCCCTCCCTCTCCCTCTCTCTCCCTCTCCTTCTCACAAACTCCTCCCTGTCTTCTTTCATCCTCCTCCCTCCTGTCCCCTTTCTTCCTTCGCTCTTCTCTCATTCCTTCTGTCATTCTCCGTCTTTACCTCTCTCAATTCCTTGTCTTCTTTTCTCTACTCTCTCTCTCTCCTTCCATACCTCTCACAAACCTTCCCTCCATTCCTCCCTTCTATTCTCTCTTCCATTTCTTCCCCCATCCTTTGTCTTCTGCCTCCAAGTTCCTCTCTATCACAACCCCATTCCTTCCTCCGTCTATCCTCTTTTCTCCTCCTCCTCCTCCTCCAGGTCCCTTCCTATCATAACCTCAATTTCTTCCTCCTCCTCCTCCTCCTCCTCCTCCTCCTCGTCAAGTCCCTCCCACTTCGGATCCTCCAAGGCGTCCACTGAGATGGGCATCGCTCCTCAGTCAGTTGGCCAGTGACCACCCTCACCTCAACTACCACCACCACTACCATCGCGCCAACAAGATCTGCCTGCCTGTCTTACCACTTGTCTTCCTCGTCTCGTCTTCCTCGCCTCGTCTCACTCGTCTCACTTGAGCTTCTCGTCTTGGTGTGAAGGTGAACCAGTTATACCCGTGAATCCGTGAAACGCGTCGAGTCTGGTTCGTGTTTTGTGTTTGGTTCAGTAAGTGTTCGGTTCACTCTTGTGTTGCGTGATTTTTTATTTAATTTTTTTTGAGGGGTGTTCGTGAAATGCTGTGAACCGGTGTTAGTTTTGCTGTTATTGTGGTTTGTTGCGTGTTTTTTTTTTTCATTCTTATCTGTGTTTTTACTTATTTATTTATGATTATTTTCTTATAATTATTGGTTGAATTTATAAGTTCATGAACCACAATGAACTGGTGTAAGTTTGGGTCTTATTGTGGATCATTGCTTGTTTTTTTTATACTTTTATTTATATATTTATTTATTTTATTCATTTACTTCTTTATTCATTTTATTTATTTACCTATTTATTTGAAAATTATTGGTTGGTTTAAATCCGTGAACTGCACCGAACCGAGTGTGTTACTGCGTTTATTTTACTTTTTTTTTAAGTTTTATATATTTTTTTTATTTTATTTAATCATTTGTTTATTTTTTAATTTGCTTTATTTACTTCTTCGACCTATTACATTCTTCAAAGCCACGAATGATACGGATTTCAACGCCGACGCAACGCGCATTTTTCCAGTGTTTTTTTCTATTATTTATTTATTTATTTATTTATTTATCTATCTATCTATCTATTTATCCATTCACTTATTAATTTAATTTACTCTCCTTAGCCATTACACTGTTAAAAGCCACAATGATACGGATTTAAACCCCCCCAGCCAACGCGTAGTTTAGCGAGCACACACACACGCACACACGCCTCACCTTACCTATGTTATTATTATTATTATCATCATCAGTATTGTGTTGCTATGCGGTGGATTTCTTCCATTTATTTATTTATACCTTGTTGTTTGGTGTTTTCTTTTCTTTTCATTATTATTTTCATTATTTTCACTATTTTTCACGTGTTTTGAAAGTTCAAAGAGCGAATATTAAAAGATCCATTAGAGTGTCATTAATTTTGTTTGTCAAGAGAGAGAGAGAGAGAGAGAGAGAGAGAGAGAGAGAGAGAGAGAGAGAGAGAGAGAGAGAGAGAGAGAGAGAGCGTGAGATACAGATCTTTGAGGCTCTACAGGGTTTCTCAAACACACCTGTAGGAAAATTAAGGTGTGTGTGTGTGTGTGTGTGTGTGTGTGAGAGAGAGAGAGAGAGAGAGAGAGAGAGAGAGAGAGAGAGAGAGAGAGAGAGAGAGAGAGAGAGAGAGAGAGAGAGATGCGTAGGATGTTTTCTTCATTAACGCTGAGATGCTTTGTGGTGTAATGAGAGAGAGAGAGAGAGAGAGAGAGAGAGAGAGAGAGAGAGAGAGAGAGAGAGAGAGAGAGAGAGAGAGAGAGAGAGAGAGAGATTGACTTACACATCCTCTTCTTCCCATTCTCTCTCTCTCTCTCTCTCTCTCTCTCTCTCTCTCTCTCTCTCTCTCTCTCTCTCTCTCGCTCAGTAAACATGTCTAGTGACAAATGGCTAATTTTTCAAGGCACAGTAGTCTGCTTTTATTTCTGTCGCGTGATTTCAGCCACTTACAATGCCGAGAGAGAGAGAGAGAGAGAGAGAGAGAGAGTGTGTGTGTGTGTGTGTGTGTGTGTGTGTGTGTGTGTGTGTGTGTGTGTGTGTGTGTGTGTGTGTGTGTGTGTGTGTGTGTGTATTATTCCTCCTCCATTTTCTTTATTTCATCTCTAATTTATTTTCTTATTCCTCCTTTTATTTGTATATTTTTCATCTACCATTCTTTTACCCTTTGTTCTTCGCTCTTTCATATCTATCATCTGTCTTGTATTTTTTTCTATTCCTTCATTCTTCTTCCTTTATTTCGATCACTCGTCTTATCTCGTGTGTCATTCCTTGTTCCTCCCTTTGTGTATTTTATCTTCTATCTCATCTTTCATTAAGTCTTCCTTCTGTTTACCTTACTTTCTTCTCTTAAGCATCATTTATCACAACTTTTCCTTATTAAATCTGCATCCCTTTTCCCAATCTTTCTTTTTATATTTATCTATTTATTTATTTTCCATTCATGCAAATATAGCTGTTCTCCCTTCAGTTTCTACCTCTAGTTTATCACGCATCACTCAACTCTACTCGTAAACTTGTCCGTGCCTTGCCTCTAACATTTAACAGGCGGTGGTGGAAGTGACGTGGGTTTCCAAGGGTGTTCTCGTGACCGTAGTGGTAAATGGAAGTCAGGTTTTCAAGGGCATTCTCGTGATTCTAGTAATAGTTTGATAAGAATGGATTTTCAGTGGTGCTGCTGCCATGAACGTAGTGGTAGCTTAACAAGAGGTTTCAAGACACTTATCCTCCGTCATCTGTCTTTTTTATTCGTTAGTCTTTTGGGAACTGGTCGTTAAATGGGCCTTTTTCTTTCCCTCATAATTTTGTTGCTCTTGACCAGTAACCTTATTGCATAAAAAAAAATAACAATAATAAATAAATAAAGAAAGAAAGAAATAAAGAATTCTACATTATCAATAGCAAAAACAAGCATTAGAACCTGACTATTCACTGCAGTCTTTAAAAATAGTCCAGATGAAAGAACCGAGCGTTTAAGAATACTAGACTCATTTCTCTTCCTCAGTAACATGTAGTACTGTCAAGGGATTCGAAACACAGATATACGAAAACTTTATTCTTACGTAACATGAGTATATCAATGGAGTTTTTAATGTTCTGCTAGCGAAGTCCATCCACCACAGATATTATCCACCACAGGCTCAAAGAAGGAGACGGAGATGAACGCTGAGGCCACATGCAGGTATAACATAAGCTCTTAACTTCCTTACCCTTGATATTTGCTCCTCAGCCCCACAACATAAGCCCCCTAACTTGCCTTCACCCTCCGCCTCACGCAATAAGTCTACGGATAACACCTGCCACATTTCCTATTCTGTAAAGTGCAGGCGGAGTCACGGTATTATTACGTTGTGTGTGTGTCTTCTAGTTTAAAGGGACGCGTTCCATATCTTTCACGTATTTGACTTCCTGCCTTGCGTGTTTCTTACCATTATCTCCTTTGTCAAGCGCTAATCTACCTCTTTTTTTATTTGAATTCATGTCTTTTTCTTTATTTGTACTTAATTTTTTTGTATTGTTAACCCACATCATCTTTTTTCTTATTTATCTATATACTTTTTTTCTTATTTAGGTTTAAGTCTGGTCTCAGGTTAGTCTCACCCTTGGTCTGGTCAGGTGGTGTTGCTATCGTGGCGGCGCGGAAACACAAGCACTTCAAGACAGATATACATTGAGTCAGCGGAAGGACTGGAAAGCGCTCTCTCCCTTCCTCCCTCCCTCCCTCTCTCTCTCTCTCTCTCTCTCTCTCTCTCTCTCTCTCTCTCTCTCTCTCTCTCTCTCTCTCTCTCTCTCTCTCTCTCTCTCAGCGCTTCTTTACTTAGTTTTCTAGTGTTTTGTTTTGTATAGTGTTCCCTTGAAATCTTTTGGTGCTTTTGGGGTTCGGGTAGCGTGTGTGTGTGTGTGTGTGTGTGTGTGTGTGTGTGTGTGTGTGTGTGTGTGTGTGTGTGTGTGTGTGTGTGTGTGTGTGTGTGTGATTTTCTGTCTTAGTGTTTTTGTTCGTTTGACTGAATGTTTGTTTGTCTCCAGCTTTCTTTTTTACCTGTTTGTTTATGTCTGTTTAAATCTCTCTCTCTCTCTCTCTCTCTCTCTCTCTCTCTCTCTCTCTCTCTCTCTCTCTCTCTCTCTCTCTCTCTCTCTCTCTCTCTCTCTCTCTCTCTCTCTCTCTCTCTCTCTCTCTCTCTCTCTCTCTCTCTCTCTCTCTCTCTCTCTCTCTCTCTAGGGACAATGGATGGAAAACACAATCCCTAAGTTATAACAGATGGAGATTTCTGATCAAAACATAATGTCTCTCTCTCTCTCTCTCTCTCTCTCTCTCTCTCTCTCTCTCTCTCTCTCTCTCTCTCTCTCTCTCTCTCTCTCTCTCTCTCTCTCTCTCTCTCATTTTTCCCTACCTGTGTATGTGTTTATATATGTATGTATGTATATACTCGTATTTATCTATGTATGTATGTATGTATGTATGTATGTATGTATGTGTGCGTTTGTCCGATCCTTCTTGTTACATTTTATGCAAAAACTTGGTCGCCTGTGGGGGGAGGGGAGAGAGAGAGAGAGAGAGAGAGAGAGAGAGAGAGAGAGAGAGAGAGAGAGAGAGAGAGAGAGAGAGAGAGAGAGAGAGAGAGAGAGAGAGAGAGAGAGAGAATGCCCCCCAAAAAATAACGAAAAAAAAAGATAGAGTAGGAATCAGAGAGAGAGAGAGAGAGAGAGAGAGAGAGAGAGAGAGAGAGAGAGAGAGAGAGAGAGAGAGAGAGAGAGAGAGGGGGTAGGAATGAAAATAACAAGAAACCTGAGGCGGGGTCTGTCATCACGGCGATACTGGAAGCTGATTGGCCCACGAGGGAACAAGGCATAAACAATATTCCTCACCTGCCGGGCGTACGATTCACCTGTGCTCGCGATAGTAATAGTTGTAGTAGTAGTAATAGTATTGATAATCAGGGTAGTTTAGTAGTAGCAGTAGTTATAGTAAAGGTGTTTCTCACTGAGCCTTTTATTTTCTAAGTTATTTATTTATTTATTTATGTATTTGTTTACTTAGCTTTTGGCCAGAACCGTTCCTATATATAAAATCATGATACTGCCTTTAACAGAAGTAGTAGTAGTAGTAGTAGTAGTAGTAGTAATATTCAGAATAGCGGTTGTAATAATGGTGATACGAGTGGTTGTGGTGGTATTGGTAATTAGAGTAGTAGTAATAGTAGTAGTAGTAGTAGTAGTAGTGGTAGTAGTAGTAGCAATGGTTTCTAATGGTAGTACTGACAATCAGGATAGTAGTAATAGTAGTAATAATTGTCTTCTACCTCTACACTTCCATTTTTTAACCCTTTCACCAAAACAACCCTTTTTTCTACCCTTTTTATCTTCTATTTCTTTTTTCTTATTTTTTTTCCAAGTGGCTTTTTTTTCCTATCCTTTTTTCCTTTAACCAGAATCTCCATTAAATAAAAAAAAATCAGATAATGGTATTGATAATGGTGTCACAATGGTGGTGGTATTTTATCGAGATATTTATTGTGATAGTGGTAGTTGTGTTCGTAATAGTAATAGTAGTGTTGATAATCAGTATAGTGATGTTCCGAATGGTAATGGTTTATTTCTTGCTTTTTTTCTTGGTTTACTTTTTCTTGTTTGGTTTTCTTCTTTTCTCTTGTTCTTCTTTTCTTTTTCTTTGTTTTTTTGTTTCTTCTGTCTGTCTTTTCTTTCTATCTTTCTTTTGTTTGTTTGTTTGTTTGTTTGTTTCATTCTTGTTTGTTTTTTTCTCTTTTCTTGATTTTTTCTTATCTTCCTTCTTTCTTCGTTTTTTTCCTTTCTTTTCTTTTTTTCCTTTTTTCTTACATTCTTTCCTTTCTTTCCTTCCTGCTTGCTTTCTCTTTCTATCCTCCTTTCTCCCTTCCTTTCTTTCATATCAATACTTAAATTGAATGAACGCAGAGTGACACCAAATTCAATTACAATCATTACTTATTATTATTATTATTATTATTATTATTATTATTATTATTATTATTATTATTATTATTATTATTATTATTATTATTATTATTATTACACTCACCACCACCACCACAACCACCACCACCACCAATACCACAATCATCGTTATCAAACACTTTCTTCCTCATTAGAATTATGTGTATATTGGTTTCCTTGTGTGTGTGTGTGTGTGTGTGTGTGTGTGTGTGTGTGTGTGTGTGTGTGTGTGTGTGTGTGTGTGTGTGTGTGAGAGAGTCGACTAATGATGGATATTACTGGGAAGCTTAATCGTGAGGTCAAATTGCTCGAGAAATGAGGTCATGAGAGTTTGAGGTCATAGAGAGAGAGAGAGAGAGAGAGAGAGAGAGAGAGAGAGAGAGAGAGAGAGAGAGAGAGAGAGAGAGAGAGAGTAAATAAGTTTCGTTCAAGGCGTGGCAAGTCAATAATATTTACTTCTTTTCTTTTCTTTTTTTTCTTTTTCTGTTCCTTTGAAAATTATAAGCGAATGTGAATGAATATAAGTTGTGTATTAATGAGTGGCTTGAGGTCTCTTTTCTTTCCTTATTCTTTTGATTGTTAATGTTTTTACTTGGGTTTAATTTTCTTACCTCCTTATTCTTACATATATATATATATTTTTTTATGTTGTTCTTTACTCTTTTCTTCCAACTTTTTTCGTTTCTTTGTCTTTTTAATATTTTTTCATTCCTTTACTTTTTCTTTCTTCTTTTTTTAATATTTCGTTTTATTTCATCTTCTCTTTCTTGTTTTTTTCTTCATTTTCTTCCATCCATCCATTCATTCGTCCTTTCTTCCTTCCTTATGTTACTTTTTTCCTTACTTATTATTTTTTTCTCCTCACCATTCAAATCTCGAGCACTCCTAACGTGACGCTTCTCTTCCACTTATTACTCTTCTATTTCTTTCATTAACACTCTTCTTTAATTACTTCTTCCTTTCCTTTCCTCACTTTTTCGTTTACTTTCCCTTATTCGCTTACTTTCTCAAATTTCTTAGTTTTTCGTCCCTTTAC
>NC_087181.1:14881499-14893999 GCF_035594125.1 Scylla paramamosain
AAAAAGAAAAAGTTAAATATATAAACAGACAGACAAACAGACAGACAGACAGACACAGGTAAATAGGGAGAAACGCAGGAAAGACAGTCGATCAGCTAAATGCATTATATATTAGTTCTAAAATTAATAATAATACAAGACATGAATATAGATAATTGATAGGGAGTCCACATAGATAATTACATAAATAGATAGACAGATAGATAAGGAGGTAGCGAAGGGACCCCATCAGCTGTAAATGATAGGTATTTCGTATTACCAATAGGATTAGAGGTAGTATAGCGCATGGAGATAAATATAGAGAGTTAATAAGGTTTCTGTGACTGTATAGGAAAGGGAATTAGCGATATTAGAATAATGAACGATTGGAGTTGCTGTTAGTTATAAAGATGACAATTAGTAAGTTTGACTGTTAGTTTTTTAGTTAAGTTAGTTTAGTTGTTAGTTTTTTTTAGTTCGTTTCGCTTGTGTTTTAAAGTTATAATAATGATGGAGAGGGGTGTTGAATAGTGACAGGAGAGAATGTATAGTGAAAAAGTAAGAGAAAAGCGAAAAAAATAAAAAGAAATGATGAAAGTATTAGTTTAAAGTCTCAGTAATGAAAACAGGCATTGATTAGTGACAGGTGAGAGAGAGAGAGAGAGAGAGAGAGAGAGAGAGAGAGAGAGAGAGAGAGAGAGAGAGAGAGAGAGAGAGAGAGAGAGAGAGAGAGAAGTGAAGAAAGGAAAGAAAAAGGAAAGTGTTGGGTTAAAATCTCATACAGTAATAGTCAAGATAGAATAGAATAGTGATGGATGATAGTGTGCAATGAAAGGGGAAGAGAAAGAGAGAGAGAGAGACTGAATGGAAAGAGTAATGAAAGTATGAGAATGAAAATAGGTATAGAATAGTGATGAATGACTGTGTGTAATGAATAGGCAAGAGAGAGAGAAAAAAAAACAGAAAGAGAGGAGGACTGAAAGAGGGAAGAGAATAATGAAAGAAGAGATTAACATGCAATGAAAAGAAATAACATAAAAAAAGAGAGAGAGAGGGAGAGAAAAGAACAAAAGGAAGTGATAAAGGCAGACGATATTAAAGGGTGATATGAAGGTTAAAGGGAACCCATTTAAAGGGCCAGAGAGAGAGAGAGAGAGAGAGAGAGAGAGAGAGAGAGAGAGAGAGAGAGAGAGAGAGAGAGAGAGAGAGAGAGGGTGAGGTACGGAAGGAAGGGAATGGGATAAAGTGTTATTAAAGAGATATAAATGAGTTTAGGTGAACATAATGAGTGGGAGAGGACTATAAAGAGAGGTGAAGTTAATATAAGGAAGAGATAAGGCTTGTGAAGGGGCCAGGCTAAGGGCAGGTGGCGGGGGGAGAGGTAAGGGAGAGAGGGAGGCAGGGAGGGAGGGAGAGGTTGGAGGAAGAGGGAGTGTGTAACAGTTGGTAGCCAGACTTCAGAGGGGTAAGACCTCACTCCGTTCTTCTCTCTCTCTCTCTCTCTCTCTCTCTCTCTCTCTCTCTCTCTCTCTCTCTCTCTCTCTCTCTCTCTCTCTCTCTCTCTCTCTCTCTCTCTCTCTCTCTCTCTCTTGCTCGCTCTCTCTTTCTCTCCCTCCGCTCTCTTTCCTCCTCCTCCTCCTCCTCCTCCTCCTCACGTGTTTTTCCCCTGCCTCTCTTCCTGCTCTTCTTTTTCTTCCTCCTCCACTTTTTTTCCTCCCCTACTTCTTTCTTCCTCCCCTACTTCTACCTCCTCCTCCTCCTCCTCCTCCTCCTCCTCCTCCTCCTCCTCCTCCTCCTCCTCCTCCTCCTCCTTTCTCCTCGTTCTCCTCCATACATTTCCTCCTCCTCCTCCTCCTCCTCTTCCTCCTCCTCCTCCTCCTCCTCCTCCTCCTCTTCCTCTTCCTCTTCCTCTTCTTCCTCCTCCTCCTCCTCCTCCATACATTTCCTCCTTTCCTCCTCCTCCTCCTCCTGCTCTTCCTCTTCCTCTTCTTCCTCCTCCTCCTCCTATGTTTTTTTTCTTTTCCTTCTTCTTCTTCTTCTTCTTCTTCTTCTTCTTCTTCTTCTTCTTCTCATACTTATCTTATATTTTCTGCTGACGCTGAATCTCTCTCTCTCTCTCTCTCTCTCTCTCTCTCTCTCTCTCTCTCTCTCTCTCTCTCTCTCTCTCTCTCTCTCTCTCTCTCTCTCTCTCTCTCTCTCTCTCTCTCTCTCTCTCTCTCTCATCCTATAATTTTCGGGTTTGTCTATATTCCAGCATTCTCTCTCTCTCTCTCTCTCTCTCTCTCTCTCTCTCTCTCTCTCTCTCTCTCTCTCTCTCTCTCTCTCTCTCAGTGGTGGTAACGGTGATCAAACAGTGAAATCAGTGCTCGTTGATTTGTGGTTGGAGATGACCTGACCTTTACAAGTCCTCCTGACCTCCTCCTCCTCTTCCTCCTCCTCCTCCTCCTCCTCCTCCTCCTCCTCCTTCTCCTCCTCCTTCTTAATCTCCAAAGTGACGTGACCCCCCAAAAAATAAAACATAAAAAACGGAATAATCAACAGTGACCAATCAGCAGTGACCTTAAAATCTTGACCTCCAATCAGTGAACAGACAATCAGTGACTCGTGTTCATGGTGACTCCTACAGTTCTTCCTCCAATCAGTTTTGTTTGGTCTATCTCTGCCTGGTGTTCCCTCGCCCATGTGACCTCCAGTGACCTGTGGACCTGTGATGACCTATCGGCCAATCAGTGACGTAGTAGTAGTAGTAGTAGTAGTAGTAGTAGTAGTAGTGATTTGGTGTTCATGTTATGCCAGCCAATGACGTGTTTCCAATCATATCCTTTGTCCAATCCTGTGTTTTAAGAGTTTTTCCATGTGTTTTCAATTGTTTTCCTCTTCTCGTGTATTTTCCTCCTGTTATATCCTTCCAGTAATTTTCCTTCTCCAATCACGTGGTTTCAATAATTTTCCTTTCCTCCAATCATGTGTTTTCGAGAGCTTCCTTTCCTCCAATCATGTGTTTTCGAGTTTCCTTTCCTCCAATCATGTGTTTTTGAGAGTTTCCTTTCCTCCAATCGTGTGTTTTTTGAGAGTTTCCTTTCCTCCAATCATGTTCTCAATTTTTTTTAATGCAGCACTTGCTTTTTTCATAATTTTACTTCTCCAATATATTTATTTTATTTTTTTTTCCTCCATTCATGTTTTTCCTACAATTCTCCTCCTCCAATCACGTGTTTGCAATAGTTTTCTTCCTCCAGTCACGTGCTTCCAAGAATTTTCCTCCTCCAATCACGTGCTTCCAATAACTTTTCTCCTCCAATCATGTGCTTCCAATAATTTTCCTCCTCCAATCACGTTTCACTAATAGTTTTTCTTCTCCAATCACGTGCTTTCAATAATTTTCCTCCAATCATGTGCTTCCAATTATTTTCCTCCTCCAATCATGTGCTTCTAATCATTTTCCTCTTCCAATCACGTTTTTCTAATAGTTTTCCTCCCCCAATCACATGGTTTCAGTGTTTTCTTCCTCCAATCACGTGTTTTCAATAATTTTCCTCCTCCAATCATCTTTCCAATCATTTTCCTCCAGATTGTGTCTTCCAATCAGTTGCTTTCCAGTCATCTCTCCAAAAGCGATCGAACACTTACATTACGTCCTCCTCCTCCTCCTCCTCCTCCTCCTCCTCCTCCTCCTCCTCCTCCTCCTCCTCCTCCTCCTCCTCCTCCTCTTCCTCCTCTTCAAGTTTTCTCTTATCCTTGCCTCTAGGAATCCAGTTTCTGTCCATCCATTCATGTTTCCTATAGTCTCTCTCTCTCTCTCTCTCTCTCTCTCTCTCTCTCTCTCTCTCTCTCTCTCTCTCTCTCTCTCTCTCTCTCTCTCTCTCTCTCTCTCTCTCTCTCTCTCTCTCTCTCTCTCTCTCTCTCTCTCTCTCTCTCTCTCTCTCTCTCTCACCCACCCACGCACGCACGCACCCATCATTGTTTACCTCACGCCTGTCTGTCCGTCCGTCCCGCCAAGGCGTCGGAAAGTAACACGCGACCAGTAGATGCATTCCGCCAATACAGAGGGAACCACACACACACACTCACACTCACCAAGCCTCAGAGAGAGACCGGGCAAGACAGGTCAATACTGTTTTCCGATGTTGCGTCTCGAGTGATGTTCGGTCGTCCAGAGAGAGTGTGAGAGTGAGAGGGAGGGGGTGGGGGTGGGGGAGTGGTAGTAGCGGCAATACTGTGGTCATATGGCGCCTCTGCAAAATGTTTAAAATAGCTAAGGTTGTGGTTCGGGGAAATAGTGATAATAGGAGAGAGAGAGAGAGAGAGAGAGAGAGAGAGAGAGAGAGAGAGAGAGAGAGAGAGAGAGAGAGAGAGAGAGAGAGAGAGGGTATATATAGTCTAAACAACACACAACAAAACATAAAATTTGATTCATACATTGATACTTATATTAGTGTACGAGTTTCGTGCGCACACACACACACACACACACACACACACACACACACACACACACACACACACACACACACACACACACACACACACACACACACACACACACACACACACACACACACACACACACAGGCACAAACACACACACACACATACATACACACGCTCTTGCATTTTCTCCTACCTTCATTCATAAAGCCTCATACATAAATCAGAGTTATATTGGGCGGAAAGGCTGACACACACACACACACACACACACACACACACACACACACACACACACACACACACACACACACACACACACACACACACACAAAGCAGGTGGGCCGGAGAGGTAACCATGGCAACCGGAAGTTAGTGACTGGAGACTTTGAGGCACGTGGGGTTCTCTCTCTCTCTCTCTCTCTCTCTCTCTCTCTCTCTCTCTCTCTCTCTCTCTCTCTCTCTCTCTCTCTCTCTCTCTCTCTCTCTCTCTCTCTCTCTCTCTCTCTCTCGGCCTACCTTCATGTTTACTTGTGTCATCATATCCTTCCCGTCCTTTTCCCCTCCCCTCCCCCTCCCCCTACATACACGTTTTTTGTCTGGCATAAATAAAAAAAACATTGCAAAAAAACAGACGAAAAGGAAAAAGAACAACGATAAAAGGAAATATCGATGGAATTCTATATGCATCTGTAGTGTTCTCAAAAATGTCGTTTCCTATATAAAAATTCCGGTTACTACTACTACTACTACTACTACTACTACTACTACTACTACTACTAATGCTGCTGCTGCTGCTGTTACTATTACTACTGCTGCTGCTATTACTACTGCTTTCTCTCTCTCTCTCTCTCTCTCTCTCTCTCTCTCTCTCTCTCTCTCTCTCTCTCTCTCTCTCTCTCTCTCTCTCTCTCTCTCTCTCTCTCTCTCTCTCTCTCTCTCTCTCTCTTTCCTACCTAATGTAACTTAACCTACTCTACCCTATCCTACCCTAAGCTATCCTACCCTTATCCTACCTACATACTTATTCAATTCTATCTATCTATCCCACCCTCTTCCTCCTTCCGCCCGCCCCCCCAACACACACCCACAGACACACACTCTCTGTCTCTCTCTCCCCTCAGGTAATGGTGCCGGGTGCCAAGTGTGTCTCTGGTATGCCAAGTGTTCTCCAAAGTGCCATTACTAATTACCGATAAGTGATAGTTGGCTAACTGTCCACACTTAAATCTCGTCTCGCCGACACACGCCGCCTTAATTCTTACTTAAAACTACTACTACAATTATCTAAAAAAAGTAATAATAATAATCCTCCCAAAAATATTCCTGAACAAAATCAAAATATATTATAAAAAAATCAGCCCCCCCAAAAAAATTCCTGAACAAAATAAAAGTATATAAAAAAATTACTTTGTACGAAATTTATGCAATAACTTTTTCCCTTGAGTGTGCGCATGCGCGTGTGCGTGTGTGCTTGTGCGTGTGCTCGACAAAATTCCGTAAAAAAATAAAGAAAGAGCTGTGATTCCATGACTTACTCTCGTTCGGTTCGTGTGACTTCCTCCAATGTGTTCGTGAGCGCGTTTGTGCGTTCGTGAGTGTGTGCCCGCGGTTTTTCTCCCACCTGGACACCGAGTAAACTGGGATAAATCTTGGAGCCTTTACGTCTGGCTAACTCGCGCGTTCGTGCATTCGTGTGTGTGTTTCCGCGTCTTTTCTCTCCTTGGATTCTGGACACTGAGACAAACAGGGACAATTCATGGATAATTCGTGAGCCTTCCGGTCTGGCTATCTCTCCCAGTGCATTAGTGCGTCCCGTTCACATTAGTGGCGTCCCGTGTCTCGCGTGCTTGCCCTTCTTGTGAGTGCGCGAACGTGTGCGTGTGTGTGCGTGAATACCGTAAAGCAACACGACTGTCGACTGTTTCCTCACATCACTAGTCGAGTCACCTAAGCACCTGTGATTTAATTGAGTTACCTGTCTTCACTTCACTGGCCTAGGTAATCTAAAAGGCCAACCAGATCTACCACCAACCTCAACAACAACAAACAGAAACATCAAAAATTAATAATCAAAAAGAGCTAAATCAAAAAGCCACCTAGTGTGTGAACGTGTGGGTGAACCAGTGAACCGAGGCCAGGTGGGGTGTCGTGGAAAGGTCATTGAGCAAGGTACGGGGCCTTGAATGTGACCTCGTACGTGGGCTTAGCTACGTACCCTGCTAACGGACGCACGGACAGGTATAGGGCAACTTGAAGGTAAACACACGGGGGAAGAAGTATCGGGACCCAAAAGTACACCTTGCATTATTACCTGCGGGAATTAGTGCCGGAGAGTAACAAAGGTAACCGCCACGTGTGACCGTCTGACACAAAAGGCAGAGAAATCAAAGAAAAGACCGCCATCTTAGAAGTGAACACAGAAAAAAAGAAGAAAAGAGTAAAGAAACAACGCATATTGTAATTAGAAAAGAGAAAAAAATTGAAACTTACCATAATCCACAGGTAAAAAAAAATTAAGAATAGCCCCACAAATTATTAGGAAAGAGTAGAATATTGAAACATACAAGAATCTAGAGGTACAAAATAAAAATAAACCCACAGATCACAATTAGAAAAGAGAAAAGAAAAGAATTAATACCGCAATCCAAAGGTACATCATTTTAAAAACACACCAATCAACAGAAGGAAATCCAGACGTACAAAATATAACAAACCCACAAATCACAATTAGAAAAGAGAAAAAATTGAAATATATAACTCAGAACAACAAAACAACAAAACCCACAAATCATAAGAAAACAAATAAGAAAAATCATTCATTCGTGACACACAAGAGGTACGAACAGAAAACGAGTACCTTAAGAATTCTAGTGCAGACGGAGTGACCAGTGCACACAACGGGTAGCCCCAAGCAGAACCCGCAGGAGGAGACCCGCATGCTTGCCCGCGTCGTATCCCAGTCGTGGAGTCGCAGCACCCGAGCCAGTAGCCCCCGCCCGGCAGAATGAGCATCAGGCGGGTTCGCGGCTCGTTCAGAAACTCCCAGCGGCGCTATGGGTCCACCGAGGGAAACAGGAAGATCCGCTGCTCCTCCTGGGTCTTCCGCAACGATGAGTGGAGGCTGATATATGGTGAGTAGATGTGCTTTGCTTCACCTTACCTAACATAACTTAATCTGACGGAAGGTTAAGGGAGGTTAATGTACGTGTGTGTGTGTTTGTGTATATGTATGTGTAGTGAGTGTATGGACCTTGATGCCTTTCCTTATCTAACGTGATCTAATCTGATGGAAGGTTGAGAGGGAGTAGTGTGTGTGTGTGTGTGTGTGTGTGTGTGTGTGTGTGTGTGTGTGTGTGTGTGTGTGGTGAGTAGATGTGCTCACCTTACCCAACCTAACTTAATCTGACGGAAGGTTAAGAGAGAGTAATGTGTGTGTGTGTGTGTGTGTGTGTGTGTGTGTGTGTGTGTGTGTGTGTGTGTAATTGTGTATATGTGTGTGTCTGTGTATGGTGAGTATATGGGGTGTACCTTACCTAACTTAATCTAACCTAACGTCACATGATGTAAGCGGAACTTTTTTGGTTATTCTCAGGAAGATAGTGATGTTATTTTTTTCTGTGTGTGTGTGTGGGGGGGGGACCTTATCTTACCTAATCTGACGGAAGCTTGAGTTTTTTTTTTCTTTTTTTCCGGCCGGAGGGAGTGAATTTCTTGGGAGAGAAGTACTGTTTTCTTTTTTCTCTCATCTGTTTGTGTGTGGGTCAGTACATGGTGGCGTATGTATGAGGAGGAAGCTACGTGGACCTAACCTAACATAAACTGACGTAAGCTTAACTTTTTTCTTGGGTGTTCTTCGGGAGAGTTGTGTGTGTGTGTGTGTGTGTGTGTGTGTGTGTGTGTGTGTGGTGGGTACATCGACTTAACTTATCCTAACATCACCTGACTTAGCTAACTTATTTTTAGGGTGCTCTTGGTGTGTGTGTGTGTGTGTGTGTGTGTGTGTGTGTGTGTGTGTGTGTGTGTGTGTGTGTGTGTGTGTGTTTGTGTGTGTGTAGGAGCAAATGAAGCTTCAAACAGTCTCGTAATCTTGCGTTTTTACTGATTTTCACTATAAATCACTTTGTACGTGTGTGTGTGTGTGTGTGTGTGTGTGTGTGTGTGTGTGTGTGTGTGTACCCTCACGTATGTACGAAGCCAGTAAAATCTAAACTGTCTCATTTCCTTCCATTTTTTCTCCCACTCTCTTTAAATCACCTAAAACATTCCTTTCACTTCAAGAGGATAACTTTTTTCCTCACCGCGATTTTTTTTTCTTTTTTCGTCGCCCCAAACGGTGATGGTGTTAATTCTCTTCCTGCTCATCCATTGTGTAATTAATGGAGCAGTAATTATATTTCATCCTTCTTTAGCGCGCATGCTAATTGCTACCCGGGTTTAATTGAACTAGTAATTAGATACTTATATTATTTACATAGTGGTGATATTGACAACGTATTGATCTGGATATTAGAGATTGTGAGAGTGATTGGATTCTCTAGTGATTGGATTCTCTAGTGATTGGATTCTCTTTCTCTATCCTTCACTATCCTCGGTAACCTTTCATGCCCTTATTTTTATATTATCACCCTCTATTTCTGTATCTTACTTTACTTACATTGTTAACACGGTGGTGATATTGATAACGTATTAGGATATTAAAGATTGTGAGAGTGATTGAATTATCTCTCGCTTTCCCTCGCTCCGGCAACTTTTTTTTTGGAATCTTCCTTTTTATTTTTGTATTTCATTCTACTTATGTTCTTGCTTATATTAAACTGGTGATACTGACAGCGTTTTGGAGTATTAGAGATTGTGCAGGTGAGTGAATTTTCTCCTCTCCTTCACTCTCTCTGGTAACTTTTTTAAAAATATCAATATATGTACGTATTTAATGTTACATATATTACAAGTGGGTGATATTGGCAGCGTATTACAGTGCTAAAGGTTGTAAAAGTGATTGCACCTCTCTCTCTCTCTCTCTCTCTCTCTCTCTCTCTCTCTCTCTCTCTCTCTCTCTCTCTCTCTCTCTCTCTCTCTCTCTCTCTCTCTCTGTCTCCGGTAACTTTTTTTTTGTAATCTTATCCTGTATTTCTTTATTTAACCTTTGTTTTGCGGGAGGGATTGGGTCTCTCTCTCTCTCTCTCTCTCTCTCTCTCTCTCTCTCTCTCTCTCTCTCTCTCTCTCTCTCTCTCTCTCTCTCTCTCTCTCTCTCTCTCTCTCTCTCTCTCTCTCTCTCTCTCTCTCTCTCTCTCTCTCTCTCTCTCTCTCTCAGATTATCGGGTTGGCCTCCCTCGTGATGATGGTTTATGTAGGTCGTTAAGTAATAGTGCTCTGTAAGTGATCCGGATATATTATTAAGTGTTCGGAAGTGAGAGTATGGTAGTGTTAAGTGGGAGTTTTGTAGTGTGGTGTGAGAGGGAGCATCTTTTCTACTGTAGTGTATATGTATTTAATCTAACATATCTTAATCTTGTCTTATCTAATCTAACCTAATATAACCTAACTTTATCTATCCTAACCTAACCTAACATAACCTAACTTTACTGTGGTGTAATGGTATCTAATCTAACCTAACTTAATTTAATCTTATCTAGTTTAACCTAACCTAACCTATCGTATCCTAACCTAACCTAACCTATCGTATCCTAACCTAACCTGTGCTTTAGTGTAACGGTACCTAATCTAACCTAACTTGATGAAATATTATCAAATTTATCTTAACCTACCGTATCCTATAATAAGCTAACCTGAGCTGATCTAACTTGGTGTAACCTAATTTAGCCTAATTTAAGTCTATCCTATCTATTTAATCTATCCTTTCTTATCCTAACTTAACTTAACCTATCCTCTCCTCTCTAACATAAACCAACACAATTTAACCTAACCCTGTCTATCATATATTCTCCTACCTTAACCAATCCAAACTTAACTTAACCTAACCTAACCTAACCTAACCTAACCTAACCAAACCAAACCTAACCAAATCTAACCTAACCTAACCTAACCTAACCAAACCTAACCTAATCTAACCTAACCTAACCTAACTTAACCTAACCTTAACCTAACCAAACCTAACCTAAGCTAACCAAACATAACCAAACCTAACCTAACCTAACCTAACCTAACCAAACCTAACCTAAGCTAACCTAACCATACCAAACCTAACCTAACCTAACCAAACCAAATAAGCAGAACTGTTGAAATGTCCACCGGCAAGCATTAATAAGTAAAGAAAAAAGTATAATAACTCCTTAAATGCAAAAGAAATCACTAAAGAGCAACAAAAACACCCACCCACTCACACACACACACACACACACACACACACACACACACACACACACACACACACACACACACACACACACACACACACACACACACACACACACACACACACACACACACACACACACACCTCATAAGTACAAACATAACTAAGCTCTTATCTAAAACAACTAAATTGCACTGAAAGAGAGAGAGAGAGAGAGAGAGAGAGAGAGAGAGAGAGAGAGAGAGAGAGAGAGAGAGAGAGAGAGAGAGAGAGAGAGACGAGAAGAGACGGTTAGTTAGTTAGTTCGCAGGAGGGAGTGGGTCGGAAAATCAATCCTTCGCGGCCCGTTAGGAAGGGAAGGACTCTGCCTGGGCCAAACATATAGATAGATCTGAGCGTCGCCTGAGCAATCTAGGTGTCATTGGAAGTATGAAGTGTCTGTGTGAGGGAGAATTTAAGTAGCCTCATTAACTTACCAGATTTAAGCGGTCGTTAAGTAAAAGATGAGGTGGGCGGATCGGTTTAGAGCTTGCGAGAGAGAGAGAGAGAGAGAGAGAGAGAGAGAGAGAGAGAGAGAGAGAGAGAGAGAGAGAGAGAGAGAGAGAGACATTAAGTGAAGGGAACAAAAGGGAAAGGGGGCGGCAAATGTGAGGGATGAAAGGATTTTTGTCAACACTCATGATTTTGTTCCAGCGTGAGTGATGTTTTGTGAAGTGTATTGATGAGTGTTGTGGATAGCAGGCCGGATAAGCTGCTAATAGGGATGTGTGTGTGTGTGTGTGTGTGTGTGTGTGTGTGTGTGTGTGTGTGTGTGTGTGTGTGTGTGTGTGTGTGTGTGTGTTTAATTTCGTTTGCGTGTTTTTGTTTTGTTTTCATCATGTACAGTGTTATTCTTGTTATTGTGGATATTCTCTCTCTCTCTCTCTCTCTCTCTCTCTCTCTCTCTCTCTCTCTCTCTCTCTCTCTCTCTCTCTCTCTCTCTCTGCCTTTTTCGTCTCCATATTCTTATTTCCAATTTCTTTCGTTTCCTTTATGTTACTACTACTACTACTACTACTACTACTACTACTACTACTACTACTACTACTACTACTACTACTACTACTACTACTACCACTTCTTTCTGTGTAATAACGGATTTGCGCTGTCTCTTTCTCTGTGTGTTTGTGCGTATGTGTGGGTGTGGTCATGAAGCGACATATCGTGACTCGTAATTCGTTCAGATTCCTCACGTTTTTTATTACATTCACCCCTCGGTAACTCGCCAGGCTTGATAGTGCAAAGTGCCTCGAATTAATCAGGTGCATGCGAGATGAACACTGCGGGAAGAATGATAAGCTTGTCCCCCCGCTGCTGTTGTCACTGGTTTTGCTATGCTCCGGTTTAGGCAGGGAATGAGAGAGGAAGGGGGCAGAGTGGTACAGAGGGGTAGAGAGGGAGGAAGGGTCAGACATGGAAAGGGGGAACAGTGATGAATGCTGATGTGTGTGTGTGTGTGTGTGTGTGTGTGTGTGTGTGTGTGTGTGTGTGTGTGTGTGTGTGTGTTGTTGTTGTTGTTGTTGTTGTTGTTGTTGTTGTTTTGTAGTTTTTCTTTTTATTTTCGTTGTTGGTGTTGCTGGTGTTGATTTCTTTCTTTCTTTCTTTCTTTCTTTCTTTCTTTCTTTCTTTCTTTCTTTCTTTCTTTCTTTCTTTCTTCTTCTTCTTCTTCTTCTTCTTCTTCTTCTTCTTCTTCTTCTTCTTCTTCTTCTTCCATATCTTCTTTCGTTCTTGTACTCCT
>NC_087181.1:14913999-14916499 GCF_035594125.1 Scylla paramamosain
AGAGAGAGTGTGTGTGTGTGTGTGTGTGTGTGTGTGTGTGTGTGTCACTGAAATATTTTATCAATTGGAGAACAGTGATAAAAAAAATGAAAGTTAGGTTGTGTTTCCCCTAAGTAGACAGACAGATGGACAGCCAGATAGATAGATAGATAGATAGATAGATAGATAGATAGATAGATAGATAGAGAGAGAGAGAGAGAGAGAGAGAGAGAGAGAGAGAGAGAGAGAGAGAGAGAGAGAGAGAGAGTGTACTGTGTTCTTTCATCTCTCCACACACACAAAAAGAGAGAGAGAAAAAGAAAAATCTCTTCCAGACTACATGGTCCTAAATTTCTTGGAAGGAAAGGTTTTTCTCTTCCCTCCACTTCGCCCCTCTCTCTCTCTCTCTCTCTCTCTCTCTCTCTCTCTCTCTCTCTCTCTCTCTCTCTCTCTCTCTCTCTCTCTCTCCTCTCCTCTCCTCTCCTTTCCTTGTGTCTGTCCTCTTCTTTTCTTTCGTCCAATTACGTCTTTCTTGATTATCACAGTCTTTATTTTCGTTTCATTTTTTTCTTTTTTTTTATTTTCTGTAGTTTTGTTTCATATTTCATCAGTCCCCCTTTTTTTTTCCTTTTTTTCTGTTTTTCATTCATCATTCGAGACGCTACACTTTGTTTGTCTTTCTGTTATTCACTCAGTTGCTTATTCACTTACGCTGTGTTTTGCTGCCTGTTCTGTCTGTCTGTATATTTGTATGTCTGTTTGTTTATCTCTGTATGTCTATTTCCACGCAAATGACTCAGAAGGATTTTGTCAGCCTTTAGTCAGTCAGTCATTCAGTCAGTCAGTCAGTCATTCTGTCAGTCAGTCAATTATTCATTCATTCATTCATTCATTCAGTCAGTCAGTCAGTCAGTCAGTCAGTCAGTCATTCAGTCAGTATCTGCTTATGTGTTATTCTCTCTCTCTCTCTCTCTCTCTCTCTCTCTCTCTCTCTCTCTCTCTCTCTCTCTCTCTCTCTCTCTCTCTCTCTCTCTCTCTCTCTCTCTCTCTCTCTCTCTCTCTCTCTCTCTCTCTCTCTCTCTCTCTCTCTCTCTCTCTCTCTCTCTCTCTCACCCTGGACAAAGCCGAGATGAATTACGAGAAGAGATGGTAATACTAGTAAGTTTTAAAATGTTCCCTTTTCACTCCTCCTCCTTTTCCTGCTCTTATTTACGCCGGAGTGAATCCTCAAGGCGGGAGAAAATAAAGACAGGGGAAAGGAACATATCACACTCATTTAACGATGATAATACGAGTACACCACCACAGCTAGAGAGAGAGAGAAAGGGAGAGACAGAGAGACAGACTAAGTGACTGAAATCCCCAGGTAGCTCGCCCACGTACTGAGAACACAGCCCAACTTCTCCCCTGCATCGAAAAGCAGGTAAAAATCCTCTTTTGTGGAACTGTTGACATATTTTATTAGGGAAACGAAAGGAGGTGTTTGTGCATCTCTGGGAAAATGGGACCGAGGTGTTTGTTTACCATCAAGAGGGTGATTGGAGGAGAAGTGGAGGGAGGGAAGAGGGAGGGAAGAAGGAAGCTGGAGGCAAAAGGCGAGTGGTAGAAATGGGGTGAAGAGATGGAGGTGGGGGAGGAGAGGAGGAGGTAAGAATGGAAAGTGGGAAGGGAAAGGAAATAAAGGCAGGCAGTGAAGGGGACTCGCTCCAGCAGCAAACACCGCTCCAGTTGTTAGTTGTGATTGTGTGGTGGTGGTCAGAGAGAGAGAGAGAGAGAGAGAGAGAGAGAGAGAGAGAGAGAGAGAGAGAGAGAGAGAGAGAGAGAGAGAGAGAGAGAGAGCAAATATGTCAAGCAAAAAAGCACAACGAAACCATTTATTGATGTTTATTCACTACCTCTTTTAACATTTATGTGTGTGTGTGTGTGTGTGTGTGTGTGTGTGTGTGTGTGTGTGTGTGTGTGTGTGTGTGTGTGTGTGTGTACATGCGTGTGTGCTTGTTTATGTGGTGTAACTGATATTCTAAGCGAGTAGCATAAATATCAGCTAAATTTTTTCCGGGCGAGGTAACGCGTGTAATTGAACCTGGCTGGCGCGACCCGGGGTGAGGCGGGGAGACGCAGGCAGCAGATAGTAGCACAGTGGCTGCAGCTGGGGCGCAGATAACAGCTGTAGCCATCCCGTGACCTGGGCTGGCTAAGGGAAGCTCGGAGTGTCGGGCCAGAAGGAATGTTGGTTGTATTCATTGGAGTTCCTTATACATGACTGTGTGGAATGTGGACTGGAAAGCTGCTAAGTAACGTTGGTGGTAAAATAAATGTTGCTTCCTATAAGTGAGTGTGCTGAATGTGAATTAGGAACCTGCTAAGTAACACTGGTGAAAAATAAGTTTATAGAAATGGCGTGCAAGAATTAAGGTTAGGGTTGTACAAGGAAGAAAGTTAAGTTGATTCGTTATTTTTGCTTCTTGTACGTGAATATGTACAGTGTTGCTTAGGGAGGTTAAGTAACGGTGATGAAAAT
>NC_087181.1:14923999-14928999 GCF_035594125.1 Scylla paramamosain
AGAGAGAGAGAGAGAGAGAGAGAGAGAGAGAGAGAGAGAGAGAGAACAAACACAGCAAACATATCACCTTGGGCCTCGCATGGTGATCAGTCTAGCAAACACTCTGAGCAGTACAAGGAGAAAAGGAAGAACAGGCCGAGAATTTCGAGTCCCAGGGAAGTTTGCCGGAGTAAGCAGAGGCCGAAGCAAACTTATCCCATCTCAGGTTAACTCCTTCCTTCCTATTCCTTCCTCTTCCCTTCCTTTCTCCTCGTGTTCTCTCCTTCCTTCCTTCCTTCCTTCACGAGTTTTGAGGGTAAAGGGGAAGGTAGGAAAGGACGTCTCTCTCTCTCTCTCTCTCTCTCTCTCTCTCTCTCTCTCTCTCTCTCTCTCTCTCTCTCTCTCTCTCTCTCTCTCTCTCTCTCTCTCTCTCTCTCTCTCTCTCTCTCTCTCTCTCTCTCTCTCTCTCTCTCTCTCTCTCCTCACGTATAATTTATGAAATGCATCTTATATCGTGGATGGATCTGGAGGGCTTGGGAGGTAGAGAGGGAGGGAGGGAGGGAGGGAGGTAAGGTTAGGTAAGGCAGAGAGAGAAAGAGAAGTAGAGAGGGAGGGAGGGAGGGAGGGAGCAGAACATAATGGAGGCAGGATGGACGAAACGAGGTATATTTGAGCTTGACTTGCATTATGTGGCTGGTTTTTTCACTTGTATATTTCATTTCGTTTTTTATTGTGCCCTGCCTGTTTTGTTTACCTGTGTTACTCTCTGTTTCTACCTGTTTATGGATACGTCTTCTGAAAAAAATGCAGAGTTTTAATACCTCTATATACCTGTTGTATTTATTATCTTTTTCTTGTCTCCTTACCTGCACCTGCATTTATTAATTCTTGCCTGTCCGTTGACCTGTCTATCTGTCAGTATTTGGGAAAAAGAAAGATAGTCTTAATACTTTCATATATTTATTGCATTTAATAATTCTTACTTGCATATGTACCTGTGTAATTGTCTACCTATTTATTGGAAAAACACCATTAAGTAATGTTTTAAAACCTTCATATACAGGATGTAACACGAGTTTCTGCAGATATTGCTGGAGGTGAAAGCGCAGGTTATTATAAATGGAAATCATCTTATGCACATATGCATTTTGAGGCTTTGTTTAGCTGTGGTGAGTTGCAGTGTGGCCTGGCGACACACAACGGCTGCGCAGGACGGGTAACCATTGCGGAACTTGTGGACGCGTGATGTCGGTTGCTGGATTTTTAATTATTCAATAATGATTTCTACAAGTTTTGGAGTTTTACATTATCCCATGACGAGATTCACCGATAAGCATCACACAAGTATAGCGTGGCTGTAATTAACGATAAATGAAATAATACCCAAAACGAGACCTCGGCTGCCCGGGCGAGGAGAGGGAGCGAGACCAGCATCAAGGCTGATTACCACTGTCACTTGCAGTTTCACGCCGAGACAGTGACAAAGAATATCTTTAGGTTAAACTGTATAATTTTCAGAGGAAAAACATGCGGCAATGCCTCACACTCTCATTATTGTGAGGTGCGTGGACATGGGGCTTCTCCGCCACGAATACCCTCACTGCCAGATTGTCGTGTCTGTCACCAAGCCACACTTAAATTTTTCAGCACGATTCAACAACGCCTCAAAATGAATCTGCATAGAACACCTTCCACCTAGAATAACTTGTACCTTCACCTCCAGCAATATCCGCAGAAACTCGTGTTACACCGTTTTTCTACACATCTAACCATTCCTCACCTATTGTATCGGCCACTTCATCTATCTGTCTATCTTCACCTGTGTTTCTAAGTTGTTCACCTGTCTGTTTACCTGTCAAGAAAACAATTAAGTATAGTATAACATCAATATTTATTCCATTTACTTTTCCTTACCTCTCTATCTATTTACCTTCCTAGCTACCTGTCTCTTTCCACCTGTCTATCTGTAATTAATAAAAAAGCTTAGAGTTTACTATTCTGCGAGAGAACTTTGATACGTTTTCGTTCATCTGTTACATTTTCTTTACTATATCCTACCTGTCCTGCTCCTCCCTACCTGTCTGCTCTTCACCTGTCTCGCTTCTCCTTTGTATCCATCTATTTGTTGGTTATTGACAAAAGAGCTTCGAATTTTAATACTTTCTTGTGTATTATTCACTACGTCCTACCTGTCTTTCTTCTCCCTACCTGTCTGTCTTCTCACACCTGTCAGTCTACCAACACACCTGTAATTAGAAGGCGTGACTCTACGTACCTGTGAATATAGGTCACCTGTTTCTTTCACTTTCCCTTCATTCTTGTCTTTCTATCCGTCTCCCCTTCACTCCATGCCTCCCTTCTGTCTCTCCTTCCCTCCCTCCTTGCCTCCCTCCCTCCCTCCTTGCCTCCCTCCTTGCCTTCCTCCATCAAACTACAGACGAAGGCGAACAAAGGCGCCGTGTATCGAGCACTAGGAAGCTGAGAGATGAGGGAGATACTACAGGTCTCTCTCTCTCTCTCTCTCTCTCTCTCTCTCTCTCTCTCTCTCTCTCTCTCTCTCTCTCTCTCTCTCTCTCTCTCTCTCTCTCTCTCTCTCTCTCTCTCTCTCTCTCTCTCTCTCTCTCTCTCCTGTGGCCTCCTTTCCTTCCTTCATCGTCTCTCCCTAAGGACCGATAGTTTTTTTTTTTTCTTTGTCTCTCTCTTTTGCATTTCGCTTTTTCGCCCTTCAGTCTTCAATTTCTGCGTCTGTCTCTCTCTTTTTTTTTTGGTGCTTGTTATTGTTGTTGTTGTTTGTGGGTAATGTTGCAGTTGTTTCTTGATCATCTTTTTTTTGCGTCTTTTTTTTCTTTTTTCATCTTTCACAAATTTGCGTTTTCATTATTGCATTTCGTTATCCTCCAGTTCCTTTTGTATCCTCCTTTACATTCTTCTTCTTCTTCTTCTTCTTCTTCTTCTTCTTCTTCTTCTTCTTCTTCTTCTTCTTCTTCTTCTTCTTCTTCTTCTTCTTCTTCATCTTTTTCATGCGTTTCTTTCTTTTTTTCCTTCACTTTTTCTTTTTTTCTTTTCATGCATTGTCCTTTGTTTATCATTTTTCTCCATGTTCGTTCTTCCATGCCTTGTTATCTTTCTGCCCTTGTTTCCACGTCCTCCTTCACCTCCTTCCTCCTCTTCTTCCTCCCTCCCCCTCCTTCCTCTTACCACTTCTTTCTCCGTTTCTTGCTGTTAATTCGTAACTTTTTCCATTATTTTTTTAATGTTGAATATTTCTTTGTAACTCTCTCTCTCTCTCTCTCTCTCTCTCTCTCTCTCTCTCTCTCTCTCTCTCTCTCTCTCTCTCTCTCTCTCTCTCTCTCTCTCTCTCTCTCTCTCTCTCTCTCTCTCTCTCTCTCTCTCTCTCTCTCTCTCTCTCTCTCTCTCTCTCTCTCTCTCTCTCTCTCTCTCTCTCTCTCTCTCTCTCTTTCTCACACACACACACACACACACACACACACACACACACACACACACACCGAGGAGAAGAGAGAGAGAGAGAGAGAGAGAGAGAGAGAGAGAGAGAGAGAGAGAGAGAGAGAGAGAGAGAGAGAGAGAGAGAGAGAGAGAATGAATGTGTGTGTGTGTGTTTGTGTGTACACCTGTGTGTTTATTTACCTGCTGGCGTGAGTGGCCGGTGGAGTTGATTACTGGATGTTAGTAATTCATTTAATCTTACAAATTCTTGCTTTACTTTCTCTGTTAATTTAGTTCCCCGCGTCCCTCTGTCTCACTTTTGCTTTGTAGATCGAGATACTGCACGCTTTCCTTTCTCTTTCTCTCTCTCTCTCTCTTTCTCTCTTTCTCTCTCTCTCTCTCTCTTTCATATCTTTCTTGTTGTCCAGCTTACTAAGTTTTCTTGGAATTTTTACACTCTTTTCTACTTTCATTTCTGTGTGTGTGTGTGTGTGTGTGTGTGTGTGTGTGTGTGTGTGTGTGTGTGTGTGTGTGTGTGTGTTTGTTTGTTTGTGTTTGTGTTTGTATGTGTTACGTTCGTCTGCTGTTCTTTCCTCGTGTGTCTGTCTCCTTCTATTCCTGTAACAGACGTGTATCTTTGACCTTTCACTGCGTCATCCGTTTTATAGTTTTTTTCTACGTATTTTTCGTAACGTTCTGCCCTTTGCGTGCTGTTCCTCTCTTGTGTATTTTTTTTTCTTTTTTCTTTCCTGGTTTTGTTCCATATATTACATCTGTTGATGGTTTGTTTCATTCTCTTATTTTTTTCTTTTTTCGTTGTTGTCTTTGTGTTCCGCGTACTTTTTCTGACCTGGCACTACGTATCCATGCTTGCCCTTACCTGTCCTCTTCTATATTCACCTATTTTCACCTGCCCTCACCTGTTCTCACTTATCTTCTCCTGACATCACGTATCCATAAGTCTCTTCACCTGCCCTCACCTGCACTACCGTACTCTCACCTGCTCTCACTTATATCCCCCCCATTTTCATCTTGTCTCACCTATTCTCATCTGTACTTAATTATATTCACTTGTCCTCCCCTGTACTTCCCTGTTCTTCTGTTTTCACTTCTCCTCACCTTTACTCGCCTATTTTCACCTGTTCTCACACTTTTACACCTATTTTTCACCTGCCTTTAACTATCCTCACCTGTACTCACCCATTCTCACCTGCTTCACCTGTCCTCACCTTTGCTAAATTGCTTTTACCTTCCCTCACCTATACTCACCTTTGCTAAACAGTTTTTACCTACGCTAAACCACCTTCACCTGTTTCAATTTACCCTCACCTGCTCAGAACTATCCTCTCCTACCCTCACCTGCTCTCACCTGGTGTTCCCCTTCTCCAGGCATTTGTATTCCAGGGCCGAGTAGCGCCACACAAACAACACTCCACTTATGGGTTGTTTGCTGCTTACCCAAAGATGACAAGTGTTCCCCCTATCAGCACTCTAGCGAATTACATAAAGCTACCTTTGTATTATGTAGGAGGTGGAAGGTATGCATATGTTGCGGTGGTGTGAGATGAAAGCCT
>NC_087181.1:14936499-14958999 GCF_035594125.1 Scylla paramamosain
ACTACTACTACTACTACTACTACTACTACTACTACTACTACTACTACTACGACTACTACTGCTACCACCCTAAATATATCATTAACTTTACTTTATATAATTTGGAGATATAATAAAATGTTGCAATGTTTCAAATGTTTATTTCTACTATTACTAGTACTACTACTACTACTACTACTACTACTACTACTACTACTACTGCTGCTGCTGCTACTTTGACTGATACTGCCACTCTTCCTCCTCCTCCTCCTCCTCCCTGTACTACCACCACCACCACCAACACAATCATCCCCACCACCACCACCACCACCACCACCACCACTAATCACCTCTTTTTCTTTCTCCCGCAGGTAAGCAAGGCGTCCACAGGTGTTTAAGTGGCACAGGTGACGTGAAACCTTAATCTGTTGGTCCCTCACAACAGGTAGTGCATGCAACAGGTCCTGCGTGGGCGCCCTATTCTCCTTTTTGGGGGAATGGAAACGGGAGAGACTGGGGAGAGGGTGGGAGAGGGGGGAGGCAGGCATGACGTGTGTGTGTGTGTGTGTGTGTGTGTGTGTGTGTGTGTGTGTGTGTGTCCATCTGTGTTTTTGTTCTGTTCTCACATCCTTTTCAGTGAATCTCGTGTGTGCTTCCTCTTATTTGCCACGTACACGCACACGCCACCACGGGATATACGTACACACACGCACACACGCATACATACACGCACACACACACGCACCCGCCACCCTCACTTCGGTAAATCAATAGAGGCTCTGGTGAGTTTCAGTTTTGGCGACGTCACCCTTTGCTTTGTACGTTTTCTGTGAGTGAAGCGCCTCAAAGAAAATGGAGGTAAACAGGCAGGAAAAAAGTGACTTAAAGGGGAAACACTAATATATCTGTCTTCTATATATTTATATTATACGTAGTAGACTGAGTGTCTGTTTTATTTTCTCTTTGTATGGGAAATGTTACGGTGAGTTTTTTGTTTTATTTGGTGTTGTATAGGTTTTGTTTTGTGTATTTTGTCTCTCTCTCTCTCTCTCTCTCTCTCTCTCTCTCTCTCTCTCTCTCTCTCTCTCTCTCTCTCTCTCTCTCTCTCTCTCTCTCTCTCTCTCTCTCTCTCTCTCTCTGTATACAAATAACAAAAATCCATCAACCCACCACATATTGCACGCGAGCACGCACACCTTGTAACACACACACACACACACACACACACACACACACACACACACACACACACACACACGGCTATATGAAGCGATGAATATTTTTAAAGAAACACGCGAGCGAGCGAACGAGCGAGAGAGAGAGAGAGAGAGAGAGAGAGAGAGAGAGAGAGAGAGAGAGAGAGAGAGAGAGAGAGAGACTTCCCTCACAACCTCACATCTTGAGCAATATTAACAACACCATTTCCTTTCATCTTCCCTCCTTGCTTTTACCTTCTCTCCCTCTCCTACCTGTATTTTTTCCCTCCCTTAGGTTCTTCCTATACTTTTCTCTTCCTCCTCCTCCTCCTCTTCCTTTTTTTTTCCTTCCTTCCTTTCTTCATGTTGTCTCCCTCCTTTGCGTTTCCTTTATTACCTTCTTCTCCATTCATGTCATTCTTACGTCCCTGTTTTGTAATGTTATTCCGTTTTTCTTGTGTTTTGTTGTTCCTTCCTTCATTTCATCCATCTCTTTTTCGTGTTTTCGCTCTTCCTTCATTCATTCATTCCATCTTTTTCTCCTTTCTGATGTACTTTCTTCTTCATTCATTTTTCGTTTTTCTTTTGTATTTTCCTGCTCCTTCTTTCATTTCTTTTATCATTTTTTCTTCCTTTCATTCATCCATCTTCTTGCGCATTTCGCTCTTCCTTTCTTACATCTTTTTCTTTCTTGTTGCATATCCCCTTTCATTGATTTCTTCTTCTTCTTTGTGTTATTTTCTTCTTCCTTTCATCGATCTCTTTCTTGTGTATTTCCCTCTTGTTTCCTTAATTTCTTTCATCATTTTCCTTGTTTATTTTTTTTCTACCTTCATGTCCATTCGTCTTTTTCTGTTTTCTTTTTGTGCTTTCCTCCTTCATTTCCTCCAATCTTTTTCCTTCTTTCTGAGTTTCCTTTCCTTCCCATTATCTCTTTTCCCTCCCGTCACAGTTTTGTCTCCAATACTTCTCTCCTTCCAATTCTTTCCTTCCCTCCCTCCCCCAGTCCCTCGTTTCCTCGCACAACCCCCTCCCCTCTCTTGGCTTCCCCAATACCTTTCTTTCCCTCCCTCCCTCTCCCTCTCCCTCTCCCTCTCTCCCTCCCTTCCTGGAAACACCTCGAGTCCTGCCTGTTATGTTTTAAGGGGGGAGGGTCGGCCAAGGTAAGCAGAGAGAGAGAGAGAGAGAGAGAGAGAGAGAGAGAGAGAGAGAGAGAGAGAGAGAAAGAGAGAGAGAGGTGGGAACAGGTGAGGTGAGAGGACCAGATGAGGACAGGTGGAGCTGTGACAGTAAGATAGGTGTGTGTGTGTTTGTGTGTGTGTGTGTGTGTGTGTGTGTGTGTGTATGTATGTGTGTGTGTGTGTGTGTGTGTGTGCAAATCAGCGGACAGGTGTGGGCAGGTAGACGGACAAACGGGACAGGTAAGTGAGTAAATTTGACAAGTGACGAGCCGTGCGTGTTAACTGTTAAGTGTGTGTGTGTATGTGTGTACGCGACGAGCATAATTGAGATGCATGTTTTCGGCACTGAGAGAGAGAGAGAGAGAGAGAGAGAGAGAGAGAGAGAGAGAGAGAGAGAGAGAGAGAGAGAGAGAGAGAGAGAGAGAGGTTTTGACAGGTAAATTGATAGGTATTACAGGTGAGATAAGGAGGCTGAAATTGAAAGGTGTTCCCTCATTTTGATTTTTTTATATTGTAGTAGTGACGATGATATTAAATTGTAGTGACTTGAATTTACTCTATTTATTGATTCATGCATAAAAAAAAAAAAAGGAATGAGAAGGCGGTAAAAAAGAGCGACTAGAGAGAGAGAGAGAGAGAGAGAGAGAGAGAGAGAGAGAGAGAGAGAGAGAGAGAGAGAGGTGCGCAGACGGGTTTTGAAGAGGATGGCGGCATGGGGGTGGGTGGGGCACTCTCTCTCTCTCTCTCTCTCTCTCTCTCTCTCTCTCTCTCTCTCTCTCTCTCTCTCTCTCTCTCTCTCTCTATGTTTACCCTCTATTCATCAACTTTAATCCGCAATTAGTTTTTGGTTTTCATTGGTTGCCCTTTTTTCCACTCAAAAAATGTGAATGCGGAATGCAGTGTTTTCAAAATAAGTGTCGGGGGGGCTAACCAACCCTTCAATTTTGAAATATTAACTCTCTTTCCTTAATTTCCATTGATTTTTGTGTAGGAGAGAGAGAGAGAGAGAGAGAGAGAGAGAGAGAGAGAGAGAGAGAGAGAGAGAGAGAGAGAGAGAGAGAGAGAGAGAGAGAGAGTCAATAAGTAGATGTATCCTGGGTTTTCACTTCTGTTGTCTTTGCTTTATTGTTGTTTATGCTTGTGTCTCGTATCATAATGTATAGGTAATGTGAACAGCAAGATTCCAAGAAGAAAAAGTATTGTTGGAGGTTGTCACTAGTATTGAGTTTGCATTATTGTTCTTAGTTGCGTCTCGTGTCGTGGTGAATAGGTAAATAAATGTGTGGACAGGAAGACAGGTGGAAATAGATATCTTTGTCTGTGTGTTTGTTTTTGGAAAGGTGTGGGTAACTTATATACGGGTAGAAAATAGGATCTTTCTCCACCTGTGTGTGTCTCTAAAGGTGCATGCTACGTATAAACAGTATTGATTAAAGACGGAAAGATATGCATGTTTTCTTTTTTGCTGTGTATTCAGGCGGAAGGTGCTGGTTAATTAAAAACAGGTGAACATATATTTCCTTTTCTTAGTGCTCAGGTGTAAAGGTGTACATAAATCACAAGTAAGTGGATATATACACTTTTCTATGCTGTGTGCTCAGGTGGAAGAGGTGAATAAATTAAAAGCAGGTAATATATGCTCTTCTTCATCACGTAATAGGTGTAGATAGATCAGAGACAGGTAAAGATACACACCTGTCCTTTGCTGTGAGTTCATGTAATAGGTGTAAGGAAATTTAAAGGTGTGAAGGTAATAGGTGAAAAAAAAAAATGAAAAAAATGAAAAGAAAAACACGCTATTCTGTTGCTTCATGTCAAGGTCGGTGCACTCATGAAAATAACGTATCGCTGCGGGGGACAATAACAACAACACTAACAACCACTACTATTACAACAACAGGCCAGTGTTCGTACAGTTATTTATAGAGCAAGCCATGTATCATAACTGTGTCTCCTCGTGGTGATGGTGGCAGCGTGCGGATGTTGCAAGAAAATGGCGATGGAGGAGGAGGTGGGGAGATGTAGTTTCGATTGATTGATTGATGTCTTTCATTCACAAGGGAGGAAAACATGGAATGGCAAAAATAAATGCAAAAGAAAGAACTGTTAATTATCTTCACTATAAAAAGAAACAAAAAAAAAGAGGCATTTCAGATTTGGAGATGCCTTGAAACTAGCAGATTCATTGACTGACTGACTGACTGAGTGATTGACTGATCGAGGGAGTGACTGACTGACTGACTTGCTGAGTGATTGATCGATCGAGGAAGTGACTGATTGACTGACTGACTGACTGATTGATCGAGGGAGTGACTGATTGACTGACTGACTGAGTGACTGATTGACTGACTGACTGAGTGGCTGATCGAAGGAGTGACTGACTGACTGGCTGAGTGAAGATAGCATCAGAAGAACGAGGCAATACTCGACTCGGTATTTAAAACATCACGCAACTTTAAAATGGATGACGCAGGACAGTGATCATTTTCAGTTTAAGAACATACGTAGTTTTTTTTTTTTTTTTTTGGGGGGGGGGCCATTTCATTGTTATTTTATTCCCTCAGGTGAGTAATGTCTAGAGAGAGAGAGAGAGAGAGAGAGAGAGAGAGAGAGAGAGAGAGAGAGAGAGAGAGAGAGAGAGTCTTTGGCAGTGCAATAGGGTAACTTTTCCACAAGCAGCCTTGTATGGGCCCAAAGGTTTATTACTGAGATTTTTTTGTTCTTTTGCGAATCATAGCGGCTGATGATGATAATAATGGTGACAGAAATTAAGATCAGTATTAAATGTACGTAGTAGAAGTTTGGGTTATACCAGGACGAAACGAACCTAATAACCTTTGAGAGAGAGAGAGAGAGAGAGAGAGAGAGAGAGAGAGAGAGAGAGAGAGAGAGAGAGAGAGAGAGAGAGAGAGAGAGAGAGAAAATAACATTGATAATTAGGAAGAAGATTATTATAAAGACTGATACGAACATTATTATTATAAAGAGTAAAAATTTGGTGGGTAAGGAGGAGCGAGCGTCCCGAGTCTCCTTCGCCACAGAGGAGTGTCATCTGGTGGCATTTCCCGCATTGATTGAGCTTCAACCTTTTCAGAAATGTTAAGAGAGCCGCACTGCTTCCCCCGCTGCCTGCCTGCCTGGCTTGAGTTAGTTTGGTTTGGCATGGCTTGGCTTGGCTTGGCTTGGCTTGGCTTGTGACTGGTTAGGTTAGGTTAGTTTTGGCTTCTCTTGGTTTGGTTTGTCTAGACTTGGCTAAGTTTGTCTTGTCTTGGCATGGCTTGGCTTGGCTTGGCTTGGGTGAATTTGCCCTGGCTTAACTAGACTTTGCTTGACTAGACTGCTCTTGAGTAGACTAGGCTTGACTGGACCTGCCTTGTCCTGTCTTGTTCTAGCTTGGTTTGGCTTGGCTTGGCTGGCGAAGACAAGACCACAGCACTCCTCCGTCAGACACCTGCTTAGTATTACGGCCGCGTTGGTCTGCAGGGCGCGGCACGAGACTCCAGGAAATACTAGTTCTGGAAATAGGTGCTCCCCCTCTGGCTGTGTCTGTGTGCGTCTGCGTCTGCGTGTGTGTACGTGTGTGCATCTGTCCTTACATTACCTGATAAAAAATAACATCTTCCATTAAGGACTCAAACATAAAAAAAAAACATACTTTTTTACCATAGTCTCACTGACAGAAACGCAAAAACCAAACACCCATGACTCAGAACAACAACAACAACAACAACAACAACAACAACAACAACAACAAAACATCACATACACAAACCACCTCAATATAACAAAACCTGACAAAAAAAAAAAAAAAAAAAAACTAAAATATACCTTCACCTTCTCACCCTCCCTTGCTCCTCAACCCAAAACTCCCCCATACGTAACTCACAACACAACCCAAACACGCACACAAACAAACAAAACCACATTAACATAACAAAACACACCTTCGTACAGCAAACCCCAACACTTTCCTTCCACCTCCTTATCCTGCCTCGCTCCTGTATCTTGACTCCCCCACCCTGAGTACCACACGTGCTATATACTCCGTGAAAAAAGGATTTGCCTCCGAGCCAGAAGAATGTAGAGACCTCCTTTCTCCGCCATTCGTGTATATGTGCTGGGAGAGGGAGAGGGAGAGAGGGAGAGGAAGGAAGGAAGGTGCCCTGAATTGTTGTGATCTTGCCACTCTGGCCCAAGTCGTTGCAAGGAGAGAGGGAGAGGGGGTAAGGTGGATGCAACAGCAGGAGGAGAAGGAAGAGTAAGAGAGGGAATCAAATGAAGAGTAGGAATAAATGGAAGGAATAAGATGGGGAATATTAGGGAGAGTAAGGGAAGAGGAATAAGACGGGGAGGAAGAAAAAGAAGTAGGAATAAGTAGAAGGAATAAGATTAGGAATATTTGGGAGTAAGGGGAGGAATAGAAGAGGGATAAGAGAAGAAGAGGAGGGATAGGATGAGGAATAAGAGGAAGAAGAAAAAAATAAGAATAAAAATAAGAAGAGGAGAAGGAAGAGGAGGAATAACATTAGGGAAACAACTAGGAAAAGGAGAAACAGGAAGAGCAGTAAAATAGAGAGGAAAGGAAGAGAAGAGACGGAGAAGGAGAGAAAACCCCTCCATAGACATCTGTTTCACTTTTACCCTCTCTCTAGTAACGTATTGCTGTGTTAGTCACGTGTCCATCAACGTTTGGCGCTGACCTTGACGTGAAGGTAAAAAGGCCACCTGACCTCACCTGGCGGCCGCATGTGAAAGGGAAACCTGCGGCTATTTTGAACAGGTGAGAAAAGGTTAGGTTAACTTTAATTTGAGTTCTAGAAGGAAACGAGAGGTCGAAGGGCGTAACCCCGACCGTACTAACCTCCAGTGGTGTTCCTCTCTCTCTCTCTCTCTCTCTCTCTCTCTCTCTCTCTCTCTCTCTCTCTCTCTCTCTCTCTCTCTCTCTCTCTCTCTCTCTCTCTCTCTCTCTCTCTCTCTCTCTCTCTCTCTCTCGCTCCGCTCCCTCCTCTCACTATCTTTTTTTGTGGCAGATAAAGTGGAAGCAACAGGATTATAATCGTTTTAAGTTGTTGCTCTTTTTTTTTCTCTCTTTTAGTCTCCTTTCTCTTTCTCTCTTTAAAGCTTTCCCTTCCTACTCTCTCTCTCTCTCTCTCTCTCTCTCTCTCTCTCTCTCTCTCTCTCTCTCTCTCTCTCTCTCTCTCTCTCTCTCTCTCTCTCTCTCTCTCTCTCTCTCTCTCTCTCTCTTTTCCTTGATGGTATTTATACCTGGACTTTATGGGTCTTCGATCCTTATATTACCCCTTGTACGGATTTACTTGATTAACTCTCTCTCTCTCTCTCTCTCTCTCTCTCTCTCTCTCTCTCTCTCTCTCTCTCTCTCTCTCTCTCTCTCTCTCTCTCTCTCTCTCTCTCTCTCTCTCTCTCTCTCTCTCTCTCTCTCTCTCTCTGGATAATTATTGCCCTATACTGCATCCAAACACGCGTAATTGGATATGGCATGGCAGGGCTTGAGGGGAAAACGCACGTGATTGGTCGCCTGGGTGGGAGCGGGCGTCAGGGGGCGGGGCTTAGGAGCATGAGGGAGGGGCTTCTCCGCCAAGTAAGTCTGAATGCACTGTGACTGTATTTATTTGAGTGAGATTGTTTGGGAAGCTCCGTGTATGTCTGCGTGTGTGTGTGTGTGTGTGTGTGTGTGTGTGTGTGTGTGTGTGTGTGTGTGTGTGTGTGTGTGTGTGTGTGTGTGTGTGTGTGTGTGTGTGTAGTACCCCAGGCGGTGATACGTGAATAAGACATGACGCAATAAGTTTTCCTGGTCCGATAGAGAGAGAGAGAGAGAGAGAGAGAGACAGAGAGAGAGAGAGAGAGAGAGAGAGAGAGAGAGAGAGAGAGAGAGAGAGAGAGAGAGAGAGAGAGAGAGAAGGGAGGGCGGATAACAATAGTATTGGTAAACCATGAAACAGAGAGACTAGCAGACCGACCGAGTAACCAACAGATTGACCAACAGTTACACACACACACACACACACACACACACACACACACACACACACACACACACACACACACACACACACACACACACACACACACACACACACACTTACATAGTTGAGAGAAAAACTACTTTTTTCGTTATCGCTTTTAGATTATTCGTTATTTCCACACTTATTTCCTTGTTTATTTTATGTATTGTTCTCATCGCCACATTGAAACTAAAAAAAAATACGAGGAGCTACATAAAGCCATCACTCCGTTACTATTACAATTATTAATTATTACTCTTATGATGACTTGTGTGGCCAACTCGATTTTTATGTAATTCGACTCTAGCCAAGGAATACAAAAAGGTAGAAAAAAAAGGTCCATTTAAAGAGCCAGTCCCTAAAGAGGAGAGCCTAAAGGATTTTCCAAAATTAGGGGAGAACTGCAGAGAGAGAGAGAGGGAGGGAGACAAAAAACTAATTAACTGAGCTGCCTTTTGGATCAGAAGGTGATTAGACCACACCTCAAATACCTGGAAGTCTTAAATCGTTCACTTCATATAAAAAAGTGCTTATCTACACCCTTGTTCAGTCCATTCACACTGTAAGGTCTCCAGGCGTGGAGAGGCTCTTAGAGTGAACGAGAAGGCAGTGCTCATACGGCCTAAGATAACCTCGTGAAGAAAATGACTGGAATTGGTTCATAGAAAAGGGATAGTACAGAAGAATAACCTTGATTTGTGTGTGTTTAATGTTCTTACGTTTTCTTTAATTTAGAGAAAATATGAAGTGCAATTTTAAAGTGATTTTGAAAGAGAATTTGATTTGATTTGTACGTGTTTAGTGTCAGCTTCGTTTTCTTTTACTTTAGAGAAAATATGAGGTGCAGTTTTAGAGTGATTTTGAAAGACGTTACTTACAAAACGCTAGATCAAGAAGTGAAGAACTTTCATCGCCTGTAGTATTCTAAAATTGCACAAGAAACGTAATGCTTGTATGGCTTTAAGATTAATGGAGATCTAATGCGAAAGAGGAGAGTTGTTGTTTCCGTAAGAAAGAGATGGTACAGAATATGGCTGCAGTGGGTGTGACTGAGAAAAGCGCAGAAAATGAACGGGTTTGAGAGCACAGACTTTCAGAACCTGGAGCTTGGTGTCATTACCATTCGAAAGTAGATACGACAAAGTGTGAGAGAAGGCTAGGTTTTTTTCTTTCTTTCTTGATTATTATTATTTTGTTGTTTAGGCATGTCAAGAAGGGCAATAAGGCATATCTAGGGGGAGGAGGATGCTTGAAGTAGATGAACCCAGCAATAGAGAAAAAGACCTAAGAGAATGTTTATAAATGAAAGAAGACCTGAGGAAGACACAAAGACCAAGTGCACATGAGAAAGTTAATCCACCTCTAACGGGACCAGCCCAAAGAAGATAACATGTCCTATATTTTACATGTACAGGAGAGTATAAGCCTATAGAAAATAAGGCACCTTTTTCCTCATTGTCCTGAAACGTTAATATAGCAAGCCTTTGTGTCCCTTTCTACCTCCCTGTGTACTGTAGCCTCCCGTTACCCTCCTCTCGCCCTTCACTGCCGGGACCTCCTTGCCAACTGCACCTTTGTAACATCACTGGCTCAGAAGTATAGTAAAAAAATTGTCCGGATATTTATTCTTTAAGTCCAAGTATTTTAAGTATGTGGTGTTCCTTTGATCTCTGCTACACGTGTCGTTCAGCGCAGTCAGGTTTGCAATGTTTGGTGCTGTTATTGTTTTGTCGCTTCTTCTGTTAATATTGCTGCTGCTGCTGCTGCTGCTGCTGCTGCTGCTGCTACAAAGAGAAATTTTGCTGATGTGGGGTTGAATTTTAAGGCGTTTCAAGACGAGTAAGCGTCTGAGATAAAGTGAAGAGGGCCGTGGGGCGTGGGCAGTCTTTTGTCCTTCCCTTGAGTTGTAGAGGCTGATAACAACAACAACAGCTACTGCTGCTGCTACTACTACTACTACTACTACTACTACTACTACTACTACCATCACCACAACTACCACCACCACTACTACAACAACAACAACAAACTACTACTACTACTACTACTACTTCTATCACCACCACTATCACCACTACCACTACCACCACCACCACCACTACCACTACCACCACCACCACATCTACTACTACTACTACTACTACTACTGGATTTTTTTCAGTGTTCTTGTTACCCTAGACCAAAATCCCTAACACAAAAAACTACTCTTACCACTACTGCTATCACCACCACCACCACCACCACCACCACCACCAATCTTCCCTAGCTGGTCTTGGGAGGGGAGAAGAAAAGAAAGGGACTATTGGACATCTGGTCTGATCACGGGCTAATCCTAACGAAGGTTCAGTTGTGTGTCTTCTCGACCTCTCCACTCCGTCCAATATGTGAGGGACTGGGACTAACACTTATTATCTCCGTGTCCTGTTGTGTTTCCTCCTCCTGCTCCTCCTCCTCCTCCTCCTCCTCCTCCTCCTCCTCCTCCTCCTCCTCCTCCTCTTCTCTCTTCTTTTTCTTCGCGTTTGAATACTGTGTTGCTGAAGTTTTTTTTTTTTTTTTTTTTTTACGTGTAAGATGATGGATGGGTGTGCGTTCATTGTGTTCAAAATAGTGTTATAACTTTTACTTTTTATTTGTTTATTTTCTTTCTTTCTTTATTTTTATCTTTATTGATTTGATTTTGTTTATTTATGTATTTTATTTATCTATCTATTCATTTGTTTGTTTGTTTGTTTATATACTAATTTATTTTTTTGTGAGCATGTGCAAGAATAACACGTGGTCCATCTTTATGTTCAAACTGTATAAAGTTGAAGCCTTTTGAACGTGGAAATGAGCTTGTGGTTCCTTTCTCTTCAAATCATGTGGCTTTGAACTCTTTTGGAACTCTCGAATCCTCTTTATATTCAAATCGCATGGCTTTGAATCCTTTATAGAAGTCTTGGATTTTCTTAATGTTCACATTGTATGACATCAACCATTATATAACTTTCGAATATTCTTTATAGTCAAATCGCCTGGCTGTGAACACTCTAGAACCATTGAATCCTTTTTATATTAAGATTGTGTGACTTTGAACACTTTTTAGAACTTAATCCTCTTTACACGCAGACAGTAAAGCATTCAAACCTTAATAAGAACTCCTGAATCCTCTCTGTCAAAACCTGTGTGCCATCGAAACCTCTTATGAAACTTTGAAAAGAAACAAAAAAGCATCTGATTCCCTTCACACTGAAAGGAGAAAAACCAATAAATAACACACGGTCAGCAGTACCTTTGAATGTAGCCTGGTCTTCCATTAGGGTTGTGAATCTTATACTTGACACATTCTACCTGGGCTTATGATTCTGTCTCTGTTTGGGTTACGTAAGGAGACTTGTATTGAAGTGTTCAGTGTTGGGTTAGTATCTTCACTTGCTGTACTAAATGGGGCGTTTGAATAGTGGTGATAATGAAAACGACAGGTGTGTGTGTGTGTGTGTGTGTGTATGTATGTGTGTGTGTGTGTGTGTGTGTGTGTGTGTGTGTGTGTGTGTGTGTGTGTTTATTTGAGGTCATCTTTTTAAACCTTCCTGCCTTGTTTCTTTCTTTTCTTCCCTGCTTTTTTTCATCTTTCCTTCCTTCCTTCCTTCCTTCCTTCCTTCCTTCCTTCCATCCATGGTTCCTTCATCCTTTTCTACCTTCCCTGTGGACACCAATTTCAACCAACGATAAACACTTAAAGACTTCAGATTTTTATGAGATTCTGATGAGCATATTATTTATTTCATGCATATCTCTCTCTCTCTCTCTCTCTCTCTCTCTCTCTCTCTCTCTCTCTCTCTCTCTCTCTCTCTCTCTCTCTCTCTCTCTCTCTCTCTCTCTCTCTCTCTCTCTGACAATACCAGTTACAATGCGACCTATTAGCGTGGGTGCTATGTACTTGAGTGGCGGGCATTCACGAAGGACACAGGCGCGGGGGACACAGTAGTACGTCGATTTTGGCCTGTACTGCATGGGCGGGTCCTTGTATGCTCCTCCATCGTCTTTAAATTCATCCTTCTCAACTCTCTTTGTCCTTGGAGCGTGTATGTGTTATGCTACCCAACGCTCCTTGCCCTTGAGTTTCTATGTGTTCAATTTGTCTATGGTATTCAATTATCTTTTGTCATTTGAGATATCTATAGTACTCAAGAGATTCATTCTTCTCGACTCTCTTTGTCCGAGCCTCCTTGTCCTTGAGTCTACGTGTGTATTCAATTTTTCTGTGGCATTTGAGACTCTTTTGTCGCTTGAAGAATTAATATTACTACTTTTACTCCTTAGCCAATTAATATTTTTGAACTTTATTTGTCCTTAGGAGCGTGTATGCTGTTCAGTCCTTGTCTCTGAATCTATATGTTACATCCTTCTTCTCTCCCTATACTATTCGACTCTGTTTTGTCATTTAAAGTATCTATATTTCATCTCAATAGATTCATTTTCTCAACTCTCTATTCTTGAATCTATTTATCTGTTTAGCTATTTCTAGGTCTCTATACTATTTGATCATGTTTTGTCGTTTGACACCTCAATAGATTCTTCTTTCTTCTTAACCTTCTTTGTCCTTGGCGTGCTATCCAACTGTCCTTGAATCTACTTGTACAACTCTTCAATTCTCTTCCTCTTTGCTCTTGAAAGCACCCATTTCTAGTTCGACTTGGTTCCCCTTGAAAGCTTGAGTTCTACTTGGCCTTGAAAACATCTGTCTTATATTTGAAGCGGCGCTACATGACCTTCTTTTGGTGGCTCCTTAAAGTTCAACCAGTCAGTCAGTTTACCAGTCAGTCAGTCAGTCATTCTGTCAGTCAATCAGTCAATCAGGCTGTCTGTCAGTCAATTAGTCAATCAATTAACCAGTCAGTCAGTTAGGCAGGTAGTCAGCTAGTCAGTTAATCAGTTAGTCATTCAGTCAGTGAGGTAATTAACAGTCACTCACTCACACAGTCAGTCAGTCAGTCAGTCAGTCAATCTGTCAGTCTTATTTTCCAAAGCAATACAGTACAGATTGAACAAAAGAATACAGTAATACACGCTTTCATACTACCACACTCAGGAATCATGTAGTTACCCGAAGCTACACCTGTATGTCTATAATTACCCGCGCCTTACCTGCCCGGGTCATCTAAATTTATCGGGGTGCAGTCCCTTTAAATCCGATGCTCACCTGTGCAGCTCATCCAGGCACCATAGTAATACACTCACACTGACACTAATACAGCCGCTACTTATTATTAACTTGTGTATTAAGCTTATTGAAATACAACTGCCAATTTCCCACTTGTACGTGTTTCACTGAGAATGGAATACATTTTTTTTACTAATACATTTATACATTAATACTGATGTACACAGTAATACACCTGTTGTTTGTTATGTTCTTTTTATTCTTCTGTAGCTGAAAAAGGGGAAAAATAACTAAGCCCTTATTTAAGCATTTATTTATTACAGTCTCTTAAATAGCTCTGCAGACGAAAAAAAATAACCTAGTCCTTTTTTTTAGACATTCATTTTCTATAGCGTCTCTTAAAGTCCTGTAGCCGAGAAAAAGCAAAAAAATGACTAGGTTTCCTTTTTAAACACTCATTTATTTTCGTCTCTTAAATAGTTTTGTAGCTGAGGAAAAGAAAAATATCCCAGCCTCTCTTTTTTCTGCGTCCTTACAGTGTTCAGAGCGTCGTGATTCTTAAAACGATTTGTTCTTTTTATCATTGCTATTATTCAGAGGCCGCTCAGATTATTTGTCTCATCTTCGTGGGTAACTTTCCTCATTGGTGATGCGGAATCCTAGTTCAGCCACCACTAGAATCTGAAAAACACACTTGAAAACCACGATATCTTACGATAGAAAGTGATTTGGCTTCTCTCCAGGTTCTCCTATCTCCTACTCTCTCTCTCTCTCTCTCTCTCTCTCTCTCTCTCTCTCTCTCTCTCTCTCTCTCTCTCTCTCTCTCTCTCTCTCTCTCTCTCTCTCTCTCTCTCTCTCTCTCTCTTACGGAGGAAGGGAAGACGGCACTTTTTTATATTATATTTTTATTCTTATTTAGATTAATCAATTTTTTTATATTTTTTTGTTGAGTAATCTCTATGACACACACACACACACACACACACACACACACACACACACACACACACACACACACACACACACACACACACACACACACACACACACACACACACACACACACACACACACACACACACACACACACACACACACACACACACACACACACACACACACACACGCCAAAACACGGAATACGGGTCTTAACAGAAGAGCCCGAAGGACAACCCTAAGCATGGCAGTAAAATGACTTAAAAAACCACTCGCAGTAAATAAAATCTCTTGAAAACGCTGAAAAATTTGTCCCTAATACTCATACTTTAAACTCTATGTAGTAGCTTAGTCATAAATACACACCTTAACATTAGCAACAACAACCGCAGCAGTAAAAAGGCTAGGAATTGCTAACCACTCGAAGAAAAGCTCCCTTAAAAACGTATAGGAATTTGGTCGCAATACTCGTACTTTAACTGCAGGCAATAGCTCAGTCATCCTCCCCGCCTGTGGTGCCTCGATGGCTGTAAAGGGGGAAGGTAATCTAATTTGCGAAGCCTCTCCTCGTACTATATAATATAAAGACTTCCCCGATTCCCAGGCCCCGTGGAATTCATTTGGCCGCATTTCTTTGTTGAGCCTTCTGTGGGGAATTGAAGTCTACTTACATGCTGACTCCGAAAAAAAAAAAAATGATGATAGGTAAATAGAGCAAATTAATAGATGAACAGAAGTAAATACATAGATAATCAAATATATTGTAAGACTTATCCTGCTACGCTGTAAATACATGGACACGTGGACAGAAGCAGGGCACAAAAACTATTAACAAAAAATAGTAATAGAAAAAAATAATTTTTCTTCCATAAAAGAAACCGAAGAACCAAAGACGTCAGCGTAGTTATTTCTGAGGTGTCTGGAAACTCCTCTTTTGAAACACACATATGAAGAAAACACACTTTCTAGTATTACAGGAAATTTTAACTGCACTTGTCATTACCTTACCTCACCTCATCTTACTTACCTTATCTTATCTTATCTTACCTTACTTTACCTAACCTAACCTAACCTAACCCAACCTAACTTAACCTTATCTAACCTTACATAACCTAACCTAACCTAACCTTACCTAACCTAACCTTACCTAACCTAACCTTATCTAACCTAACCTAACCTTACTTTACCTTACCTTATCTTACTTTACTTTAGCTTAACCTAATGACAAGTAACATTACAGACCATTTTAACTACACTTCCCAAAAACTACTCAAATCACAAGCTTTTACTTTTTTACTAACCAGTTTCTTTGATCCAGCATTACTTATCCTCTGTCTTTCATGAGGATCACAAAAACTTCTGTTTGTTCCTCCTTTGTGTTCCTTTGTGCATCGATCACCCATACAGTGTCCCCAGACAGGCAGGCAAAGTGGTGGGCCAGGTATATAGCGGTGCGGGTGACAGGTGGGCGGGACACATGATACAGCCAGGTGTAAAGTGACATGCAGCTGGCGAAGAATGCCTTAACCTAACCTAACTCTACCTTACCTTGCCTTGTCTTGCCTTGACTTGCCTTGCCTTGCCTTGCCTTGCCTTGCCTTCCCTTCCCTTGCCTTGCCTTGTCTTGTCTTGTCTTGCCTTGCCTTCCCTTGCCTTCCCTTGCCTTGTCTTGCCTTGCCTTGCCTTGCCTTGCCTTGCCTTGCCTTGCCTTGCCTTGCCTTGTCTTGCCTTGCCTTGCCTTGCCTTGCCTTATCTTGCCTTGCCTTGCCTTGCCTTGCCTTGCCTTGCCTTGCCTTGCTTCCCTTGCCTTGCCTTGCCTTGCCTTGCCTTACTTTATCTTATCGTACTGTACTTTTTTTTTTCACCCTAACCTAACACTATCCTAACTTACTCTGTCGTAACGTAACCTAAATGCTTTCTACTCTGAACTAATTTAACCTATCCTAACTTAATCTAACATAACCCTCACCTTATTTGGTTTTCACCTCATCTAACTTAACCTAACTTAAATTACCTTATCATTCACACAATCTTACCTGACGTTTACCTAACCTACGTGACTTAACCTTACTTAATTTTTATTTCACTTAACCTAACCTTATTGTATCTCAAGCTAACCTAACTTAACCAGACATATGCACTCACACTACAAGGAGAGACAGAAAAAGGGAAAGGAAAAAAGTTGTTCCTTCGTTCTAAGATGCTTATTTTTCTTTCTGACTCATTCTTCCTTCCTGATTTGACCTTTGACCTTTCCACCCGCGTGAGCTGAGGTTAGGTTCGGACGGGATGTTTCTGTTGCCTCGCTAGCCCCGGTCTTTTTTTTTTATTCTCTCTCTCTCTCTCTCTCTCTCTCTCTCTCTCTCTCTCTCTCTCTCTCTCTCTCTCTCTCTCTCTCTCTCTCTCTCTCTCTCTCTCTCTCTCTCTCTCTCTCTGTGTTTTCTTTGGTTTATTTTTTTGTATTATTGTCTTGTGGTTTCTATATATTTATTTTTTTCTTTCCTGTTTTTTGTTGTTGTTTTGATTACCGTTATTTTATTTTTATTTTATGTTTCGTTGTTGCGTTTGTCGTTTTAATCTTCAACAACAACAACAACAACAACAACAACAACAAGGAAATAGCAAAAAAATAAATAAATAAAACCATAAAATTAAAACAAATATAACATTGAAACTAACCCTTGTCCATTCTCTCTCTCTCTCTCTCTCTCTCTCTCTCTCTCTCTCTCTCTCTCTCTCTCTCTCTCTCTCTCTCTCTCTCTCTCTCTCTCTCTCGTGTGATGACGACTGTCTAGTTTTACGAACAATGAATGTTTTTGAACGAACGTGTTATGCTTTTTAATGCTGCTTTGTGACGCACGTTGTTGTTGTTGTTGTTGTTGTTGTTGTTGTTGTTGTTGTTGTTGTTGTTGTTATCATTATTATTATTATTATTATTATTATTATTATTATTATTACTATTATTATTATTATTATTATTATTATTATTATTATTATTATTATTATTATTATTATTATTATTATTATTGGTTACTGTAACGATTCCGTGTGTGTGTGTGTGTGTGTGTGTGTGTGTGTGTGTGTGTGTGTGTGTGTGTGTGTGTGTGTGTGTGTGTGTGTGTGTGTGTGTGTGTCGGTAAATGTTTGCTTAGTCGAGGAAGAAGAGGAGGAGAAGAAGGAGGAGGAAGAGGAGGAGGAGGAGCAGCAGGAGGAGGAGGGAGAGGAGTCTAGTTAGTAAAAGGAGTGGAAGAGGGAGGAAAGAGAAGGCGAATCATAACTCTCTCTCTCTCTCTCTCTCTCTCTCTCTCTCTCTCTCTCTCTCTCTCTCTCTCTCTCTCTCTCTCTCTCTCTCTCTCTCTCTCTCTCTCTCTCTCTCTCTCTCTCTCTCTCTCTCTCTCTCTGCATTCGCTTGTGGGAGGCATTTTACCTCACCTAGCTTCCTCCCTTCTCCCCTTCCTCTCCCTTCCCTCCCCAACCCTCTCATCCCCAACCGTAGGCTTTAGAACAAGGGAGGGGGAGGGGACAGAGGGGAAGAGGAGTGGGGGCGTCATTTTAAAGTCAATGCTCTCATCCCCTTTTCCTCCCCCCCCCCACTTCCCCTTCTGTACTTCCACTCCCCCTCCTCCCCCTCCTGCTCCTCCCTCCATTCCATTCCTTTTCTATAAAATCTATTTCCTTTTTCCTTCCCTTTTTCCCTCATAACTTATATTTTCAGTGGAACAATATCATGATCATAAGAAGGCGGGTTTGGAACTATCCTCGTTATGTATGGCTCTCTCTCTCTCTCTCTCTCTCTCTCTCTCTCTCTCTCTCTCTCTCTCTCTCTCTCTCTCTCTCTCTCTCTCTCTCTCTCTCTCTCTCTCTCTCTCTCTCTCTCTCTCTCTCTCTCTCTCTCTCTCTCAAGGTGTGTAGCTTCTTCAGGTAATTATGCCCTTGTGTCAGGTGTTAAGGGAGCGAGTTTGCGTGATAGATTGCTTCACGCCTCCTCCTCCTCCTTCTCCTCCTCCTCCTCCTCCTCCTCCTCTTCCTCTTCCTCTTCCTCTTCTTCTTCTTCTTCTTCTTCTTCTTCTTCTTCTTCTTCTTCTTCTTCTTCTTCTGCTTTCCCTTCCTTCTTTTCTTACTTTTCTTCCATTTCTGCCTCCTTGTGTTTCTTCACTTTTGTTGTCGTTCTTCGTTTTCTTCCTTTGCTTGTCCTTCCTTCTCCTTCTTGTCCTCTCTAACCTCTTTCTTCTTTTCTCCTCCTCCTCCTCCTCCTCCTCCTCCTCCTCCTCCTCCTCCTTGTCTGAGTCCTTGTTCGCGTCCTTTCCTCTCTCCTTGTGTTTTATTCTGGGCACACCTTTACACACACACACACACACACACACACACACACACACACACACACACACACACACACACACACACACACGCACACGCACGCACAAGCACACGCACGCAGGGTCAGGTCAGGGAGACTACTTGGTTATCGGAGGCAAAGCAAGGAAGGAAAGGTGGGGAGGCTGTGGGGCGGGGCTGCCGGGGCGGGGCGGGGCGGGGCAGCGGGACCGGCGCCCCCCGATGCCAGGCAGACTCAGTTGCTGGTGTTCTGTCGTGTCGGCTGGCCGCCCTCCGCTGCCCACCCGACCGCCGCCCATGTGAGGGTTTTGGTGAGCCCAGTGCCCACCGCCCCCCCGCCCTGGACTGTGGCCCCCCAACCCACGCCAGGGGCAACCTCGCGCACCCCCCAGCCGCCCCCCAACCTCTGGAAACGCGGCAAATAACGGACGCCGGGGGTTTTGAGTTCGAGACGGGCGTCCGCTCTCGCTCACGCCCCCCACCTCCCCCTCCGTCCCTCCTCCCTTACTCCTACACCAGCGGTACTGCTTCCTGCTGCCTCCTGCTGCCTTCTGCTGCGTCCTCCGCCACCGCCACGCCTGTCATGGGCCGCCCCGAGTGGTGGTTTGGGGCGCGACTTACCAAGTGCTTTGTGTGTGTGTGTGTGCGTGTGTCTGTGTGTGTCTCTGTCTGTGCATGTCTGTGTGTGTGTGTGTGGAAGGTTTCGCTTCGTGACTCCTCGAATCGCGTCTCGGAGCTTCGTTTCGCTTTCCTTTGTGTCGAATTCGGTAGTCTAAGTTTCAAAGGCTGCCTTTCTTCTTAATACTTTTTTTTCCTTGTCTTATACCTTCCAGTGTTCATCATCATCATCATCATCATCATCATCATCATCATCGCCAATTGTTGCTTTTAGTGGTAGTCGGTGTTGTAGTGGTGGTTCTAGTAGTGGTGGTTGTAGTAGTGGTAGTGGTAGTGGTAGTAGTGGTAGTGGTGAATCATGCTGGTCTCCTACATGTTCGAAAAAGGAGAGAGAGGGAGAGGGAGAGGCAAGAAATACTCCAGTTTAAAGTCTATTTGTTTATATTCCTCAGTTTATTATTAAATTATTCATCACTCGAAGGATAATAAGAAAAAAAAAACTATCGATATATCCTCCTTCCTCTTCCTCCTCGTCCTCCTCCTCCTCCTCCTCCTCCTCCTCCTCCTCCTCCTCCTCCTCCTCCTCCTCCTCCTCGTCTTCCTCGTCCTTCTGTCTCGAGGAGCACCAGAACAGAAAATTGTTCAAAGAAAATGGATGTGAAGAGATACTGAAAGAGAAAATATACGTGGTGGAGGAGGAAGAGCCGATGGAGGGAAGTGGAGGAGAAGGAGGAGGAGGAGGAGAAGTTAGTGTATTCTCCTCCTGGGCAGCGAGTATTGGGCAGAAGCTCCTTGCATTGTGTTAGGATATAAACTACATCTTGTAATTATTTCTGTTTTGTTTCCCTCCCGTCGTAAAGTTTTTATTTCTCCATCCTTCTCTCTCTCTCTCTCTCTCTCTCTCTCTCTCTCTCTCTCTCTCTCTCTCTCTCTCTCTCTCTCTCTCTCTCTCTCTCTCTCTCTCTCTCTCTCTCTCTCTCGCAGTGTCCGTTTTCTCTTGCCTTCCTTCCTTTCATTCCTTCATTCATCCCGTTTTCCTTCCATCTCTCTCTCTCTCTCTCTCTCTCTCTCTCTCTCTCTCTCTCTCTCTCTCTCTCTCTCTCTCTCTCTCTCTCTCTCTCTCTCTCTCTCTCTCTCTCTCTCTCTCTCTCTCTCACCCCCTGCTTCCTACCTTGCCTCCTTTCCTCTCACCCTCCCTCCCTCTCTCCCCCCACTCCCTCCCTCCCTCTCCCTCTCTCTCACCCCCTCCCTCCGTCCTGCCTTCCTCCAATAGCGGCATCTGGCAACTTCATAACCGTTTCAAGATGTGAATTTGAATTCGTATTTCCAACGGATTTCAAGGTGCCGATTCTGCTATTTTTGCACTTTTCTCAATCTTCATCTGTGTGTCATCCCTGATTTTTTTTTTCGTGTCACTTTCTCTTTTCTTTTTCCTTTTCCTCACTTTTTTTCTTTTTACTTGTTCACGTTTGAGTTTCTTTCGATTTTGAGTTATTTTTAGGTGTTAGGTAACCTTTTTTGTGGGGGTGTTTTGCGGGGGACTTTACTCTCTCTCTCTCTCTCTCTCTCTCTCTCTCTCTCTCTCTCTCTCTCTCTCTCTCTCTCTCTCTCTCTCTCTCTCTCTCAGTAAGCTAAAATCACCATTTTTTTCTTTCTTTTTTTTCATTCTTGTTCTAATTCAAGATTGCCGCCTATTTTCAGTTAAGATTTTTCAATTTTTTTTTTTTTTTTTTGCTGTTTATTGATATTTATAACTTGCGCTTTACTCTTCTTTTTTTTTTTATCGGCTGCGTTACTTTTTTTTTCGTATTTTTTCGTGAATTTTTCCGTCAGTATTTTTTCGTCTATTCTTTCCTTCTTATTGTGTCTATTTGTCTGTCCGTCTGTTTTAATCTTTGTCTTTCTGTCTGTCTGTCTGTCTGTCCATCTCTCTGTCTGTCTGTCGTTCCTTCCATCTCTGTCTGCCTGTTTTTCCGTCCACCTCTATCTCTGTCTGTTTTAGTCGGATTTCTGTCCTTCGTCCGTCCGTCTTTCTCTCTTTTTACCTGTATTTGTCTGTTTGTCTCCCTGTCTGTCTGTCCGTCTGTCTGTTTTAGTCCTTCTGTCTTTGTCTTTCCGTTCTTGTCTGTGTCTGTCTGTCTGTCGTAGTCTTTCTGTCTATCTCTGCCTGTTCATCCTGTCAGTCTGTCTATCATACACGCTCTGTCTGTCTATCTGTTTTACGAGCTCTTAGTCTGTTTATCTCTCTCTCTCTCTCTCTCTCTCTCTCTCTCTCTCTCTCTCTCTCTCTCTCTCTCTCTCTCTCTCTCTCTCTCTCTCTCTCTCTCTCTCCCCGGGTTTCATTTCGTCGTCTGTGTGCTCGCGTTACAAAGTCGAGATTCTGTCCCCCGGGAGTTTATAAATGCCTCGACCTTCCTTGTTTTTCACTCACTCCGGCACCAATTTGTCGTCTTTTGTATTCCCGTCCTCCACTGCAGCGGCTGTCTTGAGTCACTGATAGCGCGGCGGTAGTTGTAGTTGTAGTTGTCGTAGTGGTGGTTGAGGTGGTAGTGGTTGTGGTGGTAGTGGTAATGGTGGTGGTAGTAAGAGTAATGATTGTTTGTGGTTGTTGTTGTTATTGTTGTTCCTGTTGTTGTTGTTGCTGCTGCTGCTGTTGTTGTAATAGTACTGGTAGCAACGGTAACAACAGAAAGACGTTAATAGCGGATGTAACAGCAGTAGCAGCAGCAGTAGTAGTAGTGACAGCAGCGGCAGTGACAGCAACAGCAACACAAATCCATCATTGCCACATACAAGCAAACATCAACAACTTCATTACACACACACACACACACACACACACACACACACACACACACACACACACACACACACACACACACACACACACACACACACACACACACACACACACACTAAACCTTTAAATAACTAACAACAACTACTAACAAATTTCAAAGGATCTCAAAGGTGTCTGGCAGTGGTAGTGGTGAGAGAGAGAGAGAGAGAGAGAGAGAGAGAGAGAGAGAGAGAGAGAGAGAGAGTGCATTGATAGACTAACATTCGTAACAAGACCCAGTGATACAACA
>NC_087181.1:14963999-14971499 GCF_035594125.1 Scylla paramamosain
TATTTTTATTTTTTTTATTAAGGCTTTGCATCCTGGTTTTTAATGTACCAAGGTTGTCTGTTTCATTTTTATATTTTCATTTTGGTATTTCTACTTTTTTATGTATTTTTTTACGCCTTCCTTTCTCTCTTTTCAGTTTTATGTTTTTTTTCCCATTTTGATATTTTTTTTTGATAGATTTTTGGTGGGGCTTTTATTTTATTCTTTTTTATGCTTATTTATTCATTTTTTTCCTTTTGTGTAGACTTTATTCGTTTTCTTTTTTTTTTGTTTTGTTTCATATATATATTTTTTTCTTTATATATATATATATATATATTTTTTTTTTAACTTACATTTTTACGCCTGCTTATCTCTTCTTTCATTTGTATATTCAGTGCTCGAAGATTCTTAACACAACAGCTCGAGGAGAGACAACGTATTCGTATCATTGTTTTTTTTTTTTTTTTCCTCTCCACGTTTAATACCTTTGGACAAACGATGTGAATGACTCAGTGGCGCAGGATATTCGTAGACGCCCACACGTGAAGGACTTGTGTGTTTTGCGTAGGACTTTCGTATCATTGGTGTGTGTGTGTGTGTGTGTGTGTGTGTGTGTGTGTGTGTGTGTGTGTGTGTGTGTGTGTGTGTGTGTGTGTGCTTTATTTCTCTATTTTTTGTATTTTTTTTTTCAGTTCTCCATTAATATTTATCTCTTTTCTTTTATTCTTGTATTATATTTTATCTCGTCTTTATGTATGTTTGTTTATTTATTTCTCTCATTCTTGTTTACAGTGTATGCCCTTTTTTTCTGTTAATTGCACAGTTTTATATTATTTACTTTATTTTATTTATTTATTCTATTTACTTTTTTTTGTTTATTTATTTGTTTATTTTATTTATTTTTTTTCCCCATTCGTGTGTGTCAAAGTTGGGTGTCGTGTTCTGTGATTGGATGCTTTATTTATGGCGGCGTGAAATCCCCCTTGTGTTTTTTCCCCTCGTGTTATATAATTTCAGTGTGTTGTGTTATACAGGGCCGCCACGCCGACCTATCTCTTTCTGGTGCCATTTATTCGTTCATGTTATAACCCGTTCACTTTTTCCCATATTTCGTAAAATTAATTTGAAGACCTATTTTCTTTTTGTTTTTCCCTTTTTTTTCCATATCCATTCATTCATAACATATCCGTTTTGTGTGTTACATAATTTCAGCTTTGGGATCTGTATTTATTTATTTTTTTTCTGAATCTATGTATTTGTATTATACACGTATTGATTTTGTTACGTATTTCATAATTTTAAGTTTTGGTCAATTTTTTTATGTATTTATATTTTTACTTTTTTTTCATTTTATTGTTCATTTGTTTTCTTGCACATTGCATAATCTTAACTGGAAGACTTACTTTATTTATTTATTTATTTATTTATTTATTTATTTATTTATTTATTTATTTTTGTATTCTAACGCGTATTCATTTTCGTCCGTATTTGATCATTTCAAGTTTTAGGTCAATCATTTTGTTTATTTATTTATATTTCTTACATTTTTTCACTTACTACTGATTTATTTTTCTCTACACTGCGTAATTTAAACTTGAAGACCTTTCCTTTTTTTCCCCTATGAAGATACCAATCCAAACCTTCGCTGTAAAACGTAAAAAATATGACAATACAGGACTTTACCGGTTGTCATTCGCGGTAACCATTTAGTTGTCGTGGTTGTGATGTGCGCCGGTGGTTGGAACTCATTCGTAGCGGTTATTATGTGCGGTAGAAGCTGTAGTGCACCGTAATTATTTAGTCATCGCGGTTGTAGAATGTGGTAACTGTTGCAATACGCGGTAACTCTAATCACTGTTGCAATACATAAGAACATAAGAACATAAGAAATAAGGGAAGCTGCAAGAAGCGACCAGGCTTACACGTGGCAGTCCCTGTATGAAACACACCTACCTATTTCCATCTGCTATCCCCATCCATAAACTTGTCTAATCTTCTCTTAAGGCTCTCTAGTGTCCTAGCACTAACTACATGATTACTGAGTCCGTTCCACTCATCTACGCGGTAACTCTAATCACTGTTGCAATACGCGGTAACTCCAATCACTGTTGCAATACGCGGTAACTTCAATCACTTGCAATACGCGGTAACTCTAAATACTGTTGCAATACGCGGTAACTCTAATCACTGTTGCAATACGCGGTAACTCTAATCACTGTTACAGTACGCGGTAACTCTAATCACTGTTGCAATACGCGGTAACTCTAATCACTGTTGCAATACGCGGTAACTCCAATCACTTGCAATACGCGGTAACTCTAATCACTGTTGCAATACGCGGTAACTCTAATCACCGTTGCAATACGCGGTATATATATATATAACTCTTTGCAACTTCAGTCTTATGTGTTGCAATACACGATAATATCTTACAACTGTTTAGTATCAGCGGTTGTAAAGTATGGTAACTCTCTGTAACCCTTCAATTTCAGCGGTTGTAATGCTCTTAACTCCTCGCAACTTCAGTCTTATCTGTTGCAATACACGGTAACCCCAGTCAGTGTTGTGATATCCGGCAACTGTGTAGTCTTAGTCTTTGTAACTTTATTAGCGGTTATAATACGCGGTAACTCTTCACAACTCCAGTCTTATCTGCTGCAATACACGGTAGCCCCAGCCAGTGTTGTATTATCCGGCAACTGTTTACGCTGGGCAGGAACACATTTCTCGGAGGGGGGTAGGGGGCGGTTAATGTTGCGGCGTGCTGTGGTTGACGTCAGCGCTGGCATTTGTTTCGGCTTCGTTTGCTGGTCGGCGAGGGGGGAAGACCAGAATAGCTTGCCGTGTACGTAAATCCCGCGACCCTTTGCATGGGAGCCTAACCTTGTGGAATCTGATCGTCTTTTAGGCCTCAGCTTTACGGCCCAGTTCGCCTCAAGTTTGTCCCGCCAGCTGTAGAGGCTGTGGAGATAAACTTTTCGTGGAGTTATTATTATTATCTCAAGCGTCTAATGCTCTTATGGTGGCTTAGAGTTTTTGGAGTTATAGTGTCTGTCTGTCTGTCTGTCTGTCTTTTTGTCGATCTCTGTGTTTGTCTCTGTGTTTGTCTGTTTCTCTGTCTCTGTCTCTGTCTCTCTCTCTCTCTCTCTCTCTCTCTCTCTCTCTCTCTCTCTCTCTCTCTCTCTCTCTCTCTCTCTCTCTCTCTCTCTCTCTCTCTCTCTCTCTCTCTCTCTCTCTCTCTCTCTCTATAAGAACGGAAGAAACAAGATTCCTATACACAAATGCAACTATAAAATAAAAAGCAACAATATGAGAACCAATAAACAGACAGAAACCATACAGGCCAAGAAACAGACTGTAGAATCAGATCCCTTGCTAATCAAAACTTTAAATATACTTAGGCTTTAAATCCCCCGAGCTATGCGTAATCAGTTATCATCGTTAGCCGCTTAAACTTCTCTAAACTTCGTGAAGACCCTGATCCAACCCCGCTAGCTGAAATGAGTCTTAACGATATGCACTTCGTTCCCTTTCTGTTTGTGACTATTAACACCAAACCCTCCTAACTAGTAATCATCCCTAAACATTAACACTTTTTTTTTCCTATCGGTATTATAAAGACAAGAAATCTACCTAATGAAAATATTGAACGTTAGACAAATATTTTTATCTTTTTTTACTAAATCAAAGGTCATCTAAACAAACGCTAGACATAACCTCCTTTCTATTTCTAAATCCAAGGCCTTGTAAACTACTCAACCCCGCAAACATTAGCCACAAACTCCCATCACAGAATCTAAACACACACAACAAACATTAACCACAACTATCACTAAACCAAAGCACATTAAACTAACAAAACCAACAAACATTACCCACAAACTCCCATCACAGAATCTAAACACACACAAAAAAACATTAACCACAACTATCACTAAACCAAAGCACATTAAACTAACAAAACCAACAAACATTACCCACAAGCTGATAATCACGTCACCAACCCAAAGCACATCTACAAACAACTACAAACTCAAAATTAACCCATGAAAACTAAACCAACACCACAAACACTGGACACAAAGTACCACCACACCACCAAACGCAAACACACCTAAACTAACCAGAATCACAAACATTAGCCAATCCCTAACGCCACAACGCTGCCGCCACAAAGCCACGCCGGGAGACCAGCTGTGGGTGGGGCGGCTGGAATGCAGATACCGGCCAAAACCCCACCCCCGCTCACTCCAGCTCGATACAGAAGCAGACCAGGGAACGCAACCCGTGTCCTCTGCTCTACGTACGTTGCCCTTTAGACGCTGTACCTTCCTGCGGGTGGGGCGGCGGGGCGGAGCGGGGCGGAGCGGGGCGGAGCGGGGCGGAGCTTGTATGTGAGATAGGTTAGAGTGAGTAAAGGGTCAATGGAAGGTTGGGTGGAAGAATGAAAGGTTGAATGGATTGGTGAGTGGATGGGTTTGAATATGAAAGATTGGAAGGTTGGGTTAGGTTAGTTTACGTTAGGTTAGGTTAAGTTATGGTAGTGGGAGGATAAATGACTGGGTTAGGTTAGGTTAGGGTACTGGGAGGAAGGGTCGAGCTGAGTGAATAGCTAAATGGTTTGGGTTATACAAGACTGGAACGGTTCGGTTGGGTGGACTGGGTGGGATATTGAAGACTGGAAAGGTTGGTGGTGTTTTGTAACGTGAAATGCTGGTGTGTGTGTGTGTGTGTGTGTGTGTGTGTGTGTGTGTGTGTGTGTGTGTGTGTGTGTGTGTGTGTGTGGAGCGTGATTAAAAAGTGGAATTCATGACCGTGTGGGGAAAAAAGATGATGCATATATTTAATGTTTAATTGCAATGTGTTGACAACGGTTAGGGAGAGGCCTGTACGCTCTCTCTCTCTCTCTCTCTCTCTCTCTCTCTCTCTCTCTCTCTCTCTCTCTCTCTCTCTCTCTCTCTCTCTCTCTCTCTCTCTCTCTCTCTCTCTCTCTCTCTCTCTCTCTGGATATAGACATACATGCAGCCTTTCTTTATCGATTCTTGTTTCGTATTATGAATTTATATATTCTGGAGCGTAAGCCAATGCAAGCCACACTTTTATACTCTCTCTCTCTCTCTCTCTCTCTCTCTCTCTCTCTCTCTCTCTCTCTCTCTCTCTCTCTCTCTCTCTCTCTCTCTCTCTCTCTCTCTCTCTCTCTCTCTCTCTCTCTCTCTCTCTCTCTCTCTCTCTCTCTCTCTCTCTCTCTCTCAGAAGCTTTGTGGAGAGATTTCCTCCACTCCTGAAAATGATCCTCACTTCACCTTCTTTCAATCCTCCTTCACCATCAGATTTCTTCCTTCCTCCATTCTCTCTCTCTCTCTCTCTCTCTCTCTCTCTCTCTCTCTCTCTCTCTCTCTCTCTCTCTCTCTCTCTCTCTCTCTCTCTCTCTCTCTCTCTCTCTCTCTCTCTCTCTCTCTCTGCGAATCTTAATCTTCCGCTCTTCTGTTTTGCCTTCCTTCCTCCTCCTCCTCCTCCTCCTCCTCCTCCTCCTCCTCCTCCTCCTCCTCCTCCTCCTCCTCCTCCTCCACCTCTTCCGTCCTCATTCATTCTCTCTCTCTCTCTCTCTCTCTCTCTCTCTCTCTCTCTCTCTCTCTCTCTCTCTCTCTCTCTCTCTCTCTCTCTCTCTCTCTCTCTCTCTCTCTCTCTCTCTCTCTCTCTCTCTCTCTCTCTCTCTCTCTCTCTGCATCTTAATCTCCGTCCCTCCTGTCTTCTATTTCCTCCTTTCCCTCCTCTCCTTCCTTGCCTCTCGCCTCTCCTGCCTCTTCTGCCTCTCCCTCCTTGCCTCCCTCCACCATAGCTCTTTGCCAGCGACCGTCCCAGGAGTGAGATGAGATGCAGTGCAGGCATACGGATGGCTTGGTTACCGCCGGGACAGTTGCTAGTATTACCATCCTAAACTGGGGAGGCAGGGAGAGAGAGAGAGAGAGAGAGAGGGAGTGAGTGGTTTAGATGTAAAGGTCGTGGGAAGGGAAGGGAAGGGAGGGCGAAATATATCGTTATCTGATCAAATTTCCGTCCTGTTTGCTTAGTACGTCAGAGTATAAACATGCACACACACGTATACACACACACACACACACACACACACACACACACACACACACACGTTCACCTTATCGTGTCTTCAATGGTCTCCTTGCTTCCTCCTTTCTCATGCTATCTTTTCACTCTCTCTCTCTCTCTCTCTCTCTCTCTCTCTCTCTCTCTCTCTCTCTCTCTCTCTCTCTCTCTCTCTCTCTCTCTCTCTCTCTCTCTCTCTCTCTCTCTCTCTCTCTCTCTCTCTCTCTCTCTCTCTCTCTCTCATTTCTTCAGTATTTTTCTACCTTTGTTTCTTTTTTACCTGCAAGTTTATTCAAGCTTTTTCTTTTCTTTTTTTACTCTGCTCCTTTTTTTTTATTCTCGTTATGTACTTTTATTTCACTTTTCATCCTCTCGCAAATTTATCTTCACTTTTTTCCCACCGTTCTGTTTGACTTTCTGTCCGTCTTATTATTTACTATCTATTTTTTTCCTTCCTTCGTTCCTTTCTTTCCTTTTGCCTCTTCCATCTGTGTCTATCTCTCTCTCTCTCTTTCTGTATGTATGTATGCAGTATGTATGTATATATGCATGTATAAACAGTTTCGCTTCTATCATTTTCTTTCCTTTCATTTGTCCGTCTATCTATCTATCTGTCTGTCTGTTTTTTTATGTCGTTCAGTTTGCCTGTCTGTCTGTTTGTCTGTCTATCTATCTATCTATCTATCTATCTATCTATCTATCTATCTATCTATCTATCTATCTATCCTTTTACCTGTCTCTGTCTTTCTGTTCCTTTGCCTATCTATGTGTTTATGTTCGCAGGCTCTCTCTCTCTCTCTCTCTCTCTCTCTCTCTCTCTCTCTCTCTCTCTCTCTCTCTCTCTCTCTCTCTCTCTCTCTCTCTCTCTCTCTCTCTCTCTCTCTCTCTCTCTCTCTCTCTCTCTCTCTCTCTCTCTCTCTCTCTCTCTCTCTCTCTCTCTCTCTCTCTCTCTCGGCTCAGGTATCGTGCCAGGTAATCCCTTTCTTTTCTCTTTTCTTTCGTTATATCTAAGAAGCACGTTAATGTTTGCCTCACACGTTCCTTCTCATCGTGCATTATTAGCGGCCTTTTTCTCTTATTAAACGAATTTCCTTTATACGATCAATTAAGAAATCTCTAAGGCACTTTTGTGTTTTTTCTTTAAAGATTTGTGTTATGTGTTTTTTAGGTTCGTTTTTTTTTCTTCAGTCACTTGTATTTGTTTTGTTTTATTTATTTTTTTTTTTTTTGTTGTAATGATTAGTGTTTTTTCTTTTATTTTTTTTTATTTTAAGTTAAGGAATTGGGTATTTTGAATTACGAATTATTTCATATGTTTAGCTTTTATTTTAATTTTTTTCATTTTTAATCTGTATAATTCTTTACTGTTTTCTACTAATTTTTCCAGTTTTTATTATCTAATATTTTCTGTTTGCA
>NC_087181.1:14976499-14978999 GCF_035594125.1 Scylla paramamosain
TTCCTCTCTCTCTGCAAGTTATAAAATAAACATATTCACAAAAAGGAACACCAAAGCAGTGATATGTAAAGTTCAAGAGCAACTCGTCATTTGTACACGTGAACAAAGTTACATTCTACCTCCGATGACCTTAATTTTTTGTAACCTTTGACCTGACCTGACCCCCCACCGCGTTGACCCTGCTGGCCAGGTCAACAGTTCACCCTTGACCTCGTGGTGCTTGACCCCCATTGGTTGTTGTTATTGTTATAAACCGCCAGTGGACATACGGAGTGCTTGGCGCCGGCAATAATAATAATAATAATAATAATAATAATAATAATAATATAATCAAAGTGATGCTTAAATTTTAAATCACAAGAAGAAAAAATTACCATTATATATAGTTTTATTGTGTGAATTTTTATATACACATTGTTGACAGTTTCTTTTATACATACAATTTTTTTGACCGAGTTTTTGTGTATTTTTGGAAGATATATTTAACTATACATACCAAAAACAATTGCTCAGGTTTTGTACTGGTGTGCGTGTGTGTATAGGTTTGTGTGTTTGGCGGCAACCCAGGACAGGTTTTTTGCCTTTCAAAGAATCTGGACGTCTCAAATCACACAGCCAATCAGAACAGTCACACGTATTGGCTCTGTTCCCTCGCAGCCAATGAGAAGCCTTGGTTGTGTGACGTCACGGCTCTGACTGCTCATCCCAAGGTGTGAATCTGATCCCGGTGTCAATAACTGCCACAACCAATCACTAGCTCTTAAGACTCCGACGTGACGCTCTGCCCAACCAGTCCTCATTTGGCATCGTAACAACCAGCAGCCAAAATCGGACGTAACATTTTCCTACTGAATCTAACATCATATTTTGCCCATTCAATCGTTGACTGGTATTGTAACACAGCCAGCAACCCAAACTGACGTCAATTTGTCCTAGCCAATCGTGTGAAGGAAGCTTTCGTCACATTTTCCTCAGATAATCGTAAATTAGTATTTCGACAAGATTCGACAACTCAATTTGACGTCATATTTTTCTAGCCAATCCTGTGCCCGTATCCCAGTCTGACGTCAGATATTCGTAAACCAGCAATTCTATCTAACGTCACATCTCTTCCAACCAATCGTAAACTGGTGTTGTGACGCGAATTAGCAACAGAATTAGCGTCACATTTTCCCCAACTAATCTGTGCTGTTAACCCAATCTGCGTCACGGTCTCCCATTCAGCAAGTATAAGGTAAACCAGTGATACAATTTGACGTTTGAGGTTTAACAGTCAAGAGTAAACTGTTGTGGACGTGCTATCCCATCTTTCCAGTCCCGAAGTTGTCATAGTTGTCCTACCTGTCTCACGTATCAGGACAAGTAATTGACTACACCTGTGGCTCATTATATCACCTGCCAAGTGGAATTGAACCAAGTACGACTCAGTGAACAATCAGTCTTGCAATAACGACCCTTACTTACAATCATTAGCGTTAAAGTGAAGATTTTTTCAAGAAGCATTTTTTTAACCCTTTAGGTGCAAGTTCATATTGAGCAATATTATTTTTTGAAAGTGCAGCACAGAATATATTTCAGATTTTGTATTTTGGGAAAAGAAAACAAGTGTAATCTGTTTTAATTCAATAGTCAAGAGAAACAAACGTTATTTTTTTCTATCTCTTTCGAGTTCTTTCCCTTTTTTCCCTCCGCCTCTAAGTAATTCATAGAAGAGTGAAAGAGAGGGAGAAAGGAAAAAAAAAAAAGGAAACTGGAGTGATAGACAAGAGGGGGATACACAATCCTTAAAACACAGTAAAAAGTAACGAATTTTTGTATTGCAAAATGGAAAAGGGAAATATATTAATGTCAGTTGCGTAAGAGTAGGTAGAATTAAGAAAATATAAATTAGAGAGAGAGAAGCGGTGACATTATTTTCATAGAGACTGTAAGAATATTTAAGAGAGAGAGAGAGAGAGAGAGAGAGAGAGAGAGAGAGAGAGAGAGAGAGAGAGAGAGAGAGAGAGAGAGAGAGAGTTTACCAACCACACAGTAGAACAAAATAAACACAAACAGGAAACACACAACTCAATAGAAAGAAAAGAAAGAAAAAAAGTATATTCCTGAAAGAAGAAAGAAATTACCCAACAAGAGTAGTCGCCTGAGGAGACAAAAGGAGAAAAGAAAAAAAAGACAAAGAAGAATAAAGAAAACCACCGCGAGGGAACAACAACTACAAAAGGAAGATAAGAAAGAAAAATATTAATCAAGAACACGGCAGCAAAAAATAAATACGAAAAAGGAATTGAAAAAAAAGAAAACTAGAACAAAAACAACACAAAATCAAATAGAGAAAACAGAGAAACTGCAAGAATAGACAGGATAGAAAGGGAGATAGAGAAACTTAATAAACCCGAGTAAGTGACCAATACACATTTAATCAAAATAAAGTAAAAAAAAAAAAAAGAAAGAAAAAAGGAAAGACACAAACACTTTATTTACCACGATCATAAACTAAAGG
>NC_087181.1:14981499-14986499 GCF_035594125.1 Scylla paramamosain
TCCTCGCCGTATTCCTCCTCCTCGTTCTTTATCCCCACCACTACAACCACCACCACCTCCTCCTTCTCCTCCTTAATTACTCCTAAACTGTGATCAAACCAACTTCTTTGAACTCTGTACCAGCGCAACGCCTTGCAACAATGACGTGTCGATTAGAGCCACGCATTGTAACAACCAGCGTAAGTTTGCCCAATGTTATCACCTCGCATCGCCTTGTCTTGTCGCTGCGGGAAGCACTTGTGGCGTTGGCAGGGTGAAGCGGTGGGGTGGATAGATGAAAACAACGCCCTTTAATTTCACTCCTTGTGGCTCTAATGCATTGTTGTGTCCTTACGTGTTGGTTTGTTGTGTAGGGAAGTCTGTAGAGAAATTTTTGTGTTCTTGTGTTAATACGTGGTGTGTTCTTGGTGTGTTCTTGGGTGTGTTCATCGTGTGTTTTTGAGTTTTTGTCCGTCAGGGTTCTGTGTGAGAGGAAAAATTGTGGTACCTTAAGTTTCCATGTGTGTATTTTCCTCGTGTTCATCTTTTCCATAAGATTAAGGAAGGTTAGGTTAGTTAAGGGCACGTTGGGTGAGGTTAGGTGACGTTAGGTGAGGTTAGGTAAAGTTAGATTATGCAACGTTAGATTCGCATAGGTTAGATTTTGTTAAGATAAATTATGTTAGATTAAATTAGGTTTAGTCAGGTTAAGTAAAGTTATGCCAGGTCAAATTTGATTAGATTAAACTGTGCAACGATAAGTTAGTTTAGGTTAGATTAGGGAAAGTTAAATTATGCAAGGCTTGATTCGGTTAGGTTACGCTTGTTAGGTTAAGTAAAGTTATGCAAGGTTGATTTGGTCAGGTTTAACTTTTCTAGGATAAGTTAGGTTAGATTAGATATAGTTAAGTTAAATTTTGCAAGGTTAGACTCGGTTAAGTCAGACTACGTTAGGACAATTCGGTTAAGTTAGAGGTCACGTTAGGTTAATTTGTTAGGTTTGCTTAGGTTGGGTAAGCTAGGCAAGGATAGATTCGGTTAGGTTAGACTACGTTAAGTCAAATTAGGTTAGGTTAGGTCACGTTAGATCAGGTTGTTAGCTGTGGTTAGGTTGGATAAGTTAGGTTAGACTACGTTAGGTCAAGTCAGGTTAAGTTAAAGGTTACACGTTACTATGCAGGGAGAGAAATACTTAGGGTTGAACTGAAGGCTGTAAAGACATGAATCAGAAGCGTAAAGGAACACAAACCACTCCAGCTGTGTCGTCTGTCTCCTCACCTTGTATCTTGTGTTTCTTCCCACGCCTGTTCACTTTCCCACGTGCCCCCCCACCCTTCTCTCTCTCTCTCTCTCTCTCTCTCTCTCTCTCTCTCTCTCTCTCTCTCTCTCTCTCTCTCTCTCTCTCTCTCTCTCTCTCTCTCTCTCTCTCTCTCTCTCTCTCTCTCTCTTACCAGATCCTTATTTTCTTTTCTTCTCTCCTCCTCCTCCTCCTCCTCCTCCTCCTCCTCCTCCTCCTCCTCCTCCTCCTCCTCCTCCTCCTCCTCCTCCTCCTCCTCCTCCTCCTCCTCCTCCACTTCCTCTTCCACCCTCTTCTCCACGTCTGCCTCCTCGTTTTCTTTCTCGTCCTCAATCACCTTCTCCTCCTCCTCCTCCTCCTCCTCCTCCTCCTCCTCCTCCTCCTCCTCCTCCTCCTCCTCCTCCTCCTCCTCCTCCTCCTCCTCCTCCTCCATTTCCATAGGGGACATAATTAAATCACAAGGGCACGGCATTTTGGCTTACAGTTTTCTTTCCTAACCTTCTTTTCCCTCCCATTCCCTCCCCTTTCCCTTTCCCCTCTCTCCCCCTCTCTCCTCTCCCCTCCCATTACGCTGGTTTAATGGCGTTTAATGGTCAGGTGGCTGTTGTTTTAAGTTTATTTCGGAATAATATGAGTGGGGAGGAAAGAAAAGGCAGGAAGGAAGGAAAGATGGATGGATGGAGGGAGGGAAGGAAAGAAGAATGACTGGGTGGAAGGTGGTGGAAGGGGAGATAATGATAATAGGTGGATGGAGTGAAGGAAGGATGTAAGGAATGGAACAGAAAGTGATAAAAAGTGGAAGAAAACGAAGGAAGGAATGATGGAGTGAGAGATAGAGAAAAAAAACAGGGGGATTAACTAGAAATGACAAAGGGAAGGAAAAAAATATGATTAAAATATGGAGGGAATGAGAAATTTAAAAAGTTATAAAGATGTGGAAGTGGGAAGCAAAGAATGATGAAGAAGGGAATGAGGGTGGAAAGCAATATGAAGAAGAACGAAATGAGGAAGCAAAATATATAAACAAAACTGGAGGGAAAAAAATCAGTCGGAAAAAAAAAACGAAGGAAATGAGGAAAAAGACAAAAATTATGAACTAAAATATGGGGAAAAATTAATGAAGGAAGGAAGAGAACGAGGAAGGAAGGAAGAAAGGTGTGAGAAATTAAACTCATTCCTCTTGTATCATAACTTAATGTAATGTGAAATGTAAAGATAAGAGAGAGAGAGAGAGAGAGAGAGAGAGAGAGAGAGAGAGAGAGAGAGAGAGAGAGAGAGAGATGGACACGTACTCTCTCTCTCTCTCTCTCTCTCTCTCTCTCTCTCTCTCTCTCTCTCTCTCTCTCTCTCTCTCTCTCTCTCTCTCTCTCCCTCGGTGCTAAATGCCTTTCTTTTCCTTTTCCCCCTCCATTATTTTTTCCTCCAGTCCAATTTTTCCTCCTTTCTCGTACCTTCAATTGCCTTCGTTTTTTTCCTTACGTCCAGAGAGAGAGAGAGAGAGAGAGAGAGAGAGAGAGAGAGAGAGAGAGAGAGAGAAAGAGAAAGAGAGAGAGGGACAAAATGGTCTGTTATTAATCTGTTGTAGATTTCAATGTATTTCATCTTTTTTTCATTGATAGTTTCGTTCTCTCTCTCTCTCTCTCTCTCTCTCTCTCTCTCTCTCTCTCTCTCTCTCTCTCTCTCTCTCTCTCTCTCTCTCTCTCTCTCTCTCTCTCTCTCTCTCTCTCTCTCTCTCTCTCTCTCTCTCTCTCTCTCTCTCTCTCTCTCTCTCTCTCTCTCTCTCTCTCTCTCTCTCTCTCTCTCTCTCTCTCTCTCTCATTAGTAGCAGCATCAGTGTTTCCTGCCAATCAATCTTAACCCTTCTCTTCCTTGCCCATTCCCATTTAGAGAGAGAGAGAGAGAGAGAGAGAGAGAGAGAGAGAGAGAGAGAGAGAGATAAAGGGATGGAGGAAAGGAGAGGGAGGTTTAAGATCTCTCTCTCTCTCTCTCTCTCTCTCTCTCTCTCTCTCTCTCTCTCTCTCTCTCTCTCTCTCTCTCTCTCTCTCTCTCTCTCTCTCTCTCTCTCTCTCTCTCTCTCTCTCTAGTATTTCCAAGTTATGTAAATGGGGAAACCCTTTATGTCGAGATGGTTCCAGCTGTAGGGATTAACATAACAATCGTGTGTGTGTGTGTGTGTGTGTGTGTGTGTGTGTGTGTGAAGCTTGTGGGGTGTGTATGATTTGTGTTGTTGTTGTTGTTGTTGTTGTTGTAATTATTGTTTTTTTTCTTTTTATTTTCATTTGTAGTTTTTTTTTTCTTTTTGGTGTGGTACTTCTTCTTCTTCTTCTTCTTCTTCTTCTTCTTCTTCTTCTTCTTCTTCTTCTTCTTCTTCTTCTTCTTCTTCTTCTTCTTCTTCTTCTTCTTGGACTTCTTCTTTTTCCTCCTTGAATTTTAATGATTTCTCTTTTTCGTTCATACATTTTGTTTTAGTTTGTGTTCTTGTCAACTTTCATGTGATGTGACAAATCGTGTTATGTATTTTTTTTCGGAGAGAGAGAGAGAGAGAGAGAGAGAGAGAGAGAGAGAGAGAGAGAGAGAGAGAGAGAGAGAGAGAATCACATTTGTCACTTGCATACCATATTATAATTACACTTATTATTATTACTTTTATTTCATTTATTATTCTTATCATCATCATCATCATCATTAAACAGCATCTTGTCATCATTATCATTTTATTTCCTTTATAATTACGTCACTTAGACTTCCTCCTCCTCTTCCTCCTCTCCTCCTCCTCCTCCTCCTCCTCCTCCTCCTCCTCCTCCTCCTCCTCCTCCTCCTCCTCCTCCTCCTCCTCTTCCACCTACGCATGGCTACGAAAGATGTCCCGTCTGCTGTATTGATCTCTCGCGGACTCCTCTCTCTCTCTCTCTCTCTCTCTCTCTCTCTCTCTCTCTCTCTCTCTCTCTCTCTCTCTCTCTCTCTCTCTCTCTCTCTCTCTCTCTCTCTCTCTCTCTCTCTCTCTCTCTCTCTCTCTCTCTCTCTCTCTCTCTCTCTCAGCAGGTGTGAGTTGGCCCTCCCTCATCCCTCTCTCCATCCCTAACTCTCCCTCTCCCTCTCTTCCTCCTCCTCCTCTTCTGTGTTTCTGTCCCTCCCCCCTTCCTTCCTTTCTTCCTTCCTTCCTTCCTTCCTTCCTTCGTTTTCTTTGCGTGTAATTCCCTTATGTTTTCTGTCTCTCTCTCTCTCTCTCTCTCTCTCTCTCTCTCTCTCTCTCTCTCTCTCTCTCTCTCTCTCTCTCTCTCTCTCTCTCTCTCTCTCTCTCTCTCTCTCTCTCTCTCTCTCTCTCTCTCTCTCTACCATTCCATTCTTTTTTTCCATTTTTTCCTTCCTTCCTTCCTTCCTTCCTTCTTACCTTCTCTATCATGAGGTCCTAACCTTCCTCCATGTCTCTCTTCCTCTCCCTCTCTCTCTCCCTCTCCTCTCTCTCTCTCTCTCTCCCTCTCCCTCTCCCTCTCCCTCTCCCTCCTCCTCTTCCTTTCCCTTCCCCCTGGGGTTAAGATGTGTGTTGTAGCATGAAGGAGAAAATGGGTCTCTTCCTTGGTATTGTGAGAGAGAGAGAGAGAGAGAGAGAGAGAGAGAGAGAGAGAGAGAGAGAGAGAGAGAGAGAGAGAGAGAGAGAGAGATAGAGAATGTTTAAGAAAGTGTTGCTTAAATAAGATGAACATAAGTCGATGATAATATAGAT
>NC_087181.1:14988999-14991499 GCF_035594125.1 Scylla paramamosain
TCCTCCTCCTCCTCTTTCCTCTTTTTCTCAATCACCATTCGTAGATTTTTTCCTCTGGATAGTTTTCTCGTCTGGGCATTTTGTTTCACTTTAGGAACATTTTTTTAATTGTTTCCTTCCTGTTTTTCCCTGTTTCGTAGGTAATTAAGACCATATAGCAGGAAAAAAATAATTAGTCGTAAATGATATGGGCAGAAATTTTTAAAGATCCCCATTAAAACTGTATACTATTTTGAGGAATATTCGCTCAGGAAGGAGAGGAAGAAAGGGGAGGATTCATGACAGTACCTCTTAAAAACCCCATGGCTCTCCTTTACTGTGTCTTGGTAACCTTGAACCCTCTTATATTTAAACAAAGAAAAAAAAACCCTCGTGTATTCAAACCCTGATCTTTGTTCCCCTTGGCCGGTGTCCCTCATACATAAAATAAATGAATAAATAAGTAAATAACATAAAAAGAAAACAAAATAATCTGAAGCCACTCTATGGGAGAGGGAGGAGCATATGGCAGTACCTTTAAAATCCTCCATGACTGTCTAATGTGGATCTGTTTGTGTCACGTGAACCTTGAACCCACACATTATCCAAACCCTGCAGATGAACCATAAACCATTTTGAGAGATATCTATAAAAGGAATGTTACGGCGGAAAGGATATATGATATTATCCCTAACAAACCCTATGACTTTTTTTTTTTTTTTTTTTTTTATATAGGTGAGGGGGGCACCGGCCAAGGGCAACAAAATTGAAAGAAAAATAAGGCCCACTGACGCGCCTGTTCCCAAAGAGTCAAAAACGATCATGAAAAGTTAGAGGAGAAGTGTCTTGAAACCCTCCTGAAAGAGTTAAGTCATAGGAAGGAGGAAATGCAGAACCAGGCAGGGAGTTTCATGTGAACTTTGAACCCTCACGTAATCAAACCCAGCATTATATATCCATGGGAGAGGAAGAACATACACTACTCTTACAAACCCCATGACTGTCTTTAATTGCATCTGGCTGTCACGTGAACCTTAATCTAATAGCATACGAGTAGTCTATGCAGTATTTTAAAACATATCCATAGAGTAGAGAAGAGGAAGAACATGTGACAATACCCCATAGAAACCCCATGACTGCCTTTAATTGGATCTGGTTGTGTCACGTGAGCCTTGAACCCTCAGTGAGCATCCGAACCCTTCATCTGAACCATCTGGAGCAGGGCAGGCGGTGGAGTCCTTACGTCTGGAACAATCCCGAGCAGAGGACTCTTGAAGCAGTATTATCACCCTAAGTAGCCTGGACGGTCTAAGGGGAAGCGGAGGCTGTAGTATTGAACCATCTCCTGCACGGGACTTGAAGATTAACGTCTGCCTGGTAACTGGTGCCAAGTCGCCTGGTTCTCGGGCAGGTACAAGGCGCGGTTAATGGCCCTGAAAAATGTACCGCTACTTGCTGGGACATTTCACCGGCCCGCCCTCGTGTTGTCCTGCCTTCCCCTGCCTCCCCTGCCTTCCTCAGCCTCGTCCACACGCCCCCTACCTTGCCCTGCCTCTTCTTGTTTTCTCCTGTTTCTCCCTGTCTTCCTCTGCCTCGTCCTATCTCCTGTTTTTTCTTGTCCTGTTTCTTCCTGCCTCTCCCTGCCTCATCCACTCTCTCCCTGTCTTGTTTTGTCTTTCTCTGCCTTTTTTGTGTCTCTTCTTGTCTTCCCCTGCCTCTCCGTCTTCCCTTGCCTCATCATGTCTTCCCCTGCCTCCCCTGTCTCTCCCAATCTCCCTTTGCCACACGCTGCCTTCCCCTGTCTCGTTCTGTCTCTCCCTGTCTTCCTGTCTCGCCCTGTATTCTGTTTCGTTCTGTATCTCCCTGCCTCGTCCTGTCTCTCTGTCTTCCTGTCTCTCCTCTTTTTCCCTGCGTGCCTCCTCTTGTCTCATTCTCCCTCGTCCATTATCTCCCTGCCTCGTCCTGTCTTCTCAAGTTGATTTTCTTGCCACTTCACGGGAGTCACACTAAATAGTACGTGCATATACTGTTTATTTCGGTTTTGTGCGGTTTTTAAAGTTGCCTCGTCCTTTGGTGTTCGTTTTCGTTTTCTGTGCGACTTGGAAATTGTATTAAATAAGTATAGTTCGTACTTTTTTTTGTGTGTTTTTTTCTGCTTTGTTTTTTTTTTTTTTTACTTTACCAGAAAATGTAATGTTCCTTGCTTGAACGTTCTACTGACCAGCCACCGTGTTATCCTGGCTCTTCCCGCCTCGTTCTGCCTTCTCCTCCCTCCTCCTCCTCTTCTTTTTCTTTCTACTTCGCCAGAGATTCACATTAAAAGTACATGTTTGTTTTGGTTTCCTGCGGCTCTTAAAGTTGCCCCATCCTTTAGTTTTAGTTTTCTTTTTCTGTCATTGGGTCTTTTTTCACAGTTTCGTTGCCCTTGGCCAGATTCCCTCTTACATAGAAGTAAAGGGTAAAATAACGTAAGTTGGGAGTTATATTAAAACACACACACACACACACACACATATATATA
>NC_087181.1:14996499-15006499 GCF_035594125.1 Scylla paramamosain
AATCTATGACGTATATTAAATCTAAACTGCAGAATAGTGACTGGCCACCATAACATAGATAGCTCTGGTATAAACACACTCCAAGTACTGTTATAGGAAGGGACAGGTAGTGACTTGCAGTGCTGTGAGGGACTTGTAGATTGAAAGGAATCACGACGTATGTTAATTTTAAACTGTGCAGAATAGTGACTGGCCCCCATAACATAGAGAGCTCTGGTTTAAGTCTTGTTACATTTAAAACTCAATTAAGTACTGTAGGATGCCAGGGTTCCTTAGAGAGGCAGGATGAAGGATACTGAGGAGATAGGAAGGTAAGGTTTTAATAAAGGATTGGTTAAGAGTATCACCAATTTGTAGGATATTAGGATTCAATAGCTCTGGTTTACATTTAGAACTCAATTAACTAGTGAAGAAATGAAGGATGAAGGATATTAAGAGGATAGAAAAGTAACGTGGGAGATTTTAAAAAGGATTATTTAAGAATATCACAAATTTGTAGGATATTAGGATTCCTTTAGTAGAGACGGGATGAAGGATAATAAAAGGATTAGATAGTAGGGTGGGAGATTTAAATAGCTGTTTAAGTACTATTCAATAAGGATATAGCAGATTTTTAAGTAAAGGATATCTCTAGATGTTGTAGGATATTAGGATATGAAGGATAATGAAAGGAACAGGAAAGCAAATATAGAAGATTTTGATAGTTGCTTAAGTACTGTTACATTAAGGATTAGGATAACTGGACACTAGGACGCCTCACTAGTAGAGACAAGATGAAGGATAATGAAAGGACGTTGCAATAAATATAGGAGCTTTACTTAGCTGTTATTTAAGCACTGGCATCTGAAGGATCTCACTAAATACCGTAGGATACCAGGATTCTTTTGTAGAGGCAGGATGAAGGATAGAAAAAGGACGGAAAATTAAGTAATGATAGGTCTGTATAGGATTATCTAAGTACTCGTATGTGAAGGATTTCTTTAAGTACTGTATATGATTCTTTGCTAGTAGAGGTAACATGAAGGATAATGAAAGGACAGGAAATAAAGTAATATAGGAGGCTTAAATGGGAGTCACTTGAGTACTGCAACATGAAGGATTCTACCAAAGTACTGTAGGATATTAGGATTCCTTTGGGAGGGCCAGGGCGAAGGATATTCAAAGGACAAAACAAAGTAATATAGTTTTAAAAAGAAGTCATTTGAGCTTTGCTACTAAGGGCATCCCTAAGTCCTGTAGGATCTCAGGACTCCATGGCAGGGGCGGTAGAGTGGAGGATGGTGAAGGGAAAGAGAATGGATCAATAAGGAAGGTTTAAATAGTTGTGTGAATAGCGATACACGAAGGATATCAGTAAGTACTGTAGGATACCAGGACTCCATGGCAGGGGCGGCGGGACGGAGTTGCAGCCGTGGAATGGAGTGCAGGATACTTTTCTAGCCTGTCTCTGCCGCGGCCCCGATATTGATTTGGGCCGCAGGACATCGCGTTGGCCTGAGGGACTCTAGCTGCCTCCCACAGGACTCCCTTCACTTCACCAGGACTTTGACAACCTGCATCCTAAACTAAATCCATGAGCATGAAACCCAGGGGCGGGGGAGTATGTTGAGTCCTGCTGTGGGTATCCTTTCCAAGCCGGCGTAGGATACCAGCGTAGGATACCGGGTGGTGTGTAGGAGAGAGGAGAGAGAGCAGTGCCTTCTGACAGGACATCTTTAAGTGTTAGGGGGCCATTGGGGGAGTGTGCCACCACCCCGTCTTGGACTTCTCCCTCTCCTTCTGTAGGATGTCGCTTCTGCACTCCTTCCCCTCCTTCTCCCCCTCTCTCTCTCACTCTCTCTCTCTCTCCTTCACTCCTTCATCACACTCCTACACCCTCCTTTTCCTCACTCGGTATCCTAGTATCCTTTTGTTTCTTAGTCCTTTCGTCATTTTCCTTCCCCCTTTCCTCCTCCTCCTCCTCCTCCTCCTCCTCCTCCTCCTCCTCCTCCTCCTCTTCGTTCCTTTTTCATCTCTCAAGTGCACCCTTCAAATTGTGAGTCTGTTTTCCCTAACTCTCTCTCTCTCTCTCTCTCTCTCTCTCTCTCTCTCTCTCTCTCTCTCTCTCTCTCTCTCTCTCTCTCTCTCTCTCTCTCTCTCTCTCTCTCTCATTTCCCGTGCCTCCTCCTGACATTTTCCTCCAATTTGTGTCCTTTCTAATTCCATTTTTTCCCCAGCCTCCAAATCCTATTCAATTTCCATTTTTTTTTTACTTTTTCCTTCCCTTTCTCGCTCATTTTTGTAACACTCATTATTTTCTCTTAACTACTCAGATGTTTTCCTCCCAATTTCTCCTCATCCTCTCCTTTTCCCATTATTGGTTTTCCCCCTTCCTCTTCATTCGTTTTTTTTTCCTCCCTCCTTTAATTTCCCGCCTGGTTTCCCACGCTCTCCTTTTTTTTTCCTTCTGGTTTATTTTGTCTTAATTACTCATATGTTTTCCTTCCAAATTTTCCTTCTTTCTTTTTCCTGTTACTGATTTCTCCCTTCATTCGTTTTTTTTTTCTTCCCTCTTCCCTTTAATTTCCCGTTTAGTTTTATCATTTCTTTTCCTGTCGTACTTTCTCTTAGCTACCAAGACTTTTCCTTGTTTTCCTTCATTGTTTCCCTTATCTTTTCCTTTTTTTTTCCATTAATGATTTTCCCCTTCATTAATTTTCCCTTTCGTTTCATTAATCGTTCAGTTTCCCATATTTTTTTCCTCCCACGTTTTCCTCATGGTGTCGCTTTTTCTTTTCCCTTTTTTTTTCCTTTTCCTTCACTGTGAATCTCGTTCGTTTTCCTCCATTTTTTTTCTCATCTTCCTTTTTCCCATTACTGATTCCCCATTTCACTCACTTTTCCTCTTTTTTTTCCCTTCCATCGTTTTAAGTTTCCTCTTTTCCCTTTCCTTTCACTTCCCGTTTAGTGCTTTCCCATGTTTTTCCTCCCCATGTCTTCCTTTTCCTATTTTTCTTCACTGAATTTCGACTGTTTTCCTTCACAACTTACATATTTCCCTCATTTTCCTTCATTCCCTCCTTTTCCTACTATTTATTTTCCCTTTCTTCAGTTCTTCTCGTCTAATTCCCCATTTTCCCTCCCATGTTTTATTTTCCTATTTGTCCTCCTCCTCTGAATTTCAACTGTTTTCCTCCACGACCTGTCTGTTTTCCTCCTGCCGCTTCGGCCTGTTTTCCCTCCATCTCTTTGTCTTCCTCCAGGTGAGACAAACAAGACTTTGTCAACAATTTGCTGCTCAGGTGAGGGAAGGAGGGACGGAGGGAGGCAGGGAGGGAGGGGAGGGAAGGTGAGAGGGATTTATGTAAGACGCAGATGATGAAAATGATAATAATGAAGGTGGTGGTGATGGTGGTAGTGGTGATAGTAGTGGTGGTGGTGACAGTGGTGGTTGAGATGGTGATAATAATGATAGTAATGATAGTCATGATAGTAAATGTAAAAGGGATGATGATAATGATATATACCGCTACTGCTGCTTATCATAATACAAAAATAATGATAATAGTTATACTGATGTTAGTAATGATAGTGATAATAATAATAATGATAATAATAATAATAATAATAATAATAATAATAATAATAATAATAATAATAATAATAATACCATTACTCCTCCTCCTCCTCCTCCTCCTACTACTACTATACTTCAATAAAATAACAATAATAATAATAACAACAACAACAACAACAACAACAACAACAACAACAACAACACCAACAAGACCACCACCACCACCACCACCACCACCAAGAACAAAAACAAAACGACAAAAATACTCAAAAATATGAGGAAAAAAAATCCTGCATAAGTGTTCATAATGAGAATAAAGGCGAGGCATCTCCTCTCTTTAGGGCTGAGGAGAAAGTTTAGAGAAGAGGGCCTTTGAGAGAGAGAGAGAGGGAGAGAGAGAGACCAGAGGGCGTAATAGAGAGGCCGCAGAGAGAAAGAGAGAGAGAGAGGCTGAGGTTATACCAGTATCTCTCTCTTTTTCTCCCTCTCTCCCTCTCTCTCTAACTCCTTCAGGTTAAATTGAGCTTCTGAATTAAAGAGAATATAATATGATACAAGGATACTACAAGATTAGGGATACGTGCATTATTGAATATACTGAGTAGAAGTGGCGGTGGGAGAAGGTAGTGTTAGAAAGCGTAAGATTCCTGGCAGTTTGAAAATGTGCCCCTTTTCTAAGGTGCTATGGTGTGGGTCCTTTGTCTTGTGTCTTTTGTGTGTGGCAGAGAGAGAGAGAGGGGGGTTGGGATTGTGTGTGTGTGTGTGTGTGTGTGTGTGTGTGTGTGTGTGTGTGTGTGTGTGTGTCGAATGAGGTTCCGCGTGTCACTTCGAGTCGCGTGGAATGTGTGTGTGTGTGTGTGGGTGTGTGGGTGTGTGGGTGTGTGTGGGTGGGTTACTGCAGTAGTGATTGTGCGGTACAGACACGCTCTCTTTCTCTGTTTGTTTTGTTTGTCCTCTTCTTTTTTTTTTCATCCTTTATCTCTTTCCGTGCAACAAGAAGAGTAGATATTGTTTTCTGTCAGTGTATTCTCTCTCTCTCTCTCTCTCTCTCTCTCTCTCTCTCTCTCTCTCTCTCTCTCTCTCTCTCTCTCTCTCTCTCTCTCTCTCTCTCTCTCTCTCTCCCCTCGTATGTCTCTTTACGCCTTTCGAACTGTAAAAAACACTTATACACGGCTGTTTTACCCTGTCCCTCACTCTCCCTTCACTCTCCCTTGCTCTCACTCCCTCTCCCACCATTAGTACACAGCGCGTGGAGGAATGCATGTATGGATGTATGGATGACAGACACAACACATGCAATACACCGCTTCTCTTGAGATAAGTGAGGTTAAGCAGCGGTGTGTTTGGTTAGTACTTGGATGGGTGACCACTGTAGCTACCAACACCACACGCTCTCAGGCAGTCAGTCAGGTGGTCGGTCAGTCAACAAGCGTCTCGTCTCGCCACGTCTCGATCGAAGGGAATGTTTTGACCGTGCAGGCGTGACTCACTCAGGTGTCCTGCAACAAACACACTTACGTACCTACTTCCGTGTTATGCGCTAGAGTGTAGGAGTGTTTTCTTTCCTTTTTTTTTATGTATTTTTGTGCTTCTCGTGTTGTTGTGAACCGATGACATCCGTGGTACACTTCTTCCTCCCTGATTTTATTTCTGATTCACTTTTCTTGTTTTTTTTTTTTCTCTCCAGGTACATTCCCTCTTTTTTCCTTTGGTACATTCATTCTTTCCTTTTTTCACGGCACAGTCCTTCAGTTTTTTCCATGGTATACTTCTATTTTTTCCTGGTGCACTTCTTCCTTTCTTCCTTTTTCCCCTGGTAGACTCCTTTCCTCCTTGTTTCCTCTTTTGTTTTCGTTTGTCGCCTTCGTCGTGTTTTGCGTAATGGTATGCACTGAACATTATTTTTATCATCTTTTCCTATTTCTTCATCCACGGAACTTCGATTTATTTTCCCTCTTTCACTCTCTTCTTCCTTTTCTTTTTTTTCATTTTTACGTAGATTATTGCAATTTTCATGGTTCAGTGAGGCTGGAGGCGACATCTGTGTCATATTAATAGTACAGATGTGTGTGTCTCTCTGTGTGTGTGTGTGTGTGTGTGTGTGTGTGTGTGTGTGTGTGATGAGATTGAATCGTCGCAGTTTAAGCCGCAATTATGCAGCGGTTAGTGCTAATTGCCATTACACAAACACCGCAAATGGCTGCGTTTGTTATGGACTATTGTACTGTTATTGTTATTATTGATGAGCTAACGACCTGACGCCCAGCCACCAGCCTTCAGGGATTTATTGACGTGGCTGTACATTGTAGCTTGTTATCCATCCTGGGGAGACAGATGATATACATTTGAGATACACTCGTGATTCACCTGCATTCCTGAACTGCTTGCGTGTTACCTCTTCCCTCAGCAACAGAGTAATAAAGTGCGTGTGTGTGTGAGTGTGTAGGTGTGTCTGTGTGTGTGGTGAAATAATTGTGATGACTCCATTATATTGTGAAGATTGGACCGTTTCTGTGTGTGTGTGTGTGTGTGTGTGTGTGATGTGGGTGGGGTGAGGACAGATGGGCGGGGTGTGGGCTGGTGGGTGTGGGTGGGTGGGTGGAGGATGGAGGGGCCTGGGTGGCAAGGGCGGCGGTGACTTAAAGCTGACTCCACCTCCAGGCTACCACACTACCACCGCCAGTACTACCACACTACTTCTACCACATCATCACCACCACCACCACCCACCACCACCACCACCACCACACATCTACACCACATATTTTTTAAAACTTATGTTACATCTTTCCTCACTGCCTTCCCTTCCCCCTTTCCTCTTCTCTCCTTCCTCCTCCTCCTCCTCCTCCTCCTCCTCCTCCTCCTCCTCCTCCTCCTCCTCCTCCTGCTGCTGCCTTCCTTCTTCCATGCAGGGGCAAGAAAGTCGTATACCTTGCCAGGTGAGAGGATGAATGCTGGTTACCTGTGCGAAGGTGATTAATATAGCATGAGACCTCCTCCTCCTCCTCCTCCTCCTCCTCCTCCTCCTCCTCCTCCTCCTCCTCCTCCTCCTCCTCCGCCACTACCGCGTCCTTCTCTTCGTGCCTCTTCATTCTTCCTTCTCGTCTTCTTCCACTATCATCAACAGATCCTCTCTTCTTTCTCATCCTCTTCCTTCTTCTTCCTTTTCCCTCTACTTCTTCTTTTTCTTTTTCATTTCCTTCATCTTCTTCGCGTTCCGTATGACCTTCTGCTCTCTCGTTTTCTTTCTTTTTTTTTTTTTGTTATTATTGTTTTGTTTTCTTCGTTTTCTTTTGAGTCACCCCTTCCCTTCGTTATCTGAGTCCGTTTTCTTTCGCTTCGTTTTTGTTTATTGCGTCATATTTCTTTCCTCGTTTTATTTTCCGAGAAGCTGATCCGTGAGTTATGTCTATTTATGCCAGTGGCTCTTTGTTATGGCTCTCTCTCTCTCTCTCTCTCTCTCTCTCTCTCTCTCTCTCTCTCTCTCTCTCTCTCTCTCTCTCTCTCTCTCTCTCTCTCTCTCTCTCTCTCTCTCTCTCTCTCTCTCATGAACGTCGTCTTCGGCAGCTTCATCAATTTTACATGTCATTAAAGAGAGAGAGAGAGAGAGAGAGAGAGAGAGAGAGAGAGAGAGAGAGAGAGAGAGGAGGAGGCGGACAAAGAAAGCAAACAAGACAAGAAAAAAATACATAGGAAAGAGTCAAGGAGATATGCAGTGAAGGAAAAGGAAGTGGAGAGGAGGAGGAGGAGGAGGAGGAGGAGGAGGAACTAAGTTTAGACTCACCTTTAAGTAATTTGGTGTGGTACAAGACCCGACCTGGCATTTAAAATTTCTACCACCACCATCATCACCACCACCACTACTACTACTACTACTACTACTACTACTACTACTACTACTACTACTACTACTACTACTACTACTACTACTACTACTACCACACACACAAGTGTTCCATATATATTAGTTTCTTTTTCCGTAAAATCCGTGTATTATTTTTTCATTTTTTTCTCTCATTTCTCTCTCTCATATTTTGGTTATAATCTCTAAATGAGGTTTTCAGAAACAGAGGTAAAGAAAATCTATACTTGTGTTATATTTAGAGGGAAGGAGGCTCAGGGAGGGTAAGGAGGACGAGGAGGAGGAGGAGGAGGAAAGAAAAGGAGGAAAAAATAATTGGAGAATATTTCGGTTCCTTATTGATTATTTAAATTTTGCTGCAAGGTTGTGGAATAAAGACGATAATTAATACTATTCTTACTACTACTACTACTACTACTACTACTACTACTACTACTACTACTACTACTACTACTACTACTACTGTTGCTGCTGCTGCTACTGCTACTGCCACTACACAAACATCCGGGGAAGCTGTACATGGAGCAAGATTGTGTTTATTGCTGGAGGTAAATTGGCTGGAGAGAAGGAGGGAAGGAGAGGAGGCAAAGAAGTAAGTGGGGAAGGAAAGAGGGAAAGAGAGAAGAAGGGAAAAGGGAAGTGGATAAGGGTATGGATGGATAAATAGAGAGGAGGAGTAGGAAGAGGAGAAGGAGGAGGAGGAGAGAAGGTGTAAATAGAGAGGAGAAGTAGGAAGAAGAGGAGAAGGAGGAGGAGGAGAGAAGGTGTAAATAGAGAGGAGAAGTAGGAAGAAGACGAGAAGGAGGAGGAGGAGAGAAGGTGTAAATAGAGAGGAGAAGTAGGAAGAAGAGGAGAAGGAGGAGGAGAGAAGGTGTTAGAGTAGGAGTAAGAGGAAGAGGAAAAGTAGGAGGTAAAGGAGGAAGAGGAGGAATAATTGGATGGCAGTTTTTGCAGATTGACTGAAGTTTTGTGTGCGTGATTCCTTAAGTTAGAGAGAGAGAGAGAGAGAGAGAGAGAGAGAGAGAGAGAGAGAGAGAGAGAGAGAGAGAGAGAGAGAGAGAAGCCAGCCATCCGTCAAAGACAAAGGAAGATGGAAGTTTTATAAAGGGCATCAAAACCTCATTTTTTACTCACCCTCTCTCTCTCTCTCTCTCTCTCTCTCTCTCTCTCTCTCTCTCTCTCTCTCTCTCTCTCTCTCTCTCTCTCTCTCTCTCTCTCTCTCTCTCTCTGTTATTAATACTTTTGATCACTCCATTATGAGAATCTACCAATACACACGATACAAAAAAGAACACAAAAAATAACCAATAAAATATAATACAATCTCTTGAAACCAACCAACAAACAGTCAACCACCATCACCACCTCAACCACCACCACCACCACCACCACCACCACCGCTCTCAAATGCCATAAGAGATGCCAGGTAGCTACACTCTGGGCCTGGTTAGTTAAGCCTGTCAACGTTAGGGAAGGCGTGATTGAGTGTAAGAGACGGAGGGAAGGAGGGGGAGAGAAAGGTGTTGGATGGCTGGATGGGAAGAAAAGAGGTAAGGGGAAGGTCGAGAGAGATGGAGGAGGAAGGTAAGGGGAGGAAAGATGGAGGGAAGTAAGAAGGTGGATGTGGATGGATGGGAGGGAAAAGGAGTGGAGAGATGGAGGGGAGGAAAGGGGGAGGGAGGAGAAGTGCTGGATTGGAAAGGCTAGGTGAGGGACGGGAGGAGAGGCGCATGGGAGGAAAAGAGGTGAGAGGAGGTGGAGGAAAACGTGAGGGGAGAGAGGAAAAGGGGCGCAAGGGATCAAATTAGGACCTCTTATAAGCCAGCGGAGGGAGAGAGAGAGAGAGAGAGAGAGAGAGAGAGAGAGAGAGAGAGAGAGAGAGAGAGAGAGAGAGAAGTGATAGTTTATTTCATTATTTATTGTTCTTTTTATTCCTATTTTTCAGAAAGCCTCATTTTGACCTTGGATATATTCTCTCTCTCTCTCTCTCTCTCTCTCTCTCTCTCTCTCTCTCTCTCTCTCTCTCTCTCTCTCTCTCTCTCTCTCTCTCTCTCTCTCTCTCTCTCTCTCTCTCTCTCTCTCTCTCTCTCTCTCTCTCTCTCTCTCTTCTCTTCTCTCTTCTGTGTGTGTGTGTGTGTGTGTGTGTGTGTGTGTGTGTGTGTGTGTGTGTGTGTGTGTGTGTGTTTGTGCGCGCGCCCTATATCTAATGATAGGCAAATCTACGACCTACTCGTAGATTGTACAAAAGACATTTTTAGTGGAGAATACAATCATGAACTCCCTTGCGCAATAATTCACGAAATTTTGAACCCGAGTAACTAAATTGTGTGTGAAGTGTGATATCTTGCCTTGCTAATTGATGACTTGCAGTGTTGAGTGTTGATAATTTTAGTTGATTTTTTATTTTTTTTTCATCGTAAGTTTGTGTTTTTCTAGTTTTTTTTTTTATATCCTTTCTCTGCGCTGTACAAAACACTTAAAAAACGCATATATGAGAGAAAAATGCAAAGGAGAGTATAAATATTTGACTTTCCTGCTAGTACAGTGTTTAGATGCGTCTGTGAAAAAAAAAAGTTGATGTT
>NC_087181.1:15018999-15023999 GCF_035594125.1 Scylla paramamosain
CCATGGTCGTTCTGGAAGATAATGTTTGCATGGACACAGTACAGAGGGAGAGAAGGTTAATTCAGTTCTTTTTTTCCAGCAACACACAGTTATAAGAAAACTTAGTAGAGATTGTCGTGTTAACTTTTCACTTTTGTGGTCGTTCTTTAACATTCAGTGGAAGACAATGTTTGCACGCACACAGTTAAAAGAGAATTAAGGTTATTTTAGTTCTTTCCAGCAACACACGGCGGTCATAAAAGTCCCAGTAGAATTTGTGTTAATTCATGGTTGTATTTTAACATTCACTGGTTGATAATGTTTGCACGGACACAGTTTAAGAGGAAGAAGGTTATTTTTATCATTTCCAAGCTGTAGAAGCATTTAAGAGACTAGTTTAAGAGTGAGTGTCTAAAATAAGGTGATTACAAGAAAAGTTTGTCTGGAAATGGAAGGAAATGATGATAATGCCCACTGTAACTGTCCTGTCACGACCTATTTCCTTCATTAAGTCATTTTTTTCCACTGTTGATTGTATAGTGAATTAGTACGAAGTGTGGAATACAGAAATCATCTTTTTACTCAGTGAGATCCTGTCCATGGGCAACAAAACTGAAGGTGTTGTTTATAAAGGAGTCGGTTCAAAACCAGAGGGGTTACTAATTCACTACTACTTATTTCCTCCACTACAATCCAACGTTAATGCGTGGGGAAAAAAAAAAAAGAAAAGAGGTCAAAAGCAGAATTTTTCATTCGTTAATCACTGCTACTGTTTAATTTCTAGTCTGTAATCCAACATAAGACATCAAAAGCGGAATTAATCAGTACTTATTCACTACTACTATTTAATCCCTAGACTAATGAAACAGTAAAGGAACAATGCTGAATGACGCTGAGAAGAAACAGCAGAAGTTAACAGCAGAATCTATCGCTTTACATTCACCACTACTAGTCAGCTGCTGGAGTGTTGCCCCGTACTGAACCACGGCAAGGACAGCATAGTAACTTGAATGCAGATGATGAGTCACACGGAGAGGAAAAAACTACTATAATCTCTAGACTATAGTAAAACTGAATCGTGGCAGGAACACCATATTAAAAAGACTGTAAATGAGTGGTGTTGAGAAGAAAAAAAAAAAAAAAAAGAAAAAAGTAGCATCCAGTCACAAGTTCTTATTTACCTCGAGTATTTATTCTTTCGACTGTAACATACTGAAGCACGGCAAGGAGAGCATATCAGTATCAACCAGACTGTAAATGTTGAGTGGCACGGAGACAAACAAAATCTACCACTTTTTTTATCTCTCGACTATGGTATTCAAAAAACGCGTTGCTCTCTCACCACGACTATTTTCAAAGGCCACAGAGATGATACGTCTGGTTCTCAAGAGCGTTTCTTCTGTTAATAATATATAAATCACGTTAATCTGTCTCTAGAACCATGAAAACATCCTTAAGAACGTGTCAACTTCAACTAAAGCCTTTTGAATGCAGTTTGGGTGCGACGAAGTGTTTCACAGTATGGCACTATAATGAAACTAAAGGAAGAAAAGCATGGCAGGGTGACGGCGGCGGCGGGTGAGTGGCGCGAAAGGGAGGCAGCAGGGAGGGAAAAGAAAACGTGCCTTGTAGTGTGTAGCGAATCAAAGAGAGGGGCCACTGACGCCTCGGTTCCGCCCGCCCGCTGGAATGCTGCTGCTGTGTAAATCATCCCTTTCCCCAGAATTTCGCGGTAACTTCCTAAAACTTTCCGCAGCAGTGATTGTGAGGCGCTCCTGCTCCTGCTCCTACTACTGGTGGTGGTGGTGGTGGTGGTGGGGCTGTTGCTTCCGCTGGTGCTGCTTGTGCTGCTGCTGTTGCTAAGAAACTGTTCAGCGTAACAATAATTTAGTCTGAGCGTTACAGGTACAGGACGGGACGGGAGGCAAATGCGTTTGTGGTTGTTCAGATTAGTGTCTCTCTCTCTCTCTCTCTCTCTCTCTCTCTCTCTCTCTCTCTCTCTCTCTCTCTCTCTCTCTCTCTCTCTCTCTCTCTCTCTCTCTCTCTCCCCTACCCTTTTTTCTTCATCATTTCATTTAAATTACTGCACAATAGGAAAAAAATATCAACAACGCGAAGTAAACATGTTCTATGTGTGTTTACTGATCTTGATTATAGATATATAGATAGATAGATAAACAAAATTATATGTATATAGGCAGATAAACAGATGGATGAATTTCTAGTATAAAGGCGATAGGTAGATATATAGATAGACGGAAAGATAGAAAATTTCACTTGATAGATAGATCCCATATTGCATTCCTACAGATGATGATGATGATGATGATGATGATGATAAAGACGAAGGAATCAGAATAAAAGATACGACGTAAATAAACACACACAAAAAGAAAAAAATCAGAAAAACACACAAATCAAGTTAGGAAACACGACTGGCATTCCGGTAACGTGTGTGTGTGTGTGTGTGTGTGTGTGTGTGTGTGTGTGTGTGACCTTATCTCTCAACGTTGACCTTATATATAAATCCTACTGTTTGTTACACTTCCCGTCCCTAAAGGATTGGGGAATTTATTTAATCTTTATTACCGCAGGATATTTCTTTTTTCTTTCCCCTCCTACCGTGCGAAGAGTCCTGCAGTATTCTAAATGTCCTCAAATGCCCTAAAAATCACGTGTCCTAAAATTCCTATGTCCAGATTGTCCTTTGTGCCTTCGACCTTTTGTTTGTTTGTTTGTTTGTTTGTTTTTGTTTGTTTGCTTTCACGGTAACTTATGGTCTCCGAGGACATTACTGCTAACTGCCCTCTCTCTCTCTCTCTCTCTCTCTCTCTCTCTCTCTCTCTCTCTCTCTCTCTCTCTCTCTCTCTCTCTCTCTCTCTCTCTCTCTCTCTCTCTCTCTCTCTCTCTCTCTCTCTCTCTCTTCTCTATCAATGCAGGATTTTCTGATTCTTTTTTCTCTCTCTCTTCTCGTCTCCTTCTTTTCATCGTCTTTGCCTTTTTCCTTCGCGTTAATCACATTGCTATTTTTTTCATCGTTGAGTCTTATCCTGAGGAGGAGGAGGAGGAGGAGGAGGAGGAGGAGGAGGACAAGAACGAGGATGAGGACGAGGAAGAAGATAAGGAGGAGGAAGAGTAGGAGAGACGGTATTCTAAGAAGGTTAAAGAAGTAGAGAGAGAGAGAGAGAGAGAGAGAGAGAGAGAGAGAGAGAGAGAGAGAGAGAGAGAGAGAGAGAGAGAGAGAGAGAGAGGGTTTGTTGTAGTAGGAGCAGCGAAAGGAGAGTGGGAGGTGGAGCAGGATGAAGTGAAGGTAAAGGAGAGGAAAGAAATAGGATGAAAGATAATTGGAAGAAGTGGAGGAGGAGGAAGAGGAGGAGGAGGAAGAGGAGGAGGAGGAGGAGGAGGATACTAAAAATTTACATTATTTTATGTGTTCTGGTGGAAATGAGAGAGAGAGAGAGAGAGAGAGAGAGAGAGAGAGAGAGAGAGAGAGAGAGAGAGAGAGAGAGAGAGAGAGAGAGAGAGAGAGAGAGAGAGAGAGAGAGAGAGAGAGAGAGAAAGAGTAGGAGGAGGAGGAGGAGGAGCAGGAAAAAGAACGGAAAGAATGAGGTAGGTTGTAATGTTCTAGGTGGGGGAGGAGGTGGAGGGGGAAGGGGAGGGTGAAGAGGAAGGAGGAAAAGGAAGACAACAAGGAGGAGGAGGAGGAGGAGTAGGAGGAGTAGAAGGAAGAAGAATGCGGAGATTTTAAGGCACATAGTATGGATGAGAGAGAGAGAGAGAGAGAGAGAGAGAGAGAGAGAGAGAGAGAGAGAGAGAGAGAGAGAGAGAGAGAGAGAGAGAGAGAGAGAGAGAGAGAGAGAGAGAGAGAGAGAGAGAGAGAGAGAGAGAGAGAGAGAGAGAGAAAGGTGGTGTAATGTATGGGGAGGCGGGGAGAAGATGTGGGAGTGGTGTGTGGTGGAAGTGTGTGGTGGTGGTGGCGGTGGTGGCGGCGGTGGCGGTGGTGAGGGGGTGGAGTGGCGTGGTGGGGGAGAGCTTAAAGTCGGGGTGGCAAGGTTGACGCCTCAGCCGCCCTGCCTGCCACCGCCCTCACCACTCCTTCCTGACATCCTTCAGCGCCTTCTGCGTGTGTTTGTGTGTGTGTGTGTGTGTGTGTGTGTGTGTGTGTGTGTGTGTGTGTGTGTGGTCGGGTGTAGTTAAGAGTGGGTGTCGATTTGTGTTTGTGTGTGTGTGTGTGTGTGTGTGTGTGTGTGTGTGTGTGTGTGTGTGTGTGTGTGTGTGTGTGTGTGTGTGATTCATAAGTACCCATGACTAAAGTGTTTCATGTACACCTATCATTTAACCTACTTCACACACACACACACACACACACACACACACACACACACACACACACACACACACACACACACACACACACACACACACACACACACACACACACACACACACACACACACACACACACACACACGTACATGACAGAGCGTGCTGCATATATTACACGTACATGAGAGAGCCACAGCTTATCTGATGTTTACATAGCGACGGCCAGATGTGTGCACGGCGCAATGTAGGTGAGAGCCGTGTACACGTACATAGATGGTCAGGAACGTACATGATGGTATTCGTAAACATACACACATTCGAGATTCCTGTATGAATACGTACATATATGCTAAAACGTACATGCATGAAACCTACACACACACACACACACACACATACACACACGAAATATATGCAAGGTCATATGCACACTATTTAGAGAGAGAGAGAGAGAGAGAGAGAGAGAGAGAGAGAGAGAGAGAGAGAGAGAGAGAGAGAGAGAGAGATAGGGGAGAGAGAAAAAGAGAGCTTCGTAAAAATAAAAACAGAATCGTTATGTTTATTTTTAAGTTCCGTGGAGTAATGGCTGTTTAAAAGTTGTATTTTTATTTATCTGTTATTTTTTTTATTGGTCAGATTATGCACTTCTTTTTCTCTTGATATTTCGATAACACTATTTTTTTATTAAATTATTG
>NC_087181.1:15028999-15043999 GCF_035594125.1 Scylla paramamosain
CACACACACACACACACACACATTAGGATTTGAGGTAATTACATTTCCAGCTGTATAAGTAGGAAATAAATATAAACAGTGGTACTAAAGATGGCAGCTGTAGTGTAGTAGTAGTAATAGTAGTAGTAGTAGTAGTAGGAGGAGGAGGAGGAGGAGGAGGATGACGAGGAGGAGGAGGAGGATTAGGAGGAACAGCAGCAGTAGTGATGGTAATGGGAAAGGTAGTCTTGGGTAATAGTTGTAGTAGTGGTAGTAGTAGTAGTAGTAGTAGTAGTAGTAGTAGTAGTAGTAGTAGTAATGATAGTGGTAGTGATGGTGGTGGTGGTGGTAGTGTTGAGACGAGACGAGATGTGGAAGGTGTTGAAAGTTAAATTGCGTTGTATAGAGCTGAGCAGGCGCCGAGAGAGAGAGAGAGAGAGAGAGAGAGAGAGAGAGAGAGAGAGAGAGAGAGAGAGAGAGGGGATAGCGTCAGCATGTTACATTGTAGTCGGTCAGCGTTCTCTCTCTCTCTCTCTCTCTCTCTCTCTCTCTCTCTCTCTCTCTCTCTCTCTCTCTCTCTCTCTCTCTCTCTCTCTCTCTCTCTCTGCTTCATATCATTTCCCCTTCTCCCTCTCCTTCGCCATCTCCTCCATCACATCTCCCTTCCTCCTCTTCCATCTCTTATCCGGAAAGAGAGGGAGGGAGAGAAAAAAAGAAGGGTGAGATACCGTAGCAAGAAGTAGGTTACTCCTCTCCTCTTCTCCTTCTCTCCTTCTCTCCTTCTCTCTTTCTCTCTTCCCTTCCTTCATTTCCTTCTCGTCCGCTTTCATTCCTCATTTCTTTTTTGTTTTTTACAGCTTTATTTTTCTATTTTTCGCTGCTTCTCTCTCTCTCTCTCTCTCTCTCTCTCTCTCTCTCTCTCTCTCTCTCTCTCTCTCTCTCTCTCTCTCTCTCTCTCTCTCTCTCTCTCTCTCTCTCTCTCTCTCTCTCTCTCTCATAATCTTTTGATCATTCATTTCTTCATCACTCTTTCCTTTACTCTTTGCATCCTTTCTTCCTTCCTTCCTTCCTTCCTTCATCGCTTCTCTTTTTCTTTTTTTCTCTTTTTGCCTTTCGTCCTTCATTCCTCTCCTTTTCACATGCATCGTTTTTTCTCTCTTTCTCTCTCTTCTTTTTTTTTATCTTCATATTTTCTTCTTTTTTTTGTATTCTCGTCTGCTTCACTTTTCCTTCTCCCTTTTTCTTTTTTTTTTCTTTTTCGTTCCTTCGCTCTTTATTCTTCCTACCCCCTTCTTCCTCTCAACATTTTATTATATTTTATCATTACCTTCCTTTTTCCCCCTTTCTTCCTTACATAATTCTTTTTCCCCTTGTTTTCCTCCCTCCTTTTATTCGTATTCTGCTATTTCTGCATTCTTTCTTTCTTTCTTCCTTCGTTTATCATTTACTTTTCTGTTTTCCCTTTTCGTCTTCATTTTTTTGTCATTTCTGTTTATTCCTATTATCTTCTTTCTCCTTTTTCTTCCTTTTCTTCCTGTCTCTTTCTTTCCCTCTTCATTGTTCCCTTTCTGTATTTTTTCATCTCCTCTGCCTCTCCTTCCTTTGTTTTATTTTTATCACATTCTTGTCCTATTCCTCTTTCTGCAATCTATCACTTATCGTCTGCATATTTCATTCATTTCATCCACATTTATTCTTTTCTCCCTTCTCCTTCTATTCTCTCGTCTTCTCCCCTTCTCCCTCCTTCATTCTCTCTCCTCTCTCTTTCCTCTTAATACTGTACCTTTTCTCTTATCTACATCTACATCTTTCATTCCTTTCACTCACAGTTATTTATTCCTCCCTTTTTCCTTCTATTTTCTCGTCTTCCCCCTTCTCTCTCCTTTATTTCCCCTCCTACTCCCTTCCCTTTAATCTTGTACCTTTCCTCTCTTCTACATCATTCATTCCCTTCTCCTTTATCCTTCCTTTCTCCCGTCTTCCCCCTTCTCCCTCCTTTATTCTCCGTCTCTCTCTCTCTCTCCTATTCCATCCATGCCATTCCCTCACCTAATGTAATAATGCTTTTAAGATAGGCATTCTTATCCATTGTTTCAGATTACTAATGCTGATATGTAAGCTAATCTGAAAATTGTTTTACGAGTCAAGAAAGGCTGGCGGGAGGATGAGAGGAATGAAGGGAGGAGGAAGAGGAAGAGGAGGAGGAGGAGGAGGAGGAGGAGGAGGAGGAGGAGGAGGAGGAGGAGGAGGAGGAGTAGTTATTTGTACTAGAACGTTCAAATGGACAAGATAGTGAAATGTGGTATTCGTTTTCCGTAGAGTTATTTTGACACCTAAAAAGTTCCCTTAACCAAAATTTTTTCTCTCTCTCTCTCTCTCTCTCTCTCTCTCTCTCTCTCTCTCTCTCTCTCTCTCTCTCTCTCTCTCTCTCTCTCTCTCTCTCTCTCTCTCTCTCTCTCTCTCTCTCTCTCTCTCTCTCTCTCTCTCTGGTGTATATGTCTCATTTTTCTACTTATTACATTTTCTTGACAGATTGGTCACACGGGAGGATAGACTTAATTATTTAAATGCGCCCATTACGTCTCGCCAAAACGAATGGGGAGGGAAGGGGAGAGTAAGGAAGGAGGGAGGGAAGGGGGGATGGAAAGGAAGGAGGGAAGAGACGAAAGAATAAAGAAGGGGAGAAGAGATGTGGATAAAGTAAAGAGCAATGGATAAAAGAAGGAAAGAAAGGTAGATTAATAGATAGATAAATAGAAAAGTGATAGATAAATAGATATAAATACATAGATAGACAGATAGATATATAAATAGATTGGTAGACAGACAGATGATAGATAGATAGATAAATAGATAGCTAGATTGATAGATAAATAGTTATGTAGATAAATAGATAGAGAGACAGATAGATAGGTAGGTAGACAGATAGATAAGTAGATAGATAAACAGATTGATAGACAGACAGAAAGAATTATAGATAGAAAATGGAACAAAAGATGGAAGGGATAAATAAAGAAGAAAAGGAAGGGTAGATAGAAAGAGAAGGAATTTAATGTTGACTTAGAAGAAGGAAGGAACAGGGAATAAGGGAAGAAATTAATTAAACAAGACAAAATACGACGAACACGTAAATACAGAAAGACAGAGATAAGTGAAAGAATAAAGAAAGAGAGAGAAAAATATGAATGAAGCGAGATAGAAGAGAGGAAGAAGAAGAACAGTAGACAAGAGAGGGCAAAGGTGAATAGTAGATTAGGAATAGAGAGAGAGAGACACAAGGAGAGGCGTGGAGAGGGGAGAGGGGAGAGGGAGAGGGGAGAATGATGGGACGATGTGATCTAGTTATCTGGTAAAGTCTTTGGTTGATTGAGTTTGGGGTGGTAATCTCTCTCTCTCTCTCTCTCTCTCTCTCTCTCTCTCTCTCTCTCTCTCTCTCTCTCTCTCTCTCTCTCTCTCTCTCTCTCGCTCTCGCTCTCGCTATCTTTAAAATTATGTATGAAATTATAATTATCCCTTTTCTGCTCCAGCCTCCTCCTCCTCCTCCTCCTTCTCCTCCTCCTCCTCCTCCTCCTCCTCCTCCTCCTCCTCCTCCTCCTCCTCCTCCTCCTCCTCCTCCTCCTCCATACCTCTGATTTTACGAATTTTTCACACGAGGAGAAGTAGAGTGGCAGGAAGGAAGGAGAAATGAAGAGAGAGAGAGAGAGAGAGAGAGAGAGAGAGAGAGAGAGAGAGAGAGAGAGAGAGAGATGGGGGATTGGAGCGGGGATGGGAGGAAGAGGGAGGTTCGTAAAGTGGAATAAAAGAATGAAGAGAGAGAGAGAGAGAGAGAGAGAGAGAGAGAGAGAGAGAGAGAGAGAGAGAGAGAGAGAGAGAGAGAGAGAGAGAGAGGAAAATACTATACCTACTCTTCATAAAAAAAAAAAAAAAACATGGACTTCAATTATTGCTTAGTGTTGCACATCTTGCCTCTCCTTCCCTCCTTTACCTCTCTCCCTCCCTCCTTCCCTCCCTCCCCCCTCCCTCCCTCCTCTTCCTCGCCCCTTCCCTCTTTTCCCTCTTCGCTCCTTCTCTCAACACCAACTTATCTCCTTTCTTCCCTTCCTTCTCTTCCTTCCCTTCCTCTCTCTTTCTCTTCTCCCTTCCCTCCTTCCCTCTTTCTCTTCTCCCTTCCCTCCCTCCCTTCTCTCAACGCCAACTAGCCCCATTCCCTCTTTGTCTCCCCTCCCTCCCCTCCCTGTCCTTAGCCCCTCCCTTCCCTCGTTTCCATCCTCGTCCCTTCTCTCAACACCAACTAGACCCCTTCCCTCCTTTCATTCCCTCCCTTTCCTCCCATTCCTCCCTTTGAGTTTCCATAACCCAGAGAGAGAGAGAGAGAGAGAGAGAGAGAGACGAATTTCACGGAATCGGCCTCTTTTCTGTGCAATATTTGGTCAGTGTTTGTTACCATCGCCACTACCGCCACCACCATCACTACCCGCTTCGCTCTTCCACTTGAAGCCCTCTTCCAGGCATCCTTCTCCTCCTTCGTCCCTCCTACAACTCCTCCTGCGCCTCCTCCTCCTTTTCCTCCTCCTCTTCATGCCCTCCAGTCTTGTCACCTGAAGGGAACCAAGAAATACGAAACTGATTGAGAAACGCAGACACGATCGGTCACCAACACGACAACCATTGGAGGAACTTAAAGCTGTTATGGCCTCAGGGTCTTTGCTCTCCCCTCCCTCCCTCCCTCCCTCCCTCCCTTCCCTTGCCCTCTGTCCCTTCCCTCACTTCCCCTCCCGTCCCTGCAGCTCCTCTAGTCCTGCCCTGCACTGTCCTCTCTCTCTCTCTCTCTCTCTCTCTCTCTCTCTCTCTCTCTCTCTCTCTCTCTCTCTCTCTCTCTCTCTCTCTCTCTCTCTCTCTCTCTCTCTCTCTCTCTCTCTCTCTCTCTCTCTCTCTCTCTCTCTCTCTCTCTCTCTCTCTCTCTCTCTCTCTCTCTCTCTCTCTCTGATTGCCTTCCGCAGATTTATCCCTTTTTGTCTATCCTCTTTTTCCTCTCACTTGCTTTCTTCTTTTTCTTCTTTTTTTCTTCTTCTTTTTCTTTTTTTTCTTCTTCTTCTTCTTCTTCTTCTTCTTCTTCTTCTTCTTCTTTCGATTTACTCCTCGCTTTATGCTTTCTATTCCTTTCCTTCTTTTCTTCCTTCCTTCTTTCCTTCCTTCTTTCCTTCCTTCCTTCCTTCCTTCCTTCCTTCCTTCCTTCCTTCCTTCTTTCCTTCCTTTCTTCCTTCCTTCTCTTCCATCATCCAATCTTTTTATTAACGTTTTGCTCCTCAACCATCAACACTCCTCTCAACTTTTTGCTCTCTCTCTCTCTCTCTCTCTCTCTCTCTCTCTCTCTCTCTCTCTCTCTCTCTCTCTCTCTCTCTCTCTCTCTCTCTCTCTCTCTCTCTCTCTCTCGCTCAATAACAGTCTTAAATCTCACTTTAGTGTACATTATACAGAAGCGCGCACACACACACACACACACACACACACACACACACACACACACACACACACACACACACACACACACACACACACACACACACACACACACAATGTTTTCTTGCTTCACTCAAGATTAGCAAGAGGAAAAGAGGATTGGTAGACAACACAGTCTCTCTCTCTCTCTCTCTCTCTCTCTCTCTCTCTCTCTCTCTCTCTCTCTCTCTCTCTCTCTCTCTCTCTCTCTCGCTCTCGCTCTGAAAACGGAAAAATACCTCTTTCCTACGGTCAGTGTTAAACAGAGGGAGAGAGAGAGAGAGAGAGAGAGAGAGAGAGAGAGAGAGAGAGAGAGAGAGAGAGAGAGAGAGAGAGAGAGAGTGCTCAATATTCTCTCCAAGCTGTACTTTAGGCCAATCTTAAGCCCGGATGTTACCATCACCGGGGAGCGGAAGCTTTTCTCTCTCTCTCTCTCTCTCTCTCTCTCTCTCTCTCTCTCTCTCTCTCTCTCTCTCTCTCTCTCTCTCTCTCTCTCTCTCTCTCGTCGCCATCTCGTCAGTTTTTACGATAATATAGTTTTTGTTTCTTCCTTCGTATATTTATGCTCAATTTTTTCCTACTCTCTTATTTTCTACTCGTTTTATTCCCAAATTCTTGCTATTTTCCTCTTTTATTTTATTTTTGGAAATTGTCTCGTCGTAAGTTCGTGTTCAGTTTTTCCTCGTGTTCAAATTTTACTTGTTTTATTTCTTATTCTTTTTTTTTTCCTGCGTTTTATCATTTTATTATTTCAATCTGCTCCTATCGTTTTATTTCTTATTCTTTTTTTTTTCCTGCGTTTTATCATTTTATTATTTCAATCTGCTCCTATCGTATATTCTTGTTTAGTTCCCCTTCTATTTATTCTTTACTAACTCCATATCTTATTTCCTAATTTCTTTCCATTTTTATTTTTTGCTATTCATAAATTTGCCATGTACAACTTACTATTCATTCACTGACCATTTTACTATTCCATTTTTCCTATTCACATTTCTTACTTTTCATAGTTTTTCTTTATATTTTGTTTCTCGCCCCATCAACTGTTGCTGTTCTCTGCGGCTTTGGAGTTTCGTAAGATTGATCTCTCCTGTATACGCGAAGTAACACGGATAGATATTTATTGTATTACCGGCCAAACATTCCTTCCTCGTGCCGTTGAGGAAGTGTGTGTACGTGTGTGTGTGTGTGTGTGTGTGTGTGTGTGTGTGTGTGTGAGTGGGAATTTCATGGGTGGGTGTGGGTGGTCGGGTGTGCTGGGTGTGTACGTGGGTAGATGTGTGTGTGTGTGTGTGTGTGTGTGTGTGTGTGTGTGTGTGTGTGTGTGTGTGTGTGTGTGTGTGTGTGTGTGTGTGTGTGTGTGTGTGTGTGTGTGCGTGCGTGCGTGCGTGTGCGTCTGTGTGTGTGTGTATTGAACGGCGAGCCATGTTGTATGCATGGAACCCACACCCACACTCACACACACACACACACACACACACACACACACACACACACACACACACACACACACACACACACACACACACACACACACACACACACACACACACGCGCACACACACCATCATCATCATCCCAGCACAACACACTCTCACTTGCCTCACTCACACACACACATACACACACATACACAGGTGCGGTCCCAGCAGTGTTGCCAGCCTAATGGTGTATCCCTGGGTGTTGTAGAGATGGAGACAGAACGCAAGTCACTCCTGCCACTCCCTGATACCCTTACCTGCTTTCACTCTCACTCTCTAATTACTCCTCCACTCACTCCCTCACTCAGATTAATGAAAGTCTAGTTATTTTAATACTCTTCACACTGAGATCTTTTTTTTTTTTTTTTTTGGTACTTGATTTGAAAATTAATTTGCGTTCTGTCTCCTGTATTGATAAGGTCACCCTGGCTGCTTCCTGTATCTCATCCATGTTGCTGTTGTCACTGTTATCATTAGCTGTGTTGATATTGTTGATGTTGCTATTGCTGTGGCTTCCCCTTCCCTTCCCTCCCCTCCCCTCCACTCCCCAGATTCTCCAGCTAATCCTCCTTGTACAATAGTCCCTGAAATATACGTGTTTTATGCCCCCTCTTGTCCCTCCCCTCTCCCTCCTCTCCCTCCTCCTCTCCCTCTCCTCCACTGCAGCCATTTACCCTACCATCCCATCTCCTCCAACGCAATAGACCTGATTGTTTGCTTGTTTTTTCTTTCCTCACAGCCGGATCAAATGAAAAGGACAGTTTGTCAAAAGGTTAGAAACGAGTATATATTTTTTCAGTAGACTAATATTACTAATAATACTAATACTAATGATAATGATAATGATGATAATAAAAATAGTGCATTTTTCTACTAACAAGGTATAGAACAAAGAGCAATTATTATTAGTATAGTTTTATTGGCTTTTATTTTTTTTTATTTTTGTCTACTAATGTTATTTTTTGAACTAATTGTACTAATAGAGATAAATTAATGTTACTTTATTTTTAATTAGATGTATGGTATTGCTGTGTGTCTGTACTGTACTGTCTGTCTGTCTGTCTGTCTGTCTGTCTGTCTGTCTGTTTGTTTACCTGTCTGTCTGTCTACCTACTAAAACCTTTCTAAACCTTACTATTCTATTTATTGTTTCTGATATTTATGGATACTCTCTCTCTCTCTCTCTCTCTCTCTCTCTCTCTCTCTCTCTCTCTCTCTCTCTCTCTCTCTCTCTCTCTCTCTCTCTCTCTCTCTCTCTCTCTCTCTCTCTTTAATGGCGCATACAGGGGTAAGCCAATCTCAAGTGTCAGAGGTCAGGTGTCGGGGGTCAGGGGTTACTGAGAGGTCAGAGGGTAAGAAAGAGAGAGAGAGAGAGAGAGAGAGAGAGAGAGAGAGAACTGATAATCTCGTCTTTCCTCTCTCTCTCTCTCTCTCTCTCTCTCTCTCTCTCTCTCTCTCTCTCTCTCTCTCTCTCTCTCTCTCTCTCTCTCTCTCTCTCTCTCTCGCTCTCTCTCACCCACAAGTCATTCTAACCTTGATCTCTGTCTCTCCTCATCCCATTCATCCCTACTACCTCTCCATCCTCACCCTGTGCAAACATCTCCCCCCCAGCACCTTATCTCCCCACCTTATCTCTCCATTAATTCCCTTCCTTTAGTCACGAGTCTCTTAGCATCTCATATCTCTCCTCTCCCTTTTATCTCCCCCCAAGCATCTCTCTCCATCACCTCTCACAAAGATAATGCCTCTCCTTATGCCCTCCCATCTCCCCACTCTCTCTCTCTCTCTCTCTCTCTCTCTCTCTCTCTCTCTCTCTCTCTCTCTCTCTCTCTCTCTCTCTCTCTCTCTCTCTCTCTCTCTCCCTTCCTTAGAGGCTGGTTAGTGTCCCATTAGTTAGATCACTGAATGGTAATTGCCAATGGAAACTAATTATATAACTTCTTGCATTTCCAGTGAGGATTTGGTTTAGGAGGAGGAGGAGGAGGAGGAGGAGGAGGAGGTTGTGAAGGAGGAGAGGAGAGGTAATGATGGCGCCTATATGTGTGCTTTTACCTTCCTCCTCCTCCTCCTCCTCCTCTTCTTCATCCTCTTTCTCCTCTTCTTCCTTTTCTACCTCCTCCTCCTCCTCCTCCTTAGACTTCGACTCCTACTCCCTCTCGTCTTCCTCATCTTCCTCTTCCTGCTCTTCTACCTTCTTTTTTTCCTCCTCCTCCTCCTCCTCCTCCTCCTCCTCCTCCTCCTCCTCCTCCTTCTCCTCCTCCACCATCTTTCCATATCTTTCCTTTCATAATATTCTCTCTGTTTCTTCCTTCGCTTATTTTCTCGTTATCGTCAAATTTTCTTTTTCTATATTACGTTTTTTGTTTTTGTTTTTCTCTTCATTTCTGATTCATTTTTTTCTCCTTTTTTTGTAATTTTGTGACTTTTCTCTTTTTAGTTTTCTTTTTTTCTTCTTGATTCATTTTTAGTTCTTGTGTTGTATACTCTCTCTCTCTCTCTCTCTCTCTCTCTCTCTCTCTCTCTCTCTCTCTCTCTCTCTCTCTCTCTCTCTCTCTCTCTCTCTCTCTCTCTCTCTCTCTCTCTCTCTCTCTCTCTCTCTCTCTCTCCCCTATCCTCTGTTCTCTTCTGTTGGCCCTTCTTTTATCTCCTCTCCTCTCCTCTCCTCTCCTGTTCTCTTCTCTCCTCTTCTCTCCTTTCCTGTTCTCTTCTCTCCTCTCCTCTATTAAATATTTTCTCCTTTCCTCTCCTATCCTCTCTTCTCTTCTTTTTCTCGTTTCCGCTTCCCTTTTCCCTTCTGTTATCATCCCTTCTCTTCTCTTGCCTCATCTCCTCTCCTCTCCTCTCTTCTCCTTTCTTCTCTTCTCTCTTCTTCTCTCCTTTTCTCTCCTCTCCTCTCCTACTCTATACATCAGTTTAGTCCCATCTCTCTCTCTCTCTCTCTCTCTCTCTCTCTCTCTCTCTCTCTCTCTCTCTCTCTCTCTCTCTCTCTCTCTCTCTCTCTCTCTCTCTCTCTCTCTCTCTCTCTCTCTCTCTCTCTCTCTCTCTCTCAAATTCCGTAACAAAATTTCCTTCCCTTCATCATATTAGTAAGTTAAGAGTGAAATGATACTGTCACTCCCCCCTCCTCCTCCCAAGACACCTGCGCGCCCCCCCACACTGCCCGACCCCCTCACCTACCTGCCTGTTAATCACCTTACCTGTCTCTCCTTACAGGTGGCTCTGCTAGTCTCTGTGGCTCGTCAAGCAGTCTAGTGTTAGTCTGCTTTTTATTTATATTTCAATTTTTCAGTCTTAAAGAAACAAGATTTTTTTTTTTTTTTTTGTTTCGTTTTGTTGTTTTTTTCATCTCTCTTTGGTCCCTCTTTGGTCTCTTTGTCTGTCTGTTTCTCTCTTTTGGTGTTTTGGTTCGTGTAGTTACGCTGTTTTTTCTTTGTTTAGTTTTTGTTTTGTTTGTTTGTTTGTTTGTTTGTTTTGGTGTGTTTTAGTACGTAGTGTTCTTGTGGTTGTTTGTTGTTGTTTGTTGTTGTTGTTGTGATAGTGGTGGTGGTGGTTGTAGTTTTATCAATGTTTTTTTTTTCTTGTTATGGTTCAATTTCTTGTGTTTTTTTTTCTGTTTGTATTTTTTTTTCTTGGGAATGCGGTAGTCACCCCTCGTAGTGTTATTGTTTACCCATAGAAAACGAGGTACGGTATGTGAAAGGGGCCATAAAATAATTATAATCACATTAATAATTACATTAAAAATATAAAAAGTTAACACAGTGGGCCAGAAACGAATTGAATTATGCACTTTCCATAATAATAATAATAATAATAATAATAATAATAATAATAATAATAATAATAATAATAATAATAATAATAATAATAATAATGCAAAAAATCGATTCTGGCCTATTTTTTTTTTCCATTTTTTTTCTATTTTTTCTTCTAAGACGCAGGTAAGACTAAGCTATTTAAGGATCAAAATGGCATGTTTTATATATTTAACCCTAACTTTATCTACATTGTCTCTTGCATGTTTCGATTTCTCTCTCTCTCTCTCTCTCTCTCTCTCTCTCTCTCTCTCTCTCTCTCTCTCTCTCTCTCTCTCTCTCTCTCTCTCTCTCTCTCTCTCTCTCTCTCTCTTTCAATTTAGTAACTTTTTTTCTTGATTGTATTTTTTTGTCTGTTTTATTATTATTATTATTATTATTATTATTATTATTATTATTATTATTATTATTATTATTATTATTATTGTTATTACTATTATTACTATCATTATTACTGCCAATACTATCAACATTATTCTTTACTACCACTATTATCACCACTATTACTATCACTACCAACATTTCTCTTCCACTTCTCTTCTCCTCCTTTCGTATTTTAGTTCTCCCTCTCCCTCTCCACCCTTCCTCTCTCTCTCTCTTCCCTTCTCTCTGTTTCTGTGTACTGTCTTGCTGGTGGCGTCCCTGGGGAAGCCAATCTGGGTCCCGCTGTGTTCCTGCCCCCACCGCGCCTGTCCGGGTCACGCCTCCCTTGTCTGATCCTTGCCTCTTATCTTCCTCCTCCTCCTCCTCCTCCTCCTCCTCTTTGTCTTCCTCTGTGTGTAGGTATTCTGGTCAGTCTATTAATATACGGTGTTGTAATTGCTCTCTCTCTCTCTCTCTCTCTCTCTCTCTCTCTCTCTCTCTCTCTCTCTCTCTCTCTCTCTCTCTCTCTCTCTCTCTCTCTCTCTCTCTCTCTCTCTCTCTCGCTGTCGCTCTAGTGGTGTTAATCTATTTTCCGTTCACCTTTCAGCGCGCAATATTTATCCTGTCATTTATAATTATTAATCATTTATCGATTCCTTTGTTTTAAAAATGCTGGGAGAGGAATTAAGAAAAAAAGGAGAGAGAGAGAGAGAGAGAGAGAGAGAGAGAGAGAGAGAGAGAGAGAGAGAGAGAGAGAGAGAGAGAGAGAGAAAGGAAGAAGAATATTGATCAGAACACAACCATTATTTCCTTCTTCTCCTTCCTCCTCTTCCTCATGTACCTCCTCCTCCTCCTCCTCCTCCTCCTCCTCCTCCTCCTCCTCCTCCTCCTCTTCAGGAACACAACACAAAAGAAGGAGTTACATTGTGTTAATTTTTGCTTAGCTGGCCGGTGAAGCGTTCTGAGGAGAGAGAGAGAGAGAGAGAGAGAGAGAGAGAGAGAGAGAGAGAGAGAGAGAGAGAGAGAGAGAGAACAGTATTATTCACTCATATACATTTATGCCATTCGTTCATACATACATTGAGTTGTGCGTACATACATACCTCCATACATACATGCATTTACAGAGAGAGCGAGAGAGAGAGAGAGAGAGAGAGAGAGAGAGAGAGAGAGAGAGAGAGAGAGAGAGAGAGAGAGAGAGAGACAGACAGACAGACAGAGACAGAATCGAGTCAAGACGGGTAGACTGTGGCGGATGGACGGTCAAGTAGAGAGAGAGAGAGAGAGAGAGAGAGAGAGAGAGAGAGAGAGAGAGAGAGAGAGAAAGAGATGGGTAGACAAGCAGGCAGGAAGGCAAGCAGGCAGGCAGGCAGGCAGGGAGGGTGGGAGGCAGACGGTAGAGAGAGAGAGAGAGAGAGAGAGAGAGAGAGAGAGAGAGAGAGGAATCTTAAAGGGTTGTGTTCAGGCTTCACCCCGGGGACACTTCCAAAGACTCCCGCCTCTACTCGCCTCTTCGGTGCCTCAATGCTTCGAATCTGTCTCAAGGTCACTTCTGAAGCCTCGAACACTGAGACATCTGAACCACGAGACACTGACTTGACACCCACTGGGATTTGAAGAGGGGAGATACCTGTCTGTGTGTCTGCCTGTCTGTCTGTCTGTCTGTCTGTCTTTTTCTCTCTCTCTTTGTTCATCTTTATCTGTTTTATTATTATTATTATTATTATTATTGGTATTTTCTATTTTTACAGCTATTCTCGGTTTTCTTTCTGTTTGTTTGTCCGTTTTATCTGTCATTTTCTGTCTGTTTCATCTGTTTCGTCTATCTGTCAGTTTTTTTCGTCTCATTTCCTGCTTCACTTATTTTTTTTTTTCATTTTTTTCTTTTCATTCCGTCCTTTTTTTCTCTCTGTGTCTCTGTATCTCTCTGTTTTGTTTCCTGTCTCCTGTCTGGCTTTTCTCAGTCTCTTTCTGTTCTTCCGTTTATCATTTTGCCTTCGTCTGTCTGTCTTTCTGTATCTGTTCGTTTGTTTGTACGTCTCTTTATCTGTCTATCTGCTTTTACTTCGTTCTCTCTCTCTCTCTCTCTCTCTCTCTCTCTCTCTCTCTCTCTCTCTCTCTCTCTCTCTCTCTCTCTCTCTCTCTCTCTCTCTCTCTCTCTCTCTCTGCTTATCGCAAAATTTACAAAATTTACAATCCTCAGCAGAACACACACACACACACACACACACAGAGAGAGAGAGAGAGAGAGAGAGAGAGAGAGAGAGAGAGAGAGAGAGAGAGAGAGAGAGAGAGAGAATGTAAATAGATCAGTCCACCATTGGTTCCCTTGTTATCTTCTTCGAGAGAATTAAAAAAAAATGGAAAAAAATAAAAGATGCAGTTTAAAAAGGAAGGCAGGAAAAACACAACATTTTGGAGAAGGAAGAGAGGAAAAGGAAGGAGGAGAAAGAGAGAGAGAGACGGAGAAGGGAAGAGGTAGAGGAAGTGGAGGGAAAGTGGTTTAGAGAGAGAGAGAGAGAGAGAGAGAGAGAGAGAGAGAGAGAGAGAGAGAGAGAGAGAGAGAGAGAGAGAGATGAAAAAGGAAGGAAGTGAAGGTAGAGGGGGAAGAAATGGAGGAACCTGGGAAGAGAAAGAGAGAGAAGAAAGGAAGGAATTAGAGGAGGAGGAAAGGATTAGAAGAGAGGGAAGGAGGGAAGAAGAAAATGGAGGAAAGATGGGAGTAATATAGAAAGGCGTAGATAGGAGGAAAAAAAGGAAAGGAAGAGAGAGAGAAGGAGGGAAATGGAGGTGGAGGAAATGAATGGAGAGGAGGAGCGAGAGAGAGAGAGAGAGAGAGAGAGAGAGAGAGAGAGAGAGAGAGAGAGAGAGAGAGAGAGAGAGAGAGAGAGAGAGAAAGTGGAGTAAAATGGAAGTAAGAGAAAAGAAGAGAGAGAAAGAGTAAAATGGAGAGAGTGAGAGGAAAGTGAATAATCTAGAAATGAGTAAAGAGGAAGAAGGAAATAGAGAGAGAGAGAGAGAGAGAGAGAGAGAGAGAGAGAGAGAGAGAGAGAGAGAGAGAGAGAGAGAGAGAGAGAGATGGAGAAAAAGTGGAGTAATTCTAGAAAGGGGAAAAAGTAGGGAGAATTTTCCCCTCCTCAAAAATACCGCCATCTTGGGGAAACACAGCCACCATTTACTATTTTCTTATTGAGAGAGAGAGAGAGAGAGAGAGAGAGAGAGAGAGAGAGAGAGAGAGAGAGAGAGAGAGAGAGAATGGGGGGACGTGAGTTGGTCCTTGTGTACTCTTGTGGTCTCTCTCTCTCTCTCTCTCTCTCTCTCTCTCTCTCTCTCTCTCTCTCTCTCTCTCTCTCTCTCTCTCTCTCTCTCTCTCTCTCTCTCTCTCTCTCTCTCCTTAGTCCCACACACAAACAAAACACGAAAAACAGGAAACTCAAATATAAACACATAATTTAAATCACCTTAGCTTTAATTATTACCTTTGCAAACACCTGTGACGTTTAGCTAAGCTCCCCCTTTGTCCCTAAACACGTAAAGAAAATCGACACCAACTCTCTGTCCAGGCGCCTTCCATCAGTCAGTTAGTCAGTCACATCAGTCAGCTATTGAACCGCTTGTCTCTCTCCGCATGAAAAGTAAAGTAAAATAAATAAATAAGTTATAGATGAAACGTTCCTAGCAGAAATCTTGACATAGGAAAGAGAAAGGAAGGGAAGAACAAGGAGGCAGGAAAATAGGATTGATTAAGAGTAAATCAGGTGAAGGGGAAAAAAGAGAATCAAAACATAGAGACAAATATGAAAAAACAATGAATATATAGGACGGAAGGGGAAAAATAAGAATAAAAATTAAAAGAACAAGGA